>NC_091438.1:64908038-65263038 GCF_964237555.1 Oryctolagus cuniculus
TTGTGTGTTAATTACAGAGTTCAACCAATGGTACTAGAACAAAAAAAAAATACTAAAATGGATAAAGTATTACATTGTACATCAACCTTCAGGACAAGAGCTGATCAAGTCACTGTTTCTCACAGTGTCCATTTCACTTCAACAAGTTTCCCCTTTGGTGCTCAGTTAGTTGTCGCCAATCAGGGAGAACATATGATATTTGTCCCTTTGGAACTTGCTTAATTCACTCAGCAAGATGTTTTCCAAATTCCTCCATCTTGTTGCAAATGACTGGGTTTCGTTGTTTTTGACTGCTGTATAGTATTCTATAGAGTACATGTCCCATAATTTCTTTATTTAGTCTCCTGTTGATGGGCATGTGGGTTGGTTCCAGGTCTTAGCTATTGTGAATTGAGCTGCAATAAACATTAATGTGCAGACTGCTTTTTTGTTTGCCAATTTCATTCCCTTTGGGTAAATTCCAAGGAGTGGGATGGCTGGGTTGAATGGCAGGGTTATATTCAGGTTTCTGAGGAATCTCCAGACTGACTTCCATAGTGGCTTAACCAATTTGCATTCCCACCAACAGTGGGTTAGTGTCCCTTTTTCCCCACATCCTCTCCAGGATCTGTTGTTGGTAGATTTCTGAATATGAGCCATTCTCTCCGGGGTGAGGTGAAACCTCATTGTATTTTGATTTGCATTTCCCTGATGGCTAGTGATCTTGAACATTTTTTCATGTGTCTGTTGGCCGTTTGGATTTCCTCTTTTGAAACATGTCTATTGAGGTCCTTGGCCCATCTCTTAAGTGGGTTGTTTGTTTTGATCTTGTGGAGTTTCTTGATTTCTTTGTAGATTCTGGTTATCAACCCTTTATCAGTTGCATAGTTTGCAAATATATTTTCCCATTCTGTCGTTTGTCTCTTCACTTTCCTGTTTCTTTTGCAGTACAGAAACTTCTCAATTTGATGCAATCCCAAATGTTAATTTTGGCTTTGACTGCCTGTGCTTCTGGGGTGTTTTCCAAGTAGTCATTGCTGGTACCAATATCTTGCAGGGTTTTTCCAATGCTCTCTAACAATTTGATGGTGTCAGGTCGTAGATTTATTTACTTTATAATAATCAGCTTAACCCTCCACTAAATAAATAGTAAGTAGAAAAAACCTGTTCCTCAGGAATATAGACAAGGATTAAAAACAATAATCAAATCAAAATGTCAATTTTGCTCAAATATGGTATACTTTTTTGTATTTCATTATTAGTTACCTCAAATCAGGAAAAACATATATTTGTCTCTTTGGGACTGGCTTATTCCAGGAATCATAATGATCTACCACATCAAAGAGAATAGTGCATTTTTCTATAAATTTTAGATCCATGTCCTTTAATTTTTTCCTATTCGTAATTTTATGTTCTTATTTATCCATTTGTTGAATGTGTCTGTCTTTATCTAGCTATCCACTGACAACCCCCAACAATTATTTTGATTGGCATTCTTTTTGATTTTGACAAAGTTAAGTTTTTATGGGAGGAGGAACTAAAGCATAATTAACTGGTAAGACAATCAGAATAAATGTGCTTTGAGCAGATAGCTTTTATGCGTCTATGAAGTTTTACAGAATTAACTAAAATGATTTGCAAATTAGAATCATTAGAGTATATTTACAACACATAGATATTTCTTCGAGTAATTTATTGTGTCAGGCACAGTTCTGTGATGATCCCAGGACAAAACTCTGACGCCCCCCCCCCCCATTTCTCACCATTCCTTGTTTTTTTTTTTTATTTTATTTTTCTTTTTTATTTATAAGGAGAACTGGGGCAGGTGCTGTAGCTTAGCAAGTGAAGCCACCGCCTGCATGCCAGCATCCCATAAGGGTGTGGGTTTGAGTTTGTACTGCTCCCCTTCTGGTCCAGCTCTCTGATAAAGCCTGGGAAAACAGCAGATGGCCCAAGTCCTTGGGCCCCTGCACCCGCATGGGAGACACAGAAGAAGCTCCTGGCTCCTGGCTTTGGATTGGCACAACTCTGGACATTGTGGCCATCTGGGGAGTAAACCAGCAGATGGAAGACCTCTCTCTCTCTCTATGCCTCTGCCTCTCTGTAACTCTGACTTTCAAATAAATAAATACATTTAAAAAAAAGAACAAATTGTATATATTCCATATAATGGTACATATAATCTATATAATGGTATATATTCCATATATATAATTTTAAGCCCATGATCCTTCCCATCCTACCTCTCTCTTCCCTCTCCTCCTCATTCCTTTCTTTAATTTTTAAGAAAATATATTTTCTTTTTTAAAAATATTTATTTTACTTATTTGAAAAAGATACAGAGAGAGAGATGGAGACACAGACATGCACACACACATATGAAGAGAGAGAGGGAGAGAGATCTTTCACCTGCTGGTTTAATGCTGGATCAATCCCCCAAGGTCCACAATAGCCAGCGTTGTACTGCTCCACTTCTGATCCAACTCTCTGCTATAGCCTGGGAAACAGTAGAAGATGGCCCAATCCTTGGGCCCCTTATTTATCCATTTGTTTAATGTGTCTGTCTATATCTATCTATCCACTGACAATCCCCTCCATTTACTTTGATTGGCTTTTTTTTTTTTTTTCTTTTGGCCAGGCCAAAGATAGGAGCCAAGCGCTTCTTCCAGGTCATCCACATGGGTGTCATAGCTCTAAACACTTGGGTAATCTTCCACTGCTTTTCCCAGGCCATTAGCAGGGAACTGGATTGGAAGTGGAGCGGCTGGGACATGAACCGATGCCCACATGGAAAGCCAATGCCGCAGGTGGTGCCTATACCTGCTAGGCCACAACACTGTCTCCATACTTTGAATGCACTTTATAATTATAGGTTTACTGTAAAACAAAAGTTCAAGATTCTTGCACCTTGTGAGTGATTTTTCAGTCCTAAGCATAGGGAATTACACAGGCTTTACCTAGCAGGCAAAAGGGTAGGGATTGACTACCCCACGTAAGATTCAGTGCATTATCATCTCTTGCCTTGAGCTAATGGCAAGCATTCAGATACCCCTAATTGGCCACGTTCCTTTACATATCTGCATTCCCAACCCAGAGCCTGCAGTTATAGGAATCCTTTTCAGGAAAATGTGAAGACACATTTTCCCATTCTGAGTCAATTCTCAGTACTTTTTTACTCCCAACCCATCTCACTATTTTCTCCTCTTGTCCACAGAGCTGCAGAACCCATTCTTTCAAGGTTCCTTTAATAGGGACTGATCAACTGACCCTAAGTTGGCTTGGTATTCAGTAGCAGAAAATGAAACAGAGGACAGTCAGCATTTTTTTGTTTTATGCTATTGGAACAAGTGATTAAAGATATGGTTGTTAGTTCCATTTTGATTGTTGCTTTAATTGGCTAGGCACATGTAGTTCAGCTATTTCAAGTTCAGCTGAACTCCACACAAATACCAAACAGCAAAAGCATTTCAAAGAGATTAAAAAATGCAAAGGATAAGCATGAAAATCAAACACTATGCAAAACCTAGCCATTTTACATTGATAACTGATGAAAAAAAAGAAAAAAAAAACATACTGAAGACAGCAGTTAAAAAATGAAATGTTACCAAAAGAGGAATGAAGATAAAAATTGTGTATATCTTGCCAAAAACCAAGCATGCCAGGAATCAAAGGAGTGACATTTTAAAAGTGTTAATTAAAACAACAAAACACAACAAAATTGATCACAAATAATTTTACACTCAGGTTCACAATCTTGTAACATGAAAGAAAATTGTCAAACAAAAATTGAAAGAAATTATGCCAGCAGAATTACTATACAATAAATGCTATAGGAACCTTATCACATAAAAAAATGATTCTAGACTGAAACTACATTTGCTAAAGTACATGGTATGGTGCTGGAAAAAATTTGAAAGAAGGTAAAATTAAACAATTTTCTAATTTATTGTTCTAAATTAAAGTGTCTAAAGTAAGTACAGAAGCAATGTACTATCACACAATATATAAAATATAAGAGGATTTGAGAATAATAGCATAAAGAATACATAATGAATTAGGAGTCTAGCAATACATGATATAAAAAATGTATAATATTATTTGAATTTGGGTATCAGCAATATCAATAAGTGTTATTCTTAGTGTCTTCAGCATGTATCTTTTTCTTTTGTTTTCAGCAGTATCAATGTAAAATTTCTAAGTCATGGCATAATGTTTGCTTCTTTGTATTTATCCTTAACAGTTTTTAATTAATTAGTTACATTTGAAAAGGAGAGAGATAAAGATAGATAGCGAGATCCCTTCCACTGATTCACACCCTTAATTCCCACAAGAGGATGGGGCTGGGCAGGGCTGAACCGAGGAACGGGAATTCCATCTGGATCTCCCACATGGATGTTAGGGTTCTAACTACTTGAGCCAACACCTGCTCTCTCACAGTGTGTGCAGTAACAGGAAACTGTAATTGGGAATGAAGCTCAGATTTGAACAAAGACACTCTGATGGGGGATGTGGGCTTCATAAATGGCATTAAAACGTACAATGTAACATTGTAACAAATTGTCCACTCCAATTATGTTTATTTTTTCAAGATTTATTTATTTATTTATTTGAAAGTCAGAGATTACGAGAGAGGAGTAGACAAAGAGAGAGATCTTACATCCACTGGTTCATTCCCCAGCTGGCCACAATAACCAGCACTGGTCCAGGCCAAAGTCAGGAGCTTCAAATGGGTTTCCCATGTGGGTGTCAGGAGACCAAACACTTGGGCCATCTTCCAGTACTTTCCCAGGCCATTAGCAGGGAGCTGGATCTGAAGTTGAACAGGCCAGGACACAAATCAGTGCCTATAAGGGATGTCCAGTGTCACAGGCCGCAGTTTTATTTGCTATGCCATAATGTTGACCTCAGAAACATGCTTATTTTAAACTCTATCCAATCACCAAAAATATTTCCTGAAAACAAATAAATAACAAGTCAATAGAGAATATTAAAGTCCATCCATCATAGTATATCTTTGATTAACACATAAAAATACAAGAAAGAAAAAGATAATAAAAAAGAGAATCAATGGAAAACACTTGCAAAAGCAGATTTTAACCTAAATTTATAAATAATCAAATTTAGTAAAATGAATGACAATAATTCATAATTTGTGGAACATCATGAAAGTGGTGGTTAGGGGGATTATTTATAGAATTGATGGTTATACTAGGAAAGTATAAAGTAGAACTCTCTGATGGGCACGGATATGTAAAACAAAATAACAATTAGGGCTGGCGTCATGGATCACTAGGCTAATCCTCCGCCTTGCAGCACCGGCACACCGGGTTCTAGTCCCGGTCAGGGCGCCGGATTCTGTCCCGTTTGCCCCTCTTCCAGGCCAGCTCTCTGCTGTGGCCAGGGAATGCAGTGGAGGATGGCCCAAGTACTTGGGCCCTGCACCCCATGGGAGACGAGGAGAAGCACCTGGCTCCTGCCATCGGATCAGCTCGGTGTGCCGGCTGCAGCTCGCAGGCCGCGCCGGCCATTGGAGGGTGAACCAACGGCAAAGGAAGACCTTTCTTTCTGTCTCTCTCTCTCACTGTCCACTCTGCCTGTCAAAAAGTAAAAAAAAAAAAAAAAGAGAGAGAAAAGAAAACAAAATAACAATTAGGTTCCAAAAATTTATCCATCTTTAGGTTTCTGTATCTCTTTTCTAGATCTCTTTATCCTCAACTTTTTCCTGCCCCATTTTTTTCTCCTTACAGGTATATAACCAATTAGCCAGTGTACCTGAGTTCTAGTTTGACCCATTTCTCTTCACATACGTGGTGTGACTCTATGGACTACGTGAATTACTGCTTTTAAGATAAATTTCTTTTTTCAGGGATGCCAGAACAGACTTGTAGTATTGGAGACTGTTTTAGTTTGCACTGACATTCAGCTGACCCTTCTGTGAACTCAATTTGTCATTTTTTTTTCTGTTCTATAAGTTGGTATAAAGTGACTCTCCATGTGGCCATAAAATAATCAGGGAGAAGAACAAGTGCACTATTGACAGATAATACAAACACCTGGCCATTTGCTCATGTAGTTCATTTTTGTTCCCCAGAAAATCTCACATCTAATTTTGAATGTACAATTTCATATTCTCCTATTTTATGATGGGTTGTTTCTGGACCTCTTCTGCTTTGTGACATTATAGATTTGAAATCACTGCTCATTGGTACAATCACTTGATGTTCCATAATCACAAGCTATGTCTCTTTTAAAAAATCACCTATAATTCTCTATTTTTCTTGTTTGAACTTAATATTTTATTTGTCACACTTTCGGGCATCTGACTGCTTGTTATTCTATTGTCAAAACTGTCAGAAATCACCTAAGTGTACCAGAATTATGCATGGTCCAATTGTAGGTCTCTTGAATTCCTCACATTATTATAATTCCTTCAGTTGCTTCCATTGCCAAGACTTGCATGCCTCCTGATGCAAATATGTAAGCATGTATTTAGGATCTAGGCTTAAAGGAGATCACAGGATCATGAACTAAGCATTGGTTCAACAGTGTTGGGATTGCCAAACTGCTTTCTAATGAGGTGTGGGAATTTATACTCATATGAGAAGAATGTGGTATATTTTTACTGATTCATAATTTTCTTAACATTTTCTGCTTATGAGGTTTAGTATTCACACTTGGTAAACTTTCCTGAATAGTTATAAATTTGACTATATTTTGAATTGTGATATAATATTCACATTTCTTCGTTAGTCCTCAGTTGTTCTATTTTTAAGGTTTTCTTTTTCGATAGCATGATGCAGAATCTTTTAATGCACATCTGGATAATGAGTTGAATATTTCAGTTACCAGTATCTAATAATGTAACACATTTCATTTGTTTTAATAGTATTAGTTCAATATAGGCTATTTGTTCTTTGAGAAATTCATTGTCAAAATGCATGATAATGTCCGTAAAATATAGACACATTATTTTTTGCACAAGCAGAATATTTGGAAAACTGTTTTCCTAGCATGCACTTCTACTTTGCTCTTTATTTTTTTTTCATTATTTCAGTGTCACAGTGGGTTCTTTGTGCCACAGGCTGTTTTTATCACACACATTTACTGAGATGCAATGTGAGATATGAAATATTTATAAATGAAAGTGTCTATGGTGAAGATGATTATGGAAGATTATTGTTTTGCGAAAGAAGAGGTTGAGCTCTGATGCACACTACACAAAGACTTGCCTGACCATATGTGGTGAGCTTTGGAGCTTACTTCTCAGAGTAGTCCTCTGTACACACACAGTAATTTGTCATTGTATATGGACTCCATTTAAACATTTTTATTTATTTTACTTGAGAGACAGAGAGTGATAAGACACACACTATACACACACACACACATACACACACACACACACAGAGAGAGAGAGAGAGAGAGAGAGACTCCCACTCAGTGATTTACTTTTACTTATCAAATTCTCAAGAGCCAGGAACTCAATCCAGTTCTCTTACATGGATGGCAGTTACCCATCTGCTTTAACCATCGCATGCTGCCCCCCAAGATGTTTTTATGAAGCTGAAGTAAGGATTAGAGTCAGGACTCAAACACAGGCACTCTAATACAGAATGTTGACCTCTTGCGGGGTTCCTCAACCACTATGCTAAATGTCTGTCCTGCATACGCCCTTTAAGGTAACTTTCTGCAAATTAGGTAGTACCTGATAGAGCTAATACCTGGAGACTAGGGTGACAAGTTCTTAATGGAAAGAAGTTGTATTGCATTGAGCAGTAGATCTATATGCCCATTATGTTAAATTTCTTGAAAAAAATACAGGTGAAAAAATCTGCTTCAGGAAACATTCATAATGAGAGAAGAGTAGAGTAGAATCACAAAACAGACAGAATTGTGATGTACGGAAAGTATGACCAAGGAATTTCCAATAGGGAGCACTGTCCTTGTTGATGATATGCTGTATGTACTAAATAGAAAGAGACAAACAGCATAAAAGATAGGTGAAGAATTAAGATAAAATGATGAAAATACACTCCATGTTTTATGGATTGAAATAATTAATCATGTTAAAATAAGTTATTTTACCCAAATAATTTACAAATTCAATGTAATTAATACCAAAATTTCCACAACTTATTTCATAATATCTGGAAAAAATATAAAATTTTGCAGAATTACAAAATGACAAAAAGAAATAACTCAAAAAATTTTGAGCAAAAAGGACAAAGTGGGAGATATTACATGATCTGATTTCAAAATATACCTAACTTGAAAAGCTAGAGTAGATAAAATAGCATGATATTGGCTTAAAAACAGACACATAGACCAATGTAACAGAATAGAGTCTAGTATTAAACTTATACATCTGTAGTCAACTGATCTTCAACAAAGGTATAAAGGGCAACCATTGGGGAAAGGATGGTTTCTTAAATAAATATTGCTTTGAAAAGTGGATGTTACCATAAAGGAAAATGAAATGAGACCTCTAATTCTCACAACATCCAAAAATGAACACAAATGCATGAAATATTTAAGTGTAAATCTGAAACTATGAAAAAATATGTAAATTCCTCACAAAATTAGAAATAGAAATAACACCTGATTTGCTATTGCAGTATTATTTAGAAACTGAAATTAGTTTGTTAAATAGACACATACTTTGTCTTGTTTATTTCTTTATTGCAAGATTAATTAATTAAATAATTAATTTGAAAGCAAGAGTTACAGAGAGAGAAGAAGAGACTGGGAGAGAGAAAGATCTTCCACGGACTGGTTCACTCCCTAAACTTCCACATCAGCCAGCTCTGGGCCAGAATAAACCCAGGAGCCAGGAGTTCAAGAGTTGCTTCCGGGTCTGAAATACTTGGTGTATTTTCCATGGCATTCCTGGGTCTATTATTAGAAATCTAGATCAGAAGCAAAGCAGCCAGGACTTGAACTGGGGCCCTACGGAATGCTTGTGCAGTAGACAGTGTTTTATCCCACTGTACCACAACACTGGTCTTTCATGTTTATTTCAACAGCATTTATAATAAGTTGGTCAGATTAGAGGCAAAAAGGATATGAAAAAATATTGGACACTGAGTTCTAAGTTACAGTTAGAGAAGAGAAATAGTTCTGATGTTCTATTGCATAGAAAGGTGAATACAGATATTAATAATATGCTGCCTGTATATTTCAAAAATCTAGAGAAATGATTTGAGTGTTTCATAAAATTTCATTTCCTGGCTACATACAGAATACATGTTCTTTATTTTTTGTAATATATTTGTTAAAAGTGATATTTTTTATTTCTTAGAAAAATTATATGAGTCCAAGAGAAGTTTAACTTCTAACCAGAAAATGCTATCATTTATTTATTACCTGAGTATTTGTTGATTTAACTCTAGCAACTGATTTGTAAGCTCACTCTGCAAAAAATTTACACCTAGTATTTTATACCTAACTAAAAATAATCCTCAATAACTGAAGACAGAACAGACATTCTTAGAAAAACTACAGCTAACATAATATATTACCTGTAGAGAAATACTACTAAAGGTGCTATATGAAGTTCTTCGGGTTGAATAGAAATGACTTCACATAAGTTAAAGAACACACATATAGGAAGGGCTAAGATCTTCATAAATAATTGGGTAAAAATAAAAGCAGTAAAGGTCACATTTTCACAATTATGAAGGCCATCTTGTGTTTCCATTCATTTATTAAGTTTTTTCAATTACAAAAGTGGAACAAGGGGCCGGCGCCATGGATCACTTGGTTATCCTCCATCTGTGGCACCGGCATTGCATATGGGCACTGGTTCTAGTCCTGGCTGCCCCTCTTCCAGTCCAGCTTTCTGCTGTGGCCTGGAAAGGTAGTGGAGGATGGTGCTTGGGCCCCTGAACCCAGATGGGAGAATGTGAGGAAGCGCCTAGCTCCTGGCTTCAGATTTGTGCAGTTCCGGCCTTGGCGGCCATTTTGGGGGTTAAGCAATGGAAGGAAAACATTTCTCTCTGTCTCTCTCTCTCACTGTCTGTAACTCTACCTGTCAAAACAACAACAACAACAACAACAACAACAAAAACGAAGCTGGAGGCTTTGTGCTGCACTGATCCAAAACCAGGAGCCAGGAGCTTCTTTCCTGGTCTCCCATGCGGGTGCAGGGGCCCAAGCACTTGGGCCATCCTCCACTGCCTTCCCAGGCCACAGCAGAGAGCTGGACTGGAAAAGGAGCATCTGGGGCTAGAATCCAGTGCCCATATGGGATGCCGGACAGACATAAACCTAGTGTGCCACCTCGACAGCCCCCCCCCCCCCCAGCTTTGTTTTTATTATTTAGGATTGCTTAGCTATTTAGGTTCCCTTAACCCCAGAACTGCATGGCTTTACTGCTGAATTTGACCACACTTTTACAAAAGATCTGATCCTAATACTTCTCAAACTATCCAAGTCAATTATAATGGAGGTAATCATACCAAAATCTTTCTATGAAGCCTGCATCACCTTAATTCCAAAAACAGAGGAAGATACTAGGAAGAAAGAGAACTATAGACTAATATTTCTGATGAACATGGATGGAAAAAATCCTCAACAAAATGCTTATTAAATCTAAAAATATATCAGAAAGATCATTCACTCAGAACAAGTAGACTTATCCCTGGTATACAGGGATGGTTCAATATGCAAATCATAAATGTGATACTTCACATGAACAAACTGAAGAATAAAAATCATATGATCATCTCAATTGATGCAGAGAAAACATTTAGTAAAATACAACATTCTTTCATGAGAAAAAATAATCTTAGTAAATTGAGTGTAGAAGGAATATACCTCAACATGATCAAGACAATATATGACAGATCCACAGGCAATATCCTATTGAATAGTTAAAAGTATTTGAAGTATGCCGACTAAAATATGGAAGCATAAAAAGATGCCCATTCTCACCATTACTATTCAAAAAAGTCTGGCAGTTTTAACCAGAGCTGATAGAAAAAAGAAAAAGAAACCAAATGGATACAAATAGGAAAGAGGAAGTCTTATTATCCCCCTTTGCAGATTGGTATCATCATATATACAGAGAAACCAAAAAAAATAGGTAAGAAATTACTGGAACTCATAGGAGAGTTTGGCAATGCCGCAGGATATGAAATCAACACTAAAAAATCAATAGTCATTGTGTACACAATGCCATGGCTGAAAAAGAATTTCTAAGATAAATCTCATTCACAATAGTTAGAAAAATTTAAATACATTTCTATAAATTTAACCAAAGATGAGAAAGATCTATATAATGAATATTACAATACCTTAAAGAAATAAATAGAAGATGCACACAACAAAGAAAAACTCTTCCAAGCTCGAGGTGGCATGTACCAATGCCATCTCACTAGTCCCAGTAATCAATTTCTGTTCACAATTGATCGTAATGATAGGACTAAGAACCAAAGGGATCACATAAACAAGAATAGTGTCTGCAAATACTAGCTGATAGAATCAAAAAGGGAGAGAAGGATCCAACATGGGAAGTGAGATACACAGCAGACCCATAGAATGGCAAATGTCCTAAACAGCACTCTGGCCTCAGAATCAGCCCTTAAGGCATGCGGATCTGGCTGAAATGCCCATGAGAGTATTTCAGGCATGGAAAGCCAAGACGCTCTGGGGAAAAAAAAAACCTAAATGAAAGATCTCCGTGAGTGAGATCCCAGTGGAAAGAACAGAAGAAGGAGGTACCTTTCTCTGAAAGGAGGAGAGAACTTCCACTTTGACCATGGCCTTGTCTAAATATGATCAGAGTCAGTGAACTCAGGGGCCTTCCATAGCCTTGGCAGCTCATGACAAGAGCCTAGGGTGATTACTGAGGCCATAAACAAGAGTGTCAATTTGTTAAGTCAACAACAGGAGTCACTGTGCACTTACTCCTCATGTAGGATCTTTGTCCTTAGTGTGCTATACATTGAGATTTAATGCTATAACGAGTACTCAAACAGTATATTCCACTTTGTGTTTCTATGGGGGTGCAAACTGTTGAAATCTTTACTTAATGTATACTAAACTGATCTTCTGTTAAAAAAAAAAAAAGAAATTATCAATTCCCAACTTGACTCTCCCTGGGATTAAACATGACAATAGGTCTGATCTGATTGCATCATCATTTAAAAAATCATCTATTATTTTTCACTTTATGTTTCTGTGTGGGAGCAAACTGTTGAAATCTTTACTTAATGTATACTAAACTGATCTTCTGTATATTAAGAGAATCAAAAATGAATCTTGATGTGAATGGAAGGGGAGAGGGAGTGGGAAAGGGGAGGGTTACGGGTGGGAGGGACGTTATGGGGGGGAAGCCATAGTAATCCATAAGCTGTACTTTGGAAATTTATATTCATTAAATAAAAGTTACAAATGAGGAAAAAAAAAAGAAAAATTAATATCATCAAACTCTCCAAACTACCCAAAGCAATGTACATAGTCAATGCAATTCCTAACAAAATAAAAAAAAATATATTCTCCTTAGATCTGGGGGAAAAAAGGGCCAACTTGTTAAAATGGCTCACAAAAATACAAATTTCTAGTTTCTGGGCTATAATTATAAGAAATAAATGTTTCTAGAAATGATGACTGCAGTATAAACACAACATCATGACCAGTAACATAACAGTTCTAATCATTATTTTTTTTTGTATTTAAAGACAAATATTATTTTATTGGTTTTAGAATTATTAGTTGTCTTAGTACATCTTGCATTGCTATAACAAAAACTCCATTTATAAAAATAGATGTACTTAGCTCAACATTTTGTGTTCCAATGGGATTGGCAACCTAGTAAGGGCTGCCTTGGCTGCACCACAACACGGTGTGGAAAGGGGAACAGTCATGTATGGAAGGGGGAAATGCATTTGATTGCTTCCTTTGTAATTACCTGTTCTTGTGAGAACTGATGGTTCTTGAAAGACAAATCTACTCTATGCAACCAAAATTAACAAATAACAAAAATTTATGATATAATTACTTTCCATTAGGCCTTTCCTACCACACTGGTAGTCAGGTTTCTCTCACAAGCATGTTTGGGTACAACCATATCTAAATAATACATTAGCTAAAATTAAGAGTAAAACAAATCAAATGTCTTTAGTACACTTTAAGTACTTTATAGTGATTGTTTCTTGCGTTATATGATTCCCTCAGAATTAATATAATTCTGTTATGAACCATATATTCCTTTTTACAATAAATAAGAAATAGCGGTCTTATAAATGCATACATCCGTCAACATTAGTTGATATTAATCTTAACACTAAAGCACAAAATATCCATTTTTAAGAGTTAAATAGCTACCAATTAGAGCTGGTATTCATTTTTATAAGTTGTGCTTGATCATACTTGTATATATACATGTATTTATTCTTCTTGTTTACATTATTTGAAAGTTGGACTCTATTTTCATGAAAACAACATGTTTTATATTATTCTACTCCAGAATACTTTACAAAATATCCAAGATACCAAATGTGGGATACTCATATATTTTCTCATTGATAATTTTTTCATTTACAGATTTATGTGAGTATAAAAGACAAGAATGGATCTTTCATAATACGATTATTTATTTCAAGAAAAGTATTTGGATATAGACCTAGATAGAATAACTGGAATTGTATTCATAATCAGGGGTATCAAATATAGAATTGGTAAGATTTATTGAAATAATTTGTGAGAGATTACCAATGTATTAGCCTATTTTAATTATCCTATTAATATGATGTTAGTAATATCAATTTAATTCTTTTGACAAAAATTGAATATTAAAATATTGAGTTCTCATAGATTTAGAATTTGGGTATGTACATCCTATACTACTTCCACTGAAAGAAATTATTTATAGTAAACTTCAGAGTTTCCTGAAATGTTATTTTGTCTTCCTGGAATAAATTTTCAGAAATAAAAAAATGATATAATTACTGAAAATACAAAATACAAAATAAATATGCTGCTTCTTATAGTAGTATTAAATAATATTTTTCATTTTTTTAGGAAAAAAGAGTTACAGAAAATAAAACATATTTTACTTGAAAACATCAAAGTACTCCAAAGAAAATGTATTATTTCTTACTGTGTCTCCTGTGATTAGTGGTTCATGTCTACTTTCAAAAGTGCCAACCTGCAGTATAGAATATCAAGGCACTTACCATGAAGACAGAACACTTTTTCCTTTAAAGAAAGTTCATAACTTGCAATACCTCTTGGGTTATTCTGTAAGTAGAGATATCATATAAATTTCAGTAGCAATATTTGAGATTAACATGGAAAGAGAAATAGTTTTGAAATTAACTTTTAAAATAGTTCCTGCTATGAATATTTATGGAAAGCAGTTCCACCAATTAGCTCTGAGGTGTGCGGAGACCTGATAGTTGGGTACTACCTGAGGCATATATGACATTAGTAAAATAAGTGAGCTCTGTGGAATTCTCAGGAAAGTTTTGAGCATGAACATAAACTAAGTCACATGAAAATGAAAAGACAGATGTATGGAGCTCTTCAGAAATTTGCAATAAACTTGTATACTCAGTTCTCAGTTGTTCAGTCTGTGTAATTATTTGAATAAACATGTATGAGTAGACATGGAGCAGATGTTATCTTTGACCACCCTATGGACTGTGCCATCTCTTTGAATTTATTATTAGTTCCTTAAAAGTAAGTGTTCACTGGGGTTTAAATTACAGATGAAAACCTGGCATGTAATTATTTTTCTCAATCTTGGTATCAGAGGATTTGGCAAATGACTATTTTACCTATGAATCTTCCCCCAAATCAGTAATTTTTATTGACTTTTGTACCAAAATGCTGTAGAATTGATTTTAAACAACAAAAGCGTTCTGTGGTTTTGTAAATATTTTAGAAGTTTCATATTGCTTGTATTAGTCTTCAGAAATTGCAGTCCTAAAGCAGAGTGAGTGTATGTGCTGTTTCTTAGCAATCATATGGGAAATTGAAGAGATAGACATTAAATATTTGTTTTATATGCAATTTGTTTTGTTTTGTGAGTACAACTCTAGTCTCAAAATATTGAAATAATACACATTTAATTTTACTCTTCTATTTTTATGCAATGAAAATTATAGTTTATTATTTTTGATAATTTACATACTGCATATTCAGTTGGACACTGTTGTATGACGCTCAGTAAATCATGTATCTGTGATTTAATGTGAATAACACTCAACAAATGCAACTACAAAAAAGTGTATGTTTTGTGAGTATGGGTGGAAAAGAGTATTACATGAAGAAAACTCTATAAATGATGAAATGAATTCATATTTATGCTATTATTTAGATTAATTTATTTAAGAATTAATTATTCATTTATTTGAAAGCCAGAGCAATAGAAAAGATGGAGAAACAGAGAGCTAGTGATCTTTCAATTCATCCTCTTGTTCATTTCCTAAATTTAACAACAAGAAATATCTTGGACAAAGCCAGTAACCTCATCTGCTTCTCACACCTAAGTGGCAAGGCTACAGAATAATTTGGGCCATCCTTTGAGACTTTCCCAGGCACATTAATAGGAAGGTGGATGAGCAGAGAAGCCTGGATTCAAACCAACCAACACTCTGATATGGGGTGCCAACAAGTGAGGCTTAAATTGCTACAGAACGAAGTCAGTTCAGGTTAATTTATTTATGCAGTACTTGTTTACAGAATTCTCTCATATACCATTTGGTCCAGTATGTGTTAGAGAAACCTTCCAAAAATCTGATATAGCTCCTACATTCACAAAACATGAAACTTATTGGGATTAAGACATCAGTTCATCAAAAATATATGTAACTTCATACTCTGATAAGTCTTAAGGGGATAAATGTGAGTAAAACAGAAATTAATATGACAAAAAATCATTTACTTCCAGAAAGTAAAGTACTTCATTTACTTCCAGAAAGTTTTTAATTTCTCTTTTGATTTCTTCTATGACCCAGTGTTCATTCAGGAGCATGTTGTTCAGTCTCCATGTGTTTGCATATGCTCTAGGCATTCCTGAGTTGCTAATTTCCAGCTTCATTCCATTCTGGTCTGAGAAGATGCATGGTATGATTTTGATTCTTTTGAATTTGCTGAGACTTGCTTTATGGCCTAGTTTGTGGTCAGTCCTAGAGTAGGTTCCATGTACTGTAGAAAGAATGTGTAGTCTTAAGTGTAGGATGAAAATTTTGTATGTATCTGTTAGATTCATTTGGACTATAATGTTGATTAAATCTGCTGTTTCCTTGTTGATCTTCTGTCTAGTTGACCTGTCTATTGCTGAAAGTGGAGTATTGAAGTACACCAATACTATTGTATTGGAGTCTAGGTCTCCCTTTAAGTTCCCTAACATATATATATATATATATATATATATATATATATATATATATATTTGACAGGCAGAGTAGATAGTGAGAGAGACAGAGAGAAAGGTCTTCCTTTTGCTGTTGGTTCACCCTCCAATGGCCGCCACTGCTGGCGCTGTGGCCGGCGCACCGCGCTGATCCGAAGGCAGGAGCCAGGTGCTTCTCCTGGTCTCCCCTGGGGTGCAGGGTCCAAGTACTTGGGCCATCTTCCACTGCCTTCCCGGGCCACAGCAGAGAGCTGGCCTGGAAGAGGGGCAAACGGGACAGAATCCGGCGCCCTGACCGGGACTAGAACCTGGTGTGCCGGCGCCGCTAGGTGGAGGATTAGCCTACTGAGTCATGGCGCTGGCCCCCTAACATATTTTTTAAGTAATCTGGTGCCCTGTAATTCGGTGCATATACATTTATAATAGTTACATCTTCCTGATCCCTTTATCATTATATAGTGCCCGTCTTTTTCTCTCTTACCAGTATTTGTGTTAAAGTTTATTTTGTCTGATATTAAGAAGGCTACAACTGCTCTCTTTTGGTTTCTGTTGGCATGGATATATTTGTCCAACCTTTCACTTTCAGTTTGCGTGCATCTTTGTTGGAAAGACGTGTTTCATGTAAGTAGCAAATAGATTGGTTTTGTTTTTTAATCCATTCAGCCAGTCTGTGTCTTTTTTTTTTTTCTTTTGACAGGCAGAGTTAGTGAGAGAGAGAGAGAGAGAGACAGAGAGAAAGGTCTTCCTTTTTCCGTTGGTTCACCCCCCAAGTGGCTGCTATGGCCAGTGCGCTGCAGCTAGCGCACTGCATTGATCCAAAGCCAGGAGCCAGGTGCTTCTTCCTGGTATCCCATGCAGGTGCAGGGCCCAAGGACCTGGGCCATCCTTCACTGCACTCCAGGGCCACAGCAGAGAGTTGGACTGGAAGAGGAGCCACTGGGATAGAATCTGGTGCCCCAACTGGAACTAGAATCCTGAGTGCTGGTGCAGCAGGTGGAGGATTACCAAAATGAGCTCTGGTGCCAGAGCCAGTCTGTCTTAACTGGAGAGTTGAGGCCATTGACATTCAATGTGTCTATTGATAAGTAGTGACTTTTCCCTGCCATTTTTCCAAAGATATTTCTAATATACACTTTGAACTTCCTGTTATCTTTTTCCTGAGGGATTTTCTCTCTTTACCTTCTTTCATATTGATGGCCGTGTTTCTGTGTTTCTGTGTGTAACACATCTTTAAGCATCTTTTGCAGGGCTGGATGAGTGGCAACAAATTCTTTCAATTTCTATTTGCTGTGAAAGGTCTTTATTTCACCTTCATTCAAAAATGATAGCTTTGCAGGATATAATATTCTGGGCTGGCAGTTTTTCTCTCTTAGTACCTGGGCTATATCTCGCCATTTCCTCCTAGCTTATAGGGTTTCTGATGAGAAGTCTGCTGTGAGTCTAATTGGAGATCCTCTGAGAGTAATCTGACATTTTTCTCTTGCACATTTTAGAATCTTTTCTTTATGTTCCACTGTGGTGAGTTTGATTACAATGTGTCGTGGTGATGATCTCTTTTGGTCATGTTTATTAGAGGTTCTATGAGCTTCCTGTACTAGGATGTCTCTGTCCTCCAAACCCGGGAAGTTCTCTGCTAGTATCTCACTAAAAAGGCCTTCTAATCCTTTCTCTGTCTCCATGCTTTCAGGAACTCCTAAAACCCAAATGTTGGGTTTTTTAATAGTATCCTGTAGATTCCCAACAATATTTTTTAGATTTCTAATTTCCTCTTCTTTTCTTTGGTTTGACTGTATCCTTTCCTGTTCTCTATCTTCTAAGTCCGATATTCTCTCTTCTGCTACACCCATGCTGTTTTGAAGGCTCTCTAATGTGTTTGTCATTTGATCTATTGAATTCTTCATTTCAATAGATTTCTCTTCAATATCCCACTTTCATGTTCTACTAAATTCCTCATTTCATTTTGATTCCTTCTTAAGTCTTCATTTCACGATAGAGATTTTCTGTTCTGTCCTGCTTGGATTTCTGTAGTTCATGCATTTGTTTTAGATTACTTCTAAATGTTCTTTTTTTTTTTTTTTTTTTTTTTTTTTGACAGGTAGAGTGGAGAGTGAGAGAGAGAGACAGAGAGAAAGGTCTTCCTTTGTCGTTGGTTCACCCTCCAATGGCCACTGCGGCCAGCGCGCTGCAGCCGGCGCACTGCGCTGACCCAATGACAGGAGCCAGGTGCTTCTCCTGGTCTCCCATAGAGTGCAGGGCCCAAGCACTTGGGCCATCCTCCACTGCACTCCTGGGCCATAGCAGAGAGCTGGCCTGGAAGAGGGGCAACTGGGACAGAATCCGGCGCCCCGACCGGGACTAGAACCCGGGGTGCCGGCACTGCAAGGCGGAGGATTAGCCTAGTGAGCCGGGGCGCCGGCCTCTAAATGTTCTTATCATAAATATTTTGAGTTCCGTTTCTTGCATTTCTTCTATCTCAACATCTTCATAATCTTGTATTTGAGTGTGGGGTTCATTAGGGAACATCATGATGTCTTCCTTGTTCTTGGTTCCTCAGTTTTTGCATTTGTTGTTTGGCATTGTGGAAATATCCTTTGGTTTCTTTTTCTTTTTCCTTTTTTTCCCGCTGTGGTGGCTTTTTTTTTGTTATACTATGACTCTAGATTTAGTGGACTGTCTGCTTTTGGTGAATCTCTAGAGGTTTGTGGTAGGTGTAGCCAGAGAACTCTGTTCAGTTCTTCATGGTTAAGGGTGTGCCAAAGGTGACACACCCAGGTTTGATGTGGTAAATCTTCTCTCTCTTTTTTTATTCAGAAGGGAAGTAATTCCTTCAGCTGAGCTCTTCTCCTTGATGGCAATCAGTGCCTGAGCGCTAGCCCCAGTGGCTATAATATTTGTCTGCTCTGTCCCAAGGACCAGGCAAAGGATCTGTGCAGTCCTCAGTGTAAGCTCAGATTCCCCTGCAATGTCTCTCACCAGGTAGCCAAAGCTGCTGGGTTTGTGGCGTCTCTTACTGAGACTACTCATGTCTCAGCCACACTGTGAGTTCTCCTACACACCCTCATTTTTTTTTTTTTTACAGTCCTGGTTGATAAGCTCCACACATTCACTAGGTCTTAGTCTCCTATTATTTCTGCCCCCTCCCCGAGTCAGTTTTATTTGTTTGGTTGAGGGTAGGCGCAGCCCCAAGATGGTGCAGCTGTTATGTATGTCCAAAATGGTGTCTGCTCTATTGTCTCATAAACCTTTGTAAGGTTGTAGAGAGAAAAAATCATGTCTGTACTGTCCCTTTTTTTTTTTCTCTCTCCTCTAGTTAAGCTGGTGTACTTTCCCCCACAGGGGTTCTAGCCTTATTCCCTCTAGGTTCTTCCTGCCCCTTTTCCACCAGTGTCTCAGGTTACTGTAGTTTTGCCTCACCTCTTTTTCCAGCACTGGTGCAGAGGCTCTCAGCAGCTGGGCTCCCAAGCCACAGGTACCCGTGCCCTCCATGTTTATCCATCGTGTCCCTCTAATTCCAGAAGAGTTTCCTCTGCAGTTTTTCCCTAACTCTTCCCTGAGACTACATAACAATTTATTATCTCCACTTTTATCCATCTATCTTTTCCTGGACTATCAGTGAGCTCCCTCCCTATTCTGCTATCTTGGAGCCGACCTTTTTTTAAAAATGTATGTTAATCTATGTGTATGTATGTATAATCACATATTTCTTTATTTAAAACAACTCTGTGACTTAGACTTCAAAGTGTATAATTTTAAAGTTTACCATGGTACTTTACTTCTTTTCTTTATAGATGCAATCCTTTTGGACAACCCACCGTTGCTACAGTCTTAAATCTAGTAGTATTCTCTTTAATATCCTTACTCTTTTCTACAGATTTATTTTTCCAATACATTCACCAAGGCCAATATTGGTTTTCCCCCTCATACATTAAAGTACATATTTATTGAAATCAAATTATTTCTGACAGTTTCTGAGTCAACACATATATTCTAATAGTACCTGTATTCAAGTCAACAATTTAAAGAGACATCTCAGAACTGTGGAGGAATCTTAAATTACCGACAGATAAGCCTTTCCCTGCCTATGCATAACTCCAATATAATGTTATAGGGAGAAATATTTCTTACCTCATTTCCTATATTAAGTATTGCTCAAAGGATAAGAAAAGATAATAATGACTACTGTAGAATACTACACAAACAGTGTGTGTTTAGAAAAAATAAAGAACATAGACTCAAAGCAAAACTGTGTACTTGACATGAATATTCATCATCTATTCACAACAGATAGAATTTATTTTAGCATTTTAGGCAAATGTCTGGTAGTCAACTGCCTGGATGAAGGTAGCTGCTATTCAGCCACATGAACATATGTGTGTATTTATATGTACAATTGTGTAAATACAAATTTGATCAAATAATTTAGGCTTTTTCCATAAAATGTGCTAAATCCATTATGCCTTTTTCTGTCAGACATGGTTTCTACTTACCCAGGTTTAATGATATGTTCATAGTAGTTTTGATATCCATTTTTTAAATTATATTTTGTAAGTTGCAGTGTTCTATATAAATTTTAAATTACAATGTGTGTTGGTATTCAATGTGTTAATACTTAACTAGGTTGCAACATACAGCACAAAACATGTTTAAAAATGAAACATTCTTAATAAAACCCTGTGGCAGTCTGCATGAGTTGGTGACTTGGTTATGTGGAACAACTAGCATGTTAAATAAGCTGTTGCTCATATGACTAAATTCTTTGTCAAGAGTGTGGTCAAGTGAAAGAAAAAATACATCTTTTGAATCTAACAATGCAAGGTTACTTTTAATACCCACATTTTGGAAGCTGCACTATTTAACATTTTTATATACATGAAGGTATTCCTTGTGAAAATATTTGTCAGACCACAGTAATTCTGTCTGTGAATAAAACATGGAATATATCTTTGATTGAATTTCTTACATGGAAAAAATAGTGTATAGTAAATTACATAAACAAAATATGGAAATGTACTTTACAATAGTAAGAAAGTAAAGATATTTATGATGGCATTTGTATGTGTCTTTTTAGGCATGGTGGGAGAGTGTTTTTCCTTTGTGTAGTTCATTTGCACTATTGTATTTATTGAAGTATAATTTACATATAGTAAAAATCACAGTTCTCTGAATTTTGATAAAATTTTACTATAATCATAATGACTTTCAAGAAAGAATATTGTTTCAATAAAGTAACTTTTGCAAACTTCTTTTATTCCAGATTTACTCACATTTTTATCTCCATCTTTTGATAGTAATAAAGTGTTAGCTATCAGCTTTCATTGTTTCTCTGTGTAAACAAACTGAACTTAGTCCCTGAGTTTTTTGTGTTCCCTGTGTCATCTTCTAGAACAGCTTGGTAACTTGGACCTTGACCATAGCAAGGGTAATTCAAAGCATCTCTTATCTAAACAAATAACTAAGTGATCTAAGAGGTTCACATTCACTAATACTTTCTTACTGAAGCTGAAAACATCATCTCCCTAGCTGTTGGATGCTAACTGAAATTGAATAGTACATATCATTTCATTTTATTTTTGATCTATAGTATTGGTGTTTCCAAGCCCAGGGCATTAGTTACAAAGATGTCTTCAGCAGCAAGATCTAGGTCGGTCAGTAATTCTATGTGGTTGCTGGTCCGGCAGACATTGTCACTTGGCCCGTTTTATACACTGGAAAGTGTTACACACACAAATATCTGAGCTCTACTCCAAGGTGCTGAATCTGAAACTCCTGAAGATTGAGCACAGGAATCAGTGTTTCAGCCAGGCATCTCTATGTGATTACTTTGCATATTAAAGTTAACTGCTACTGATGTAGGTGTATCTATGTTTCTCTTCTGCATTTGCTTCCTACTTAATTATTTCCCTTTTAACTTAGGTTTCGATAAAAACATTATTCTTTTTTCCTTAATAGGAGGTAAGTTTATTTCTATGAACTTATATAGTGCACACCATTTCCTAAGAGTATTGTCTTCAAAGAGATCCGAGGACTAAAATTAAAATTATTTTTGATTCAAAAACACTTTTAAATCAATGCAGTTTCTCATAACACATATTTTCCATAAGTTTCTTTAAGATCTTTTTATGTTATATTCTATTGAAATTAACATGCAAGTTTATTAAGGTTGTCAATCTATTAGCAGAAAATACTTGAATGTACTTCTCTTTAACATGATACATACAAATATTTTATATATTGCAAGTTTTTCCTATGTTTATTTGTAAAACAAGTAGTGAATTACAAAAGCATTATAAACATTTCACTTTTATGAACTGCTAATATGAAAAGAAATCTGAAGATGATACAGTGAATAAAAATACGCTTTTAGAATTAAAACTTGTGATTTATCTTAAACTTTTATGTCATAATTTAATCTTCCTTTTTCTTCTAGATACACTTTACAACATTTCTGGTTAAACTGTGCTTATCATGATATCTCCATATATAGATTTTATAAGGATGATTTCCATGACAACTGGTAAAGTTTTCAGGAAATAATAGCTTTGAAGGTATTTTGCTTTTGGGTTTGTGTTTTGTCTATTCCATTAACCCTAGGGACTTTTATATTTAGTTTTCTTGGAAGAACTTAATTTGAAGAAGAAAAGTAAAGCTGATATTTAAAGTAGAATTGATGGGTTCTCATTGTGAAATATACCTACCTATAGAGATATGCTTACATACTGGGTTGCAGAATTAATAATTTAAAACTAAAACAAACCAATTATTTCTGGACATACTTCATTGTTAAAAATATTGTCTTTCCATCAGTAAAATATACTCATTTATATGTGTCTTGATAATTATTTATTTCATAGAAATCATAGCTGTTTTTATTTAAAAATGGAAAAATATATTTATTCTATAAATGCCATGGATTGGCTATTTAAATTTTTAAATATTTCAGCAGTTTATGACTTGGTTTTAAATTATGGAAAGTACTTTTTACATTTTTATCCTTTGAAGAAACTTTGATTTGAAGATACTTCCATTAAATCTTTCAACACATGGTCGATATATGAAGGATATTAAAAATAGACTAGTAAGCAAGAAGACAGTGACCTTTATCTCATGAAGTTTAAATCTATAAGAAGCATTTTCTTATGTAACAGTATGCTTTCATGTCAGTGTAATTTTATTTACTAATATGACTACAGATGACTAAAATTAATGGCAAAAGTTGATAGAACTGTAACATTAAAGCAATATACATGCATGAATCTATCGAGATTTAGACTATTTCAGAGACTTCATGGGGAAAATATGCACTAATTGTAATCAGAACATAACATTTTTGTCATCATTGAGAGAATCACTTAGAACAACATAATAATAGAATTTTTCTAAATATTTCTACATTTTGGTACTTTAAACATCCTATTTTCTTGACATAGTGTTTCAGATCTGGATTGTATCCTTTAGTTATTCTATCACATATTTTCAGTGAATAATTTATGTTATCTTTGCAGCTCCTTGGTTGTTCAATTATATCAGCATTCTGTTTTCTTGATCCTATCTTAATCTCTGTACAAACTGTACTTTGTCAGAGAAATACTAATTTGATATTTCACTATTTGATTCCTTTAATTTGTGTAGAAGATTTATTTATTTATTTGAAGGGCAAAGAAACAAATAGAAGGAGACAGAGATAGAGAGATGAGAGAAAGGGAGAGAAGAGAGAGAGAGCACTTCTATCCGCTGATTCACTCCCCAAATAGCCACTTACGGCTGAGGCTGGCCCAAGCTGAAACCAGGAGCCAGTAGCTTCTTCTGGGTCTCCCACATGGGTGGCTGGGGTCCAAGGACATATGCCATCTTCTGCTGATTTCCCAAGCATATTAGCAGAGAGTGGATCAGAAGTGGAGCAACCAGAACATGAACTGGCACCCATATGGAATACCAGTACTGAAGGTGGTGACTTAACTTGCTATGCCACAGCACCACCCCAGGATTCTTTCAATTTTTATTTCTGAAAAATATCCACCTTTGCTTAATGATTGACATTTTAAAATATGATTCTTGGGGCCAGCATTGCAGCACATTAGGTTGATCTGCTGGTTGTACCACCAGCAACCTGTATCCAAGCATTGGCTCAAGCCCAGCTTCACTGTTTCCAATACAGCTCTCTGCTAATGCACCTGGGAAAGCAACAGATGATGGTTTAAATACTTGGGTCCTTTTCACTCATGTCAGAGACCTGGGTGGAGTTCTCAACTTGTGGCTTTTGTCTGGGCCTAGTCTAACTATTGTGCCCATTTAGGGATCATAACAGTGGATGGAAGATCTTTTTCTATTTCTGTCACTCTGCTTTAAAAAAAAAAAACAAATTAGAAAGCTTTTATTTAATAAATATAAATCTCATAAGCACAGCTTTAGGGATATAGCAGTTCCTCCCATACCCACCCTCCCACCCCCCCATCCCATTCTTCATTAAGATTCATTTTTAATTATCTTTATGTACAGAAAGCCAACTGTATACTAAGTAAAAGTTTCCACAATTTGCACCCACCCACACGCACAAAGTATAAACTACTGTTTGAAGACAAGTTTTACCATAAATTCTAACAATACAATGCATTAAGGACAGAGGTCTTACATGGGGAACAAGTGCACATTGACTTCTGTTGTTGATTTAACAATTGACACTCTTATTTATGATGTCAGTGATCACCAAACGCTTTTGTCATGAGTTGCCATGGCTTTGAAAGCCTTTTGGGTCCACAAACTCCAACAGTATTTAGACAAGGCCATAAGCAAAGTGGAAGTTCTCTCCTTCCTTCAGAGAAAGGTACCTCCTTCTTTGATGGCTCCTTCTTTCCACTGGGATCTCACTCACAGAGATTGTTCATGAAAGTCATTTTTTTGCCACAGTGTCTTGGTTTTCCATTCCTGAAATGCTCTCATGGGCTTTATAGCCAGATCCGAATGCCTTAAGGGCTGATTCTGAGACCAGAGTGTTGTTTAGGGCATTTGTCATTCTATGAGTCTGCTGTGTGGCCTACTTCCCACATTATATCTATTGTTATTAGCAGACACTTGGTCTTATTTATGTGATCTCTTTGACACTTATTCCTATCTATATAATCAATTACAGACTTAAAATGATCACTTTAACTAGTAATATGGCATCAGTGCCATCCAGCTTAATGAGATTGGGAGTCATATGGCAAGTTTTTAACTTTACCCTTAGGGATATGTCCAAGGGAATGTGTGCCGAAGTGTACATCACCCCCCTCTCTTATTCCCACTCTTATTTTTTATTAGGATCAATTTTCAATTGGATTTAAACACCTATGAATAATTCTGTGTCAAGAGTTCAACCAATTGTATTAAGTAGAAAAAGAAAAGAGTAAAAAAAAAGTAAAATAAGCTTTTCCTTGACAGTTAGGACAAGGACTGATCAAGTCATTTCTTCTCATAGTGTCAATTTCACTGCCACAGATTTCCTTTTAGACATTCAGTTAGTTGTCACCGACCAGGGACAATATACTATATTTGTCCATTTGGGACCGGTTTATTTCACTAAGTATAATGTTTTCCAGATTCATCCATTTTGTTGAAATGACTAGATTTCATTTTTTATTTTACTGCTGTGTAGTATTCCATAGAGTATATATCCCATAATTACTTAACCCAGTCTTCATACAGCCAACTTCTTGGGCCTCTGCCAGCTATGTGAGAGACCTGAGTACAGGTCCAGGCTCCTGCTTTTGGCCTAGAGCAGCCCGAGGCCATTGCAGCCATTTGAGTGAACCAGAGGATGGAAGATCTCTCTCTCTCTCTCTCTTTCTCATTTCTTTCTTTATCTTTATTTATTTCTTTCGTTCTTTCTTTCTTTCTTTAATTCTTTCTCTTTCTCTTTCTCTCCCCTGCTCTTTTTCTTCCCCATCTCCCCATCTATCTCTGTAACTCTGCCTGTCAAATAATCATTTAAAAAATAAATATTATTTTTGTATTCACTATATTAATTAAAAAGTATACTTTGGGAGTACCAAATACTGGCATAGAATGAGAAGCTGTAAAACACTGATATTTGAAAGTATGTACTTCTAACCTATATAAGAAAACAAGAATTATTATTGAAAGTTGATTATGTGCAGTCTTCATCTCATTCTGGGATTATGTACATTTGGTAGAGATAATCATATGTGTACATCAAAAATACAGTTGTTCATATTAACAGTGTTTATAAAAGCAAAATTCAGATACAGATCAATTATCTATCGATGTGATAATGACTACATTTTGGGACCAGATTGCTCGTATTTTATGGAAATGTCAAATGCATTTTTTCTCTCATACTTGAAATAAGGGACCACCAAAACACTTAAAATAAGTAGTAATATAATAAATTTGTATTTTAGAATGTTAAAATTTATAGAAATGTGAAGAATATTTTGTTGGATATGATATTTAAAATGGAAGTATTTTATACAAATATTATCATAAACTAAGTCAAAAATGATTAAAAACTACAAAAAATAATAATTAAGAGAACAAAATTGATAATATATATGTTAAAGAATATTTACATAAATACATAAAGTAGCTTTTGTTTTGGAAAAATAAAGAAGTGATTGAAATTGTTAGATATTTCATATGGCATCATTTATCATACTTCTAACTGCAATCCCTTGAGCCAAGGTATAGAAAAAAATGTTATTGTGAATATGGGTAAATTGGTATACAGGGGTTGATGTGACTCAGTAAATTAATCCTCTCTGCCTAAAGTGCCGACATCCCATATGGGCACCAGTTCGAGTCCTGGCTGCTCCTCTTCTGATTCAGCTCTCTGAGGCCTGGGAAAGCAGTAGAAGATGGTCCAAGTCCTTGGGCACCTGTACCTGCATGAGAGACCTGGCTCCCAGCTTCAGATCGGCCAGCTCTGGCTGCTGCCGCCATTTGGTATGTGAACCAGTGGATGGAAGACCTTTCTCTCTGTCTCCCCCTCTCACTGTCTGTAATTCTGCCTCTCAAATAAATAAATGAAAGTCTTTTTAAAAACTTAAAAAAATAGTATACAAATTTACTAGTGAATAGCTCTTATACAAGCCAGTAATTCTACTGTAAATTTAATATTGACTATCAATCAAATCCCATGGCATTGCTGGCTACAGCTTACATCCATCCAGGAAGGTTTAAGTAATTTGTTTATTCTGTGTTGTGAAACTTTTTCCTCTGCTTTGTACTTCTAGAATCTGGTTGATTGGTTTAGATGGAGCCTATTCACTGTCTCTAGAAATTTACGTGCTATTCAATATTATATGTTTTCTGCCCACACAAGAACTGTTCTCATAACACAAAATACTTTGTAGAAGTAGAAAGAAGGGGCTGAAATAAGAAAATATGATACTGGATGTAAATATCAATTTATTCCTGGAGTAGTTCGCCAGATAATATTGAGAAATTAGCTTAAAATGGAAGCAAGTGTGCATGACTGCTTTACATTTATCTAAATCTCCAGGTTTTCTACAAATATTAGAGACTCTATGGCATCCAAAATCTCCCCAATCTGCTCTGGGGATTTGTTCTGGTTATGAATTTTTCACTCTTCAATGTCTAGATGTTAAGATTATTCTGTGAAAAATGTATGGAAGGTCATCTTTATATCACTCGATCAAACTGAATATAAATCATTACTGGTAAATATTAAGTAATCCTTTGAAAAATAATGAAGGGAAAATATGAGATTTGAGGGCAAAAATACAATATTTAAAGTATAAATATAAGAAATACTTCAGCATCACATGTAAAGTCTTCAAAATGTTCATAAAATATGTATTTTCTTTAATTCTTTTATTCATGTTTTGAGACCTGTTATGTATTATTTTATATTACTAAGGCATACATAATAAAAGAAAATAGTGTTAGTAGATATCTAAAAACTCTTCTCCAGATTTACATAGACACTGCTTTTATGAGGCTAATATTAAAAACTACAAAAAGTATTTTCTATAGAGCTTCCTGTACTCGCTATTTGCAGTTCTCCTTAGCCAGTCACTTCCTGTCATGTTTCAAGGGAGGCTGGCTGAATTTCATATTTAAGGACTTTTATGGTCATAGTGACCATGGCTTAAGTTTTAATTTTTCTTGCCTTCAATTCAGCATCCTAAAGAATTGGCCTTGCTTCTTTCAAGTTATATTTCATCTTTTGGATTTTCTAATACTATATAAAGTCATTTTAGGTTTTCTTGTTATTTCTCTAGACATTCTGTCTTATTATCTTGCCAGTATCTGTCTACTTTGCTGTATATTTGTTAATCATTAAAGGTTTTCTGAGATTTATACTAGATCTCCTTGTTTTCTTTTCATTGGAATTTACTCTCATTGGTTCAAACACAATGAATTTGTGGCAGTCCTCACATTTATAATTGCTTCAATGCTTGCATTTGCAACTTATTATTGACATCTAGCTTAAAGTATCCCAACAGGTACTTTTCACCTAATATAAGTCTTCCCTCCCAACACATGCTGTTTCTATGCCCCTTAAGTCAGGTAACTATACTGTGGTTGATCCAGTTCCATTAGTCCAAATTATGGAACTGTACTTGATTATTTCTCTCATTTCCTGTCAGCTCTATTACAAATCCAGTTAACTATATTTCATCTACCTTCCAGCATCTTACTTCTGACTGTCAAATGATCATCACTTCTCCTGTGGAATACTGTAATATCCTCTTCACAGGTGCTTCAATATCAATTCTTGGTCCTCTACGATCTATTACTATTCTTCATTTAAAAATGTTTATTTTAATTTCATTTGAAAGGCAGAGAGAAAGACAGCAGAAACAAAGATATCTTTTACCTGCTGGTTCAGTCCTCAAATGTCTGCCAGGACAAAGCCAGGAACCCAGAATTCAATCTTTGTCACCAACATGGGTGGCAAAGACTCACATGATGCACCTTCAGCTACTGTCTACCAGGATGTACAATAGCAAGAAGTTACATGGAAAGCAAAGTAGTCAGGATTAGAACCAAGCACTATCACCTAAGGTCACCTTTCACAAGTGTAAATCTGACTGTGTTCTGATATGTGAAATATTTCAGTGATTTCTTGTTGATAGTGGAACAAATCTAAAATTGAGTCAATGACACTTCACTTTCTGCCTAATTTTCATGGTGACATTTAGACATCTATCTCCTTAACTCTCCAAACATTAGCTAAACAGACCTTCATTCATTTCTTTTATTTTTGACGGTTATGTCAAGGTCTAGGATAGTTTTCCTCTACTTGAAAAGATATCTTTATTTCTCACTGTTCATTTACATGTTTCCTTGCCTAAGATCAGAGAGTAATTTGGATTCTTTTATAAACACAGAATACTGAAATTCACTTATATAGTCATCAAATTTATAATTCATTGCATAATATATATCTTTTCCATGGGACTGGAAGCTTCACATTTGTGGAACATCTATTTTGGTCTTGATTATCACTGTAGTTTATATATCATGCATAAAATATCATAAGCATTTAATGAAGATAGTTATGAACAGGCCGGCGCCGTGGCTCAATAGGCTAATCCTCTGCCTGCGGTGCCAGCACACCAGGTTCTATTCCCGGTTGGTGCGCCAGATTCTGTCCCGGTTGCCCCTTTTCTAGTCCAGCTCTCTGCTGAGGCCCAGGAGTGCAGTGGAGGATGGCCCAGATGCTTGGGCCCTGCACCCCATGGGAGACCAGGAGAAGCACCTGGCTCCTGGCTTTGGATCAGCACGGTGTGCCAGCCGCATTGCGCCGGCCGCAGCGTCCATTGGAGGGTGAACCAACAGTTAAGAAAGACCTTTCTCTCTGTCTCTCTCTCTCTCTCTCTCTCACTGTCCACTCTGCCTGTCAAAAATTAAAAAAAGAAAAAAATATAGTTATGAACAAACAAAAAAAAATCTATATCTAGGAAAGATCCCAAATTGTTCCCTAATATAAAAAAACCTAAGTGTCCAATTCAATGTATAAACTATCAAAGCTTAGAAGTAAATAATACATGAATTTTTCAAATTTGAAATTATTTCAGTGTAAGAGACTAGAAAGTGATGCAGTAAAGAAATAATTTACAAAATCTTGAAGAAAATATTTTACTACTGTCAAAAATATGCATATATTTCTAATTTATTACAAAAATTATTAATGAAATAATTTAACTAAAATATTAATCACAAGGGAAACTGTGGATGGTATGTTTAAATTAGAAATGAGAACAAAATATTAAGTTGCACACTTATTTAGTTTGTGAAAAACATATTACAGTTCATTGCAGAAGGTTGAGGGACTGTAGAAACAGTTGAATTCATAAATGGGTCAGTCCGTTATAATTTAACCGAGTATGGACTGCACAAAAAACTCCATTCCAAATTCATTATCTTTCATGATATACATAAATATCTTAAAAATACACTGTACAGCCACAACGAAATTAAAGATTTTAATCTTAAAACCCCGGTATTTACCCAGTTTGTGCATTTCCATTTAGACTGACAACAGAGTATTGGTGAATTTGATATTTATCCACCCTATTCAAACATCTTACTTGTTTATATGTATAACATAGATAGATAGATACAGCATAGAAATTGCAATAAATAATACCAACACGCATAAATTTTCTGATTCTGCCAAAACTTTACTTTTTATTTGTAAATTTTGTCACTAAGGAAGAAAAGATATGCATTCCATTGAAAGAGGTCAAACACAAAGCATTGCATTATCAACATACCCTCAAGAAAATTACAATACTTAGTATCAAAATTATATATTTTGGATATAGGCAAGAACTTGGCACATATAAATCAATATTTCTCTGGAGTAAACAAAAAAATCCAGGTTGTATGAAAGCCAAAATAATCATTTATTCTATATTATCATTTGTTTCAATTTTGGATTAATAAATAAATTTTGAAAATGAGTACAGAAACAGTATTTACAAATGAAACTGTTAAGATTTGGGGGTGCCTTTCAAAACCATTTGTTTCAGAGTAGAAGTTGTAAACATACTTTCTCACTATTATCAAAGAAGCCATGTCCGCTAATTGCACATATTCCATTTTACTTAAAATAAAACTAGATGAAGATGTTACCTCCTTTCTCTAATTAACACCAATAATAGGTTTTAGTTTTTTAAGAAGGCATTACAGTCTTACAAGAATATCTATCTGAGGTCACTGTTTTACCCTATATTTTAATCCTTTCCTTCCTAGCATTGAGTAAATAATAGAGGTATAACTTTTGTATTTTGACAAGTTTAATAAATAGTTAAAACAATCTCTACATCTTTATCTACCTTAAATATGCATGCATTGAATATTTTAATATAAATAATTAAATAGCATAATAGTGCTGAAACTACTACAGGATTATATTTCAGTGCATTTACATTTCAATGTAAATGTAATGTAATATTATCTTGATAAGAGAATAAAGAAAAGTATTTTTGAGCAGCTTTGATATCCTGAAACTTCAGCACATTTTTCTTGTTTTGACTAATAAATGACCCAATATTAAAAAGTGGTTAATATTTTTAATTTCACTTTTATTTATTTATTTTCATTTAAATTTGAAAGGCAGGACAGACAGTCGAAGAAAGATCTTCCATCGATTGATTCACTCACCAAAAACTTGGCAATAGCCAGGTCTAGACCAGGTCAAAACCAGGAGCCTAGGACTCATTCAGGGTCGCCATTATGGGTGGCAGAGACCCCGCTACTAGGACCATCATTTGTTGCCTTCTAGGATGCACATTAGCAGGAAGCTGAATCGGAAGCAGAGTACCTAGGACTCAAACCAGGCAGTTGGATATAGGATGTGGTTTCCTTTTGGAGATTTAAACATTGCACCAACCGCCTTCCCTTGCTTTAAAAACTAACCATGAAATTTAGTGTAGATTATCTCCTCTTCTGTGGGTATGTAGTAAATCAAGATAAATCAGAAAAAAATTTTTTCATCTTATGCCCTCTACTTTTCACAAACCAATTTTCTCTGGTTAATTTACAGAAATTATCTTTTAAAAATGAATTTAGTTTTTCAAATGTCTACACTACTATCAGCAAAGGCAAAGTTTTCTGATCAAAGCTTCATTGGGCCTTTGTGCAATAGAAGAAAATATGGAATCTAATGTTTACAAGTCTTTCTTCAGATTGCAAATCTTATAAATCAATGGATACTGCCAGTTAAAATTTATATCTGAAAAATGTCTGTGATAGAAAGTTCTAAAATGAATCCCACTTATCTGTACATTATGATATCCTTACGTTATGTAATGTTCTTTTCTTGACAGTGACCTGCACTCTTCTATCTACTACTAATAGAATACTGCACACATGTGATAATCATGACTTGAGAGGCTTGGTTAAGAACTAGACTGTTGACTTCCATATGAGGTATGCTCTCTTATTCTCTAACTCAATCATTCTCTAAGAAGGCAACTAACATGTGATGTGCACTAGGAAAAGTCCTACATGACAAGATAGGGAGGGAACCTCCATACAGTTGCCAGGTAGAAGTTGAATCTCTTCATCCAGCATATTGGGGAGAACAGTCCTGCATTGACCTACATGAGTAAGCTTGAAATTCAACCCCCAACTTAACCTTCAGTTAAAATTCAAGCCCTAGGCCGGCACTGCGGCTCAATAGGCTAATCCTCCGCCTAGCAGCGCCAGCACACCAGGTTCTAGTCCCGGGCGGGGCGCCGGATTCTGTCCTGGTTGCCCTCTTCTAGGCCAGCTCTCTGCTGTGGCCAGGGAGTGCAGTGGAGGATGGCCCAAGTACTTGGGCCCTGCACCCCATGGGAGACCAGGAGAAGCACCTGGCACCTGCCTTCGGATCAACGCGGTACACCGGCCGCAGCACGCTGCCCGTGGCGGCCATTGAAGGGTGAACCAATGGCAAAGGAAGACCTTTCTCTCTGTCTCTCTCTCTCTCATTGTCCCCTCTGCCTGTCAAAAAATAAAAATAAAAAATAAAAAATTAAAAAAAAAGAAATTCAAGCCCTAGCTAACTGCTTGACCAAAATCACAAGAGACCTTAGCCAGAGTTAATCAACTGAGACTTATCCAGAATTCTGTACCAAGAAATTGCTATATATAAGTGTTTGCAATTTTAAACTGTTCAATTTATGATAATTTCTTGACATAACAATACATAATTGATATAATCTACTCATAGTTAAGATGTGTGGATCTTCAGGAAATATGCAGAGTTTCATAGAAGAAAAGATATGGGTACAGTTTAAAACCAAGGAAAGTATACACAGGTGTAAGCAATTAGGGATATAGGGCATGTGAGTATAACTAAACTGCTTGACTTATTTAGGTACGTGTTAACTCTAATGGGATGAATACATTTAAAATACCAGTATGGTACAGACATTTGTACTTTTTATTTAATTATTTAATATCTTCTTTTAATGTTAACTGCACATCTATGCCATATAAATTACACCAGTTGGAATATTTTTATCTTCCTAAAATTTTTTCTACTGTTACAGTAAATATGAAAGTCAGAGTCTTATCTGTAGAAATTTGTAAGGCAAAGGGAAATTTAGCTAAAAAAAAAACTGGTAGAATTTTCCAATATTTTAATACATGTAGCCTTTGTTTTGTTGTGTGTGGGGGACCTTAAAAGTGATAGTGAAAGCTAAAACTGCAAGTAAATCTTAATAGTCAATGGGAAAAGTAACCATTGTTCTATAACCTTTAATTTTTTGTAAATAATAAAATTTACATACATGACAAAAGCATGAGAAAGTGAAAGAGTAAATTATTTATTTAGTACACTGCAATTTAAGACATTAGAAATAAGAATTTAAGTACTTTATTCCTTTATAAAAATCATTTATCAAGAATAATTTGAAAAGTGATGGTTCTCTTGCTGTATAACTTACAGTGCTAGGCAAACACCATGTCTGTGCCTTAGCACATTTTCAGGCTCCTTTCTAAGTTTGGATTTACTACCAATATTTTGTTCTTTATGCTTTCAAAGTTGTGAAATAGCTTTGAGAGTTCTTTTAATGTTCATTTTTCTTGCTGTTGTTTTTACTTCCTCTGTGACATCTCACTCTTTCACCATACTTAGTTTCCTCATTTACATTGGAATATTTACTTTCACTAAGTTTAGGTCTACTAAGTTCCTCTGGTTGCATATTTACAGTCTTCTGAGTGGTCTGGCAGTGCCATCATTCCTGAAAACAGCTATTTCACATAATATATTCATAATTGCATTTTATGTATTATATAAAATAATGTATACCATATATGATAATGCTAGTATATATTATATATGGTTATAATTTTTTTAAAGATTTATTTTATTTATTTGAGTGGTAGAGTTACAGAGAGAGGTAGAGACAGAGAGAGAGGTCTTCCATCCACTGGTTCACTCCCTAGATGGCCACAATGGCTGGAGCTGTGCCTATCCGAAGACAGGAGCCAGGAGCTTCTTCTGGGTCTCCCACGCGGGTGCAGGGCCCAAGGCCTTGGGCCATCTTCTACTGCTTTCCCAGGCCATAGCAGAGAGCTGGATCAGAAGAGGAGCAGCCGGGACTAGAATTGGTGCTCATATGGGATACCAGCACTTCAGCCCAGGGCTTTAACCCACTGTGCCACAGCGCCGGCCCCATGGTCACAATTTTGTAAATGTATATGCCATGTAGGTGTATCAATGGAGAATAAGAAGATAACTCAAGTACATACTTTGTCTTCTGTGTGCTAATTCAACCACAAGAATCTTGTGATTGGCTATGGATCACGACACATACCTGTTGTACTTAGAGTAATTTTTAGGCTACAACAGCAAAGATTGTACTTTATGGAATTTCAGTTAACATATCAAAATTGAATAAGTTTGGGATGCTGGGTGTTATTTCATTAAATCATGTTAACCAAAATTAGTGCATTTCAATACCACATAGAAGGAAAACTGCCTTAATAAAATTTTTAGTTTCATTATTTTTAATTTAAAATATTTTAATCAATGAATAAAATTACAATTATGAATTCAACAAATTTTACCACTTACCATACTTCCTCATAAGTAAATATTTGTAGCCATATATATATTAATTTTGAAAGCAAGGTGAACATATTAGTGTCACACAATGTGGAGTTTATAACAAATATCACAAAATGAGAAAGAAGAGTATATTATTATAAAAGGAATATAATTCAGTAGACATTTATAAATATGTATATACCCAATAATATGACACCCACACTTTTTTTTACTATGTACATGTTTCCACATCTAAGGTACAACATGCAGTATTTGATTTTCTGTGTCTCATTTTATTTAACATGATGCACTCCAATTCCATCAATTTTGTTGCAAATGGCAGGATTTCATTTTTTTATTTCTGAATTGGAAAAGAAGTGAAAAACAAATGATGACTTTCGTGTGTTCTTTATGCAAATGAGGATGGGGATCACAAGATCAAATTTTGAATGATTAATATTTAAGTATTTATAGCCATTCAGTGAGGCAGGGAAGGTAGTTGAAAAGAGGAGTCAAGAGTTTGGGAGGAAGATTGGGGCTTGAGAAAATAGCATTGACCTTCAGGAATTGTTGTATTAATTTCCTGTAATCACCAATGACTGGCAGGGTCCTCGTTGTGGCAAAGCAGATTAAGCCACTGCCTGTTACACCAGCATCCCATAGGAGTGATGGTTTGCATTCTGGCTGCTCCACCCCAAATCTAGATCCTTTTTGCATGTGCACCTGAGAGAATAGTGGAATATGGCCCATGTGCTTGGGTTCCTATTACCCACATGGAGGACCTGCATGGAGTTTTAGGATCCTGGCTTCAGCCTGGCCCCAGCCTGGCCCCAGCCTGGCTCAGCCCCAGCCATTGTGGCCATTTAGGAGTATACTAGTGTACAAAATTTCTTTGTGTGTGTGCGTCGGTGTGTGTGTGTGTGTGTGTCTCCCTCTTTCTGCAACTCTATCCTTAAATAATTAAAACTACATCTTTTTTGGGGGGACCTGCGCCGTGGCTCACTTGGTTAATCCTCTGCCTAAGGCGCCAGCATCCCATATGGGTGCCAGATTCTAGTTCCGGCTGCTCCTCTTCCAGTCCAGCTCTCTGCTGTGGCCTGGAAGAGCAGTGGAGGATGGCTCAAGTTCTTGGGCCCCTGCACTCACATGGAAGACCAGGAAGAAGCACCTGCTCCTGGCTTCAGATGGGCACAGCACTGGCTGTGGCAGCAATTTGGGGAGTGAACCAATGGGCCAAAGCAGCAAGGACTGGGCCATCCCAAAGCCAGGAGCCCGGAACCCATTTGGCAAGGACCTAAGTGCTTGAGCCATCTCACCTGCTCTCCGTCAGAGGATGGAAGGAAGCTGGAATACTGAGCAGAGCTAGGGACTCCAGCTATTGAATGTCCGCATCCCAAGCAGCATCGCAATCTAATCCTGGTTTTGGCAGAGACTTTTCCCATCAATTATCTTTGCCTTTTAAATAAAATTAAAATTAAATACATTTTTTAAAGTAGCCTCTGGGAGAGGTTAAAGATTCTGATAAAAGTCATCTGGTTTCATACTTCCCTTTCCTGAATCCACGACAATAACAAATTCAACAAGAAAATTGAGAGAAATGTTCCACCTTCAATGCAGTTAAAAAAATGTCACATCCTCAATCATGATCCGTGGAGCATACCTGAGAAATAATTTGAAACATCATCTATCTTTCCAAAAGTGAAAAGAGTCTTAGCACCAACATATGCTTCCTCACTCTAAAGCACATTAATATTTTTTTCTTAAAAGTAAAAACACTTTTTAAAAATCTTGTCAGGGTTTCATTCATGTCACTATGTTCCCAAATCTGTATATAGAAAACACATGAAATTCATATATCTTAAATAAAATCAAAAAAAGAAATTTGTCTTTTTTGTTTTTCTGTCTACAATGTCCAGAGGGTTACAGGATATTTAGATTTCCTGTGTATGCATATTAAAAGTCAATGCTATTATCCTTAAATTGTTATAACCAAGAACAGCTCTAAGTATTCCCAAACACTTTTGAAAAGCTGTACTCTGTAATTCTGTAATTATCAAATGTGACCGCTAGGTGATTTGCTTTAGGTCCCTAAGTGGCAAGTCAAAGGAAATAATCTTAGATTCAACTTCAGTAAGGGTCAGGCTTCATAGAAGCAGAGGAAAAACTGTGTAGGCGTACCATCTAGGCTTCTAGTCATATTAGATTAAAGGATGAAAGCCTGCTAAGAAGGCAAAGGGAGATGTGATCACAGAGAAACTTTCATGTAAGGACCTACAGTCTAAAACAATCAATAGAAATGGAAAAACAAATGACCTAAAATGTAAAACTTCTAATGTTACTTTTTTTCTAGATAGTGGTACTATAAAGTAGTTTAAATTTATATATTACATCGAATTTCCAAGATTTCACAATGATTATATTCATCTATAAATGCATATAACAATTTTTTAGCAATCTAAAGTTAAGCTTACCAATAAGACAATCTAATTGCAGTCTTTAATAGGCAATTCATAGTGATAAAATTTTCATGGTTTGAAATGTGGCACCAAATTAATTCTCTGCCTTTTTAAAAAGAAAACATTAAAACACATCTTAAATTTAAAGACTATAATGTCATCTTGATTAAGGATCAAATATATTATTGGAATAGATTATCTGATAACTTGATGAATAAAGTGATTTAATTAAAATTGTAAGTTGAGCTAATTTTGACATAAAGATACATTGAAAATAAAGCCAAATGATATGTAATATTTGAAATTAAAATGCTTAAGTATTGTTTTCAATATTATTGATAATATTTCCATTTTGAATATGGTGTTTTAAAAATCTAAGTAGACTATGACTCATGACTAGAGCATAGGGAGATTACTGAGGCCATAGACAGGAGTGTCAATTGGTAAAGTCAACAACAGGAGTCACTGTGCACTTACTCCTCATGTAGGATCTCTGTCCTTAATGTGCTGTACATTGAGATTTAATGCTATAACGAGTACTCAAAAAAATATATTTCACTTTGTGTTTCTATGGGGGTGCAAACTGTTGAAATCTTGACTTAATGCATACTAAACTGATCTTCTGTAAAAAAAAAAAAAAAAAAAAAAAGAAATTATCAATTCCCAACTAGACTCTCACTGGGATTAAACATGACAATAGGTCTGATCTGATTTCATCATCATTTAAAAAAAATCATCTATTATTTTTCACTTTATGTTTCTGTGTGGGAGCAAACTGTTGAAATCCTTACTTAATGTATACTAAGCTGATCTTCTGTATATTAAGATAATCGAAAATGAATCTTGATGTGACTGGAAGGGGAGAGGGAGTGGGAGGGGGGAGGGTTGTGGGTGGGAGGGATGGTATGGGGGGGAAGCAATTGTAATCCATAGGTAGTACTTTGGAAATTTATATTCATTAAATAAAAGTTAAAAAAAAAATCTAAGTAGAGCCATGACATTGATAAAGAATAAGGAAATAGCTAATGGATTTAACGTGTCTAATTTGTTATCTCAAGCAATAAAAATGGTAGATAAGTTTTCTAACTCATGAGGTAATATCAAATATTTATATTTCAGATAAGGTATTGCATAACAACAAATATTTTAAATGTTTTTAATGAAATTTTTCTCTAAGATTTTGTGCAGGAAATATATTGTCAAAATGATAATGTTATTTGAGTCTACTTGAAATGGAACCAATGAGATCATACTTGCATTATGTGAACGTGTAAGATGCAAGATACAAATTTTTCTCTTGGTCAATACAGATGTAACATGACTGACAACACATTGAAGTTTCATTTTTATTACACTTTAAAGAACATCATCTCTGGGTTAGTATGGTTGTATTTCTGTAATAAAATTAAAAAGCAATTAAATAGCAATCAGATAAAAAGTATTTTAATTTATCATTGATAAATGAGCTCGGAGTTCATTTATCCAATGCTGTTTACAGTTGGTGAATATTAAAAAACAATAACATTAATCTATATTTTTTTGTTTTTTTCTTGTTCTGTAAAATTTTACTTCAAGAACATGTTAAATATTTAGGAAACAGCAATATCTTTTATTCATTTGTCACAACTTTGATATTTTTATTTTTGCCCTTCCATTTTCCTGCAGATTGTGGCTTCTGGGCACCCGTGACAGTTGAGGACACATGCCCTCATCTCCCAAAATATTTCTTCTCCATGTAAAGGTCAACAGGCTAACAGCTACACTATTAGGAGTGAGTTTATAGGAAGCATAACTGCCTAATTTATCACCTAGACCAGGACACTTTATGGGACATCAGTGCAGCAGGCATAAATTGAGATATTTCTGGGCAAATGTGGATGTTTTTGCTCTGTATTTATAGGGCACACTTGAAAAACTACCAACTATTACATTGCTTTTTGCCTCCATATGTCATAAGTGCCTTCAATTGACTTGAATCTCAAGTGTTGAGGAATAGCCCACAAATTTATTTTATTTTAAGCTATAAATATAAATTTAGTCTATAAGACAGATAATTGGGTATTCAAATACATATTTTAGATTGGAGAGGGAAGTTTACCTTTGTAGGTGACATTGAATGCAGTTGCTAACTTTAACATCTCTGGTTTAAGTTAAACACAATAATTGGAGCTAAAAATTCTTATGAAACATAGAGTGACATTACATTACATCAATTTTTCCAAGGGAAAAATATCAGTGGCAGTTGTTGTGCCAAAGCTGGTTAAGCCACTCCTCAGACGCCCACATCCCATACTTGAGTAGCAATTCAAGTCCTGGCAACACTGCTTCCAATCCAGCTTCTGGCTAATGCACCTGGGAAGGGAGAAGGTAAACCCCCTAGTGCTTATCTCTCTGCCATGCATGTGGGAGACTCCGATGGGGTTTCAGGCTATTCACTGAATTCATTCTTGCCTAGCCCAGGCTATAATAGGCTTTTTGGAGTGAACCAGCAGACAGAAGATCTCTATGAATCTCTTTCTTTTTTTGTCTGTCACCTTCTCTTGGTGGTTTGGCCTTCAAATAAATAAAATAAATCTCTTTTTTTTTCAATGTAGTAGTCAATAGTTAAATAATGAGCCAGTGCATGGCTCAATAGTTATATAATGACCCTATTTAGGTTCCATAGAGAATTCTTGGTTCAGCTCAGAGTTATACAAGTCAGTAAGTGATAATTTAGCTTTAAGAAATTACTTATTGTTGTTGAATCTCAATTTATTTCACTCAAAAAGAGATAAAAATTTCAAGTAGTACCAATAGCAAGTAATTATGGGTCTTCAATATGGAAAAGGCATGTTTTGGAAAACACCATGTAGAAACTTTAAATTTTTCACTCAGCATAATATTTTCCAAATTCCTAACAGGGATCACTTTTCAGTTAAAATATAAACACCTAAGAATAATTGTGTGTTAATTACAGAGTTCAGCCAACGGTAATAGAACAAAAAAAAAATACTAAAATGGATAAAGTATTACATTGTGCATCAACCATCAGGTAAGCCAATCCCAAAGGGACAAATACCACTTGTTCTCCTTGATAGGTGACAACTAACTGAGCACCAAAAAGGGAAACCTGTTAAAGTGAAATGAACACTATGAGAAACGGTAACTTGATCAGCCCTCACCCTGACTGTTGATGAGCAACTTGATATGTTACCCCTCTTAGTATTTTTTTGTTTGTTTGTTCTACTTAATACTTTTGGTTGAATACTGTAATCAATACACAATTCTTCTTAAGTGCTGAAACTTAACTGAAAAGTGATCACTGTTAAATATAAGAGTGGGAATAAGAGAGGGAAGAGATGTGCAATTCAGGACATGCTCAAGCTGACTTACCTCAAACGGTAGAGTTAGAAACATACCAGGGGATTCCAATTCAATCCCATCGAGGTGGCATGTACCAATGCCATCTCACTAGTCCCAGTGATCAATTTCTGTTCACAATTGATCATAATGATAGGACTAAGAACCAAAGGGATCACATAAACAAGAATAGTGTCTGCAAATACTAGCTGATAGAATCAAAAAGGGAGAGAACGATCCAACATGGGAAGTGAGATACACAGCAGACCCATAGAATGGCAGATGTCCTAAACAGCACTCTGGCCTCAGAATCAGCCCTTAAGGCATGCGGATCTGGCTGAAAAGCTCATGAGAGTATTTCAGGCATGGAAAGCCAAGACACTCTGGGGAAAAAAAAAAAAAAAAAAAAAAAAAAAACCTAAATGAAAGATCTCCGTGAGTGAGATCCCAGTGGAAAGGACGGGTCATCAAAGAAGGAGGTACCTTTCTCTGAAGGGAGGAGAGAACTTCCACTTTGACCATGGCCTTGTCTAAATATGACCAGAGTCAGTGAACTCAGGGGGCTTCCATAGCCTTGGCAGCTCATGACAAGAGCCTAGGGTGATTACTGATGCCATAAACAAGAGTGTCAATTTGTTAAGTCAACAACAGGAGTCATGTGCACATACTCCTCACGTAGGATCTTTGTCCTTAATGTGCTGTGCATTGTGATTTAATGCTATAACGAGTACTCAAACAGTATTTTTCACTTTATGTTTCTGTGTGGGAGCAAACAGTTGAAATCTTTACTTAATGTATACTATACTGATCTTCTTTATATAAAGAGAAACGAAAATGAATCTTGATGTGAATGGAAGGGGAGAGGGAGTGGGAAAGGGGAGGGTTGCGGGTGGGAGAGACGTTATGGGGGGGAAGCCATTGTAATCCATAAGCTGTACTTTGGAAATTTATATTCATTAAATAAAAGTTTAAAAAAAAGAAATCTTTACTGAATATATACTAAATCGATATACTGTATATAAAGAGAATTGAAAATGAATCTTGATGTGAATGGAATGGGAGAGGAGTAGGAGAGGGGAGGGTTGCGGGTGGGACCGAAGTTATGGGGGGGAAGCCATTGTAATCCATAAACTGTACTTTGAAAATTTATATTTACTAAATAAAAGTTAAAAAAAGATTAGAAAAAAAAGAAACTTTAAATTTTTTTCCACCCAAATAAACTTTTAATAACTTTTTATAAGATTTCTGAACAGAATCCAGTTTGAACAGTAAGGAGGATGAATCATCAGTTTTAATGAGCCATAGATTCCTGCTTGTGTTGTATGCAAATGGAAGGCACCTGAAACTCATATTTATATAGTAGTTAAGGGTATTGAAGATTAAAGACCTAGAGACTTTTCATGTGAAAATTGAAATAATGGTAATAATGAATAATTTATGGTAGCCATTGTGAAAAAAATAACTTTTTTTTTACTTTATGACTTTTTAAAAATTTTTTAAATTTACATAAGGTGAACAAATTTCATGTGTTTCATAAATACAGATTTAGGAGCACAGAGATATTTCTCACCCTACCCTCCCTGCTGCCCATGCTCCCAGCCTCCCCCTCCTTCCATTCCTATTCTTTTAATTTTTACAATGACACCCTTTCAGTTTATATTGTAATCATAAGCTTAAACCTACACTAAGAATTCAACAAATAGTAAGAAGGAAAAACACTGTTCTTCAACAGTAGAGACAAAGACTGTACAGAACAATCAATTCTCAAATAAATTTAAAGTGCTTAGAATGTTGACTATCAAAATTCCGTTTGAGCAAGTAATTAAAGCACTTTTTGACTAAAAGTGAAAAGATGAATTAGCATTTTAGATTCTTTCCAAATCAATAATTTTATTATTAAGAAATCATTTTTTAGACAGTTACCTAGTAACTATTTCTTCAGTATGCTTTACAGTGTAGGCAAGGACACAAAAAACATGTAGATTTTTCCATATTTAATATACTATTTTATTTTATCCTTTTAATATTCCAAGATCATGTTTAAACAGAGTAAATGTGTTTTATATGTACTAGTTATTAGGCATTTGGAATAATTGTCAAGTAATCTTAGTGACTTTTCTGTAATTGAGAAAAAGTGAATAATATTTGGGTTTTCTGAAAGCATTTTTTCATTATGAGGAATAATGCCTGATGATAACTATCATAGGGGAGTGAATTTTACTAGTCCCTTAATACATTTGCTAATCTATCTTTAAAGAACTGGACACAAAATGCTTTTCATTTCTCAGATCTAAGCTGAAGCACCCCTCTTTTGCCCAATTTTGCAGCAAATATGTTTAATTAACTGTGGGGAGCAACTGGGAGCAACTCGGACTAGACTAAGTTACTGGAATTAATACTTATTCTGTGCATCTGCTCTCCCACAATATGGCGCTGGGAGAGGAGGAAATAGCTTCTACACAGCTGCCTCCAGTTCAACCAATAAACAGCAGGACCTGCTCCTGATTGGAGGAGAGCAGCGTACTCGGCATGTGGGTAGCAGAGTTGGGATTGGTGGAAGAGGACTATAAAGGAGGAGAGAGACAACATGCACCAGGAACATCTATCTGAAGGAACATCTGAGCAGCCCCCGAGAGAGCCGGCCGACGGTGTGCTGCTCCCCCGTGGAAGTGGGGAAAGTGGCAGGGGGAACCGCCCTTCCACGGAGGTGGAAGGGACGGTAGCCAACCCGGGAAGAACCAGCAGCAAACCCGGGGAGGGCTGAGCAGACAAAAGAACAACGCAGGGTCCTGTGTCGTTCCTCCACGAAGACGGGGAGCGACAATTAACTAATACTGGGCATGAGTAATACTAGGACTTTTGAACACTTCACATTTAATTAAGAATAAGAACTTCCACGAAATGAACTATGCAGCAATGAGGCAGTGACGTAGGGCAGATGTATGATACTTTTTGCTTTTAGTGTAAGAAAGAGTGACTAAAAGACCATTATCACAAAAACTACATTTTTTTTCCCAACAAATATAGATGTCACCTGTTTGAAGAACATGTGCTGCCATTTGCTTTTGTCATTTAAGAAATGATTAGAAGAGGCCGGCGCCTTGGCTCACTAGGTTAATCCTTCACCTTGCGGCATTGGCACACCGGGTTCTAGTCCCGGTCGGGGTGCCGGATTCTGTCCCAGTTGCCCCTCTTCCAGGCCAGCTCTCTGCTGTGGCCAGGGAGTGCAGTGGAGGATGGCCCAAGTCGTTAGGCCCTGCACCCCATGGGAGACCAGGATAAGTACCTGGCTCCTGCCATCGGATCAGCGCGGTGCGCCGGCCGCAGTGTGAACCAGCGCCGGCCATTGGAGGGTGAACCAACGGCAAAAGAAGACCTTTCTCTCTGTCTCTCTCTCACTGTCCACTCTGCCTGTCAAAAAATAAAAAATAAAATAAAAAAAAGAAATGATTAGAAGAGAGAATTTAATAGACAGCTTTTGTTAAGCAGCAACTGTGATTTAATATCAAAGGGAATAGAAAAGCTTCATTTAAACAAGGAAGAATCTTTAACCTCGTTAGGTGCAGTCCAGACACTTTATAGTCTTTCAGAGCAGAGTGTATCTTTCCCATACTTTTCTGCACTTGCATCTTTTCCCCACTGATAGGGGAGAAGAGGATAACATTACATTTATTCATCCATGAAGAGTGTTGCTCCTATTGCATTAACTTGTTGTTATCTTGCAAAATCTCTCAATTTTAAAGAGGCAATTTTGGAGGTAACTACGTGTTGTTGGAAACCACTGATTTTGGAAATTATAGCGGATCCACGAAGGGAGAGGTTTTGGTGGAAGAAGCTCAGGCAGTCCCTATAGTGGTGGTGGACAGAGTAGCAGAAGATTCTAAAACCAGTGAAGGGTTAGAGTTCTTAGCAAGGGAGAAAGCAAGGAGTTGTTGTGAAAGCTGCAGGGTACTTCGAGGCAGTAGTCCCAAATGCTTTGTAGGAACTATAAAAATCTGCCACAGAAGGAACCTCGATCCTTAGAAAAGTGGCTACAGCTTAAGCAGGAAATCCTCTTGTTCTAGACTGTTATAGCCACAGTTTGAAAAAAGTGCAGCTATGGATCAATGCAATGTAGTGTCAATTAGATGTACAGTCCCACTACATCAGGTATATAACCCTGTAAATTTTCTAAGTGATTTCAGGAATAAAGATTAATGGGTTTTTAACTTTTGAAAACATTTTTTTTCTTGGAGATAATGGAATTATTCACAACCCCCAAAAACCTTATTTATAAGCAATACGTTTATCATTTATTCATTTTATAATTTAAATCAATTATGAAACTTATATAGATATTTTAGTGGCAGTTTGTTATACAAAATATACACAGCTCGGGCTGGCGCTGTGGTGCAGAGGGTTAAAGCCCTGTCGTGAAGTGCCGGCATCCCAAATGGGCTCTGGTTCTAATCCTGGCTGCTGCTCTTCCGATCCAGCTCTCTGCTATGGCCAGGGAAAGCAGTAGAATATGACCCAAGTCCTTGGGCCCCTGCACCTGCGTGAGAGACCCGGAAGAATCTCCTGGCTTTGGATCGGTGCAGCTCCAACTGTTGTGGCCATCTAGGGAGTGAACCAGCGGATGGAAGACTTCTCTCTCTGTCTCTACCTCTCTCTGTAACTCTGTCTTTTAAATAAATAAAAAATAAATCTTAAAAAAATATACATGTTTAAAGAACAAAATTAACTTAAAAATAACTACTAAAAGTTTCAGGGGGCCAGCGATGTGGCACAGTAACTTAATCTTCCTCCTGCTGTGCTGGCAATTCATATGGGCACCGGTTCAAGTCCCAACTGATCCAGTTCCAATCCAGCTTCTTACTATGGCCTGGGAAAGGAAAAGATGGTCCAAGTGCTTGAGCCCCTGCATCCAGGTGGGAGACCTGTAAGAAGCTCTAATTCCTGGCTTCAGATCAGCCCAGTTACAGCCTTTGCAGGCATTTGGGGAGTGAATCAGCAGATGAAGACTTTCCTCTTGCTCTCTCTCTCACTGTCTGTAACTCTACCTCTCAAATAAATAAATAAAATCTTTAAAAAGTTTCAGTTATTCTAAATCTTAAATAAATGTAAAATAAATATAGTCATGCTCACATATAGCCATATTTTATTTCCTATCTTCTTTTTGTTGCTGTTGAAGCACTTACACAATATATAGGGCTCTAGCAAACTCAAACCTTGTTACTTTCCCAATGCAAGTAAAAACTTACACAGAAATTTACACATGGCTATTTATAGTAATTTTATATTTAATTGCTCAAATATCAAACCTTTTAAAATTGTATACTTTATATGCACTTTATGGCACGTTAATTATACTTCAAAATGCTTAAAAATAACTTCTGGGAGAAGAAAATATTTAACTTCAAATGAACATTAAAGCATTAAACCATTATAATATATTTACTTTTCACAGTAGAATAATAGATAAAATCACCAATAATGTCCTGAAACTGAAAAAGTATGTATAATGGATTCTAAAGTAGCTTTATTTTTTGAAACAAGGATAAATATATTCTATGACTAAAGAGTCACATATATTTTTAATTTAAATTAGACTTTTTATTTTGAGATAATTATAGGCTCACTTTCTTTCCTTGTAAGTAATAATATGAAGAAATTTCTGTTATCCTTTTTTAAAATTTATTTATTTGAAAATCAGAGTTACATGGAGAGAGAAGGAGAGACATAGAGAGAAATCTTCCATCTGCTGGTTGTTCACTCCCCAATTGGTCGCATTGGCCGGAGCTGTGCTGATCTGAAGCCAGGAGCCAGGTGCAGGAGCGGGTGCAGGAGCCCAAGGACTTCGGCCATATTCTACTTCCTTCCCTGGCCATAGCAGAGAGCTGGATAGAAAGTGGAGCAGCAGCGACTCGAACCGCACCCATATGGAATGCCAGCACTGCAGGCAGTGGCTTTACCTGCTACACCATAGCACTGGGCCCCCCATTTACCTTTAATCCAGTTCTCCCCAATGTTAACATCATGAAGAGCATGGTATAATATCACAACCAAGATGTTGACGTTCATACTGAATAGTTCCATCATCACAAAGTTCCCTCATGCTGCCTTTTTATACTTACACTTATCTCTCCACTATGTTATTAAATTCTGGGAACCACTAATTTATTCTCCATGTCTGTAATTTTGTATTTTCAGGAATGATTATGAATGGAATCATATGGAATGTAGTTTATTGGAGTTGTCATTTACAGTTCAGTATAATTCTCTGAAGATTCATCCAAGTTGTTGCATGTGTCAATAGCACTGTCTTTTATTTTTCATTTCTTTAAAAATTTTTCTGAGTAGCAATCTTTGTTACAGATGTTTAGCCATTAAGCTATTAATGAATGTATGTTTTTGAAATTTTGACAATAATGAAAAATGGCTTCCATAATTATAATTACCAAGTTTTTGCATAACATTATTATCTTTCTGGGAAAAGTGCCCAGGAGTGTGGTAGCTGCATGTTTAACGGTTGTATGTTTTGCTTTTTAATATGCTGTCAAAACGTTTTCTTTAGTTGCTGAAGTATTTACATTCCAATTCATAACATGTGAGTGATCTAGTTTCCTTAGGTATTTCCTAGCATTTGGTACTGACATTTGTTTTTATTTTAGACACTGTCATGGGTATATAGTGATATTTCTTTGCCATTTTCCCATATTAACTTTATATTAATATAAAGAGAACTGGTTTAATGTAGTTCATAGATAAAATTGTTAGAATAATAGTCCCTTCCCCCTTTCTTTCCTTTTCTCTCTCCCTCTTTCTTTCTCTCCCTCTTTCCTTTCCTTTCCTTTCCTTTCCTTTCCTTTCCTTTCCTTTCCTTTCCTTTCCTTTCCTTTCCTTTCCTTTCCTTTCCTTTCCTTTCCTTTCCTTTCCTTTCCTTTTCTTTCTTTTTTTCTCTGTCTTTCTTCCTTTCTCTCTTTTTTTAGTTTTTGAGATAAAATATTTTTAAAATTTATATTAAGTCAAAGGCTTAATTATCCACTAAACAGAGATTTCAACAAGTAAAAAATTCAGCAGGAATTTATGCAAGGGCAATATACAACCATCTTTCCCAGGAGCCAAGAAGATCCTGGCTCCTGGTTTCAGGCCATTGCTGCCATTTGGGGAGTGAACCAATGGATGGAAGACTTCTCTCTGTCCCACTCTTTGTAACTCTTTCAATTAAATACAAAGTCTTAAAAAATCACTATGGTAGTATGATATTCTTAATCATTTGTTTGACTGAATATACAGCAAAACTTGAGAAAACTTTATTTAATAATAATATGAAATACATTTTAATGGTTTACTAAGATCTTCTCTGGTGATACATCTATCCCCTTATTTTTGTCCATTTTCAAATTGGGTTTTTTCCTACTATTGAGTTTTTGGTGTACTTTATATGTTTTAGATACCAGTTAATTGTGGAATTCATCATTTGAAAACATTAAGCAGTTCTTTTATGGAGAAAACATTTTGATGATATCCATTTTTTCACATTTTTCATGTGTGATTAGCCCTTGCCATTTAGCCTAGAAACTATTTAACTGTAGATCCCAAAGATTTTGTACTATATTTTTCTCTTCTCATAGTTTATTTATTTATTTATTTATTTTTTATTTAATAAATGTGAATTTACAAAGTGCAACTTTTGTATTGTTGTGGCTCCCCCCCCAACCTCCCTCCCTCCCGTGGCCCTCCCCTCTCCCACTCCCTCTCCCATCCTGCCCTTCATCGAGTTTCATTTTCAATTACCTTCATATACAGAAGATCAACTTAGTATACACTAAGCAAGGATTTCAACAGGCTGCACTCACACAACCGCACAAGGCATAGGGCATTGTTCGACTAGTAGTGTTGTTTTTAAGTACTTCTCATAGTTTAATAATAAATGTTTAAGTCCATGATTCATAGACATCACAATATCAGATTGTCTGTACTGCACTACAAAAGAAACACTCAGCAAAGTGAAGAGAAAACATGGAAAGCCAAGACACTGTGGTAAAAAATGTTCTACATGAAGGATCTCTGTGAGTGAGACCCCTGTGGATAGAAGGGGCCATCAATGAAGGATGTACTTTTATCTGATGGGAGAAGAGAACTTCCACTTTGCTTATGGCTCTGTCTAAATACTGATGGAGTTTGTGGACTCCCTAGGCTTCCATAGCCTTGGCAGCTCATGTTGAGAGCCTCAGGTGATCACTGACATCATAAATAAGAGTGTTAGTTGTTAAATCAACAACGGGAGTCACTGTGCATTAACTTCCCATGTAGGATTTCTGCCTTCAATGAATTGTACTATAAGAATTAACTATAAATCTTGTTTTCAAATAGTGCTTCATACTTTATGTGTCTGTGTGAGTACAAATTGTTGCGATCTTTACTTAGTATATAGTTGCTTTTCTGTATATAAAGTTAATTAAAAACAGATCTTAATGAAGAATGGGATGGGAGAGGGAGTAGGAGGTGGGACAGGAGTGGGGGTAGGAGGGTGGGTATGGTGGGAAGAACCACTATATTCCTAAAACTGTACCTATAAAAATTGTATTCATTAAAACTAGACTTTCTCAAAAAAAAAAAAAAAAAGAATGGGGCAAAATATTTGCAAATTACACAACTGATAAAGGGTGAATATCCAGAATCTATAAATAACTCAAGAAATTCAACAACAATAAAACAAACAATCCAGTTAAGAAATGGACTAGGACTTGAACAGGTATTTTTCAAGAAAGGAAATCCAAATGGCCAACACACACTTGAGAAAATGCTCAGGATCACTAGCCATCAGGGAAATGCAAATCAACCACACAATGAAGTTTCACCTCACTATAGCTAGAATGGCTTTCATGCAGAAATCAACAAATGACAATTGCCAGCGAGGATGTGAGGAAAAAGGTACACTGTGCAACTGTTGGTTGGGAATGTAGACTGATACAACCACTATGGCAGACAGTATGGAGTTATCTCAGAAATCTGAATACAGACCTACTATGTGATCCATCCATCCCACTCCTGGGAATTTATCCAAACCTAAAGAATTCAGTATTTGAAAGAGTTATCTTTATTGTCATGATCATTGCAGCACAATTCAAATCAACCCAGATGTCCATCAGCTGTTGCCTGGATAAAGAAATTATGGTATATACACAGTATGCAGTACTACTTAGCTGTAAAAAATCAAAATCCTTACTTTTGCAACAAGATGGTCACAACTGGAAACCATTATACTTAGTAAAATAAGCCAGTCCCAAAAAGGCAGATATTATGTTTTTCCTAATCTGAGAGATCCAATAGAGTAATTGAAATGTAATGTATTGGAGTGGAATAGACATTTTATTTATAGCCCTGTCTCTTCCATTGAGGAAAGGTGTTTTGTTTTGTGTTGTTTTCTTTCTCTTCATATTATTTGTTGAACTCTGTTGCTTAGATTAGGGTTAGCTGTATATGATCATTAAGTATACTGAAAATAGATCATTTTAAAAATTAAGAGTGGGAACCTGAGAAGGAGGGTGAGGAAGGGTCAGAGTGTAGGTGGGAGGGAGGGTACAGGGATAAGTGCCATTATGTTCCTAAATGTGTATAAATGAAATATATGAAACCTGTATAGCTTCAATAAAATCTTAAAAAAAAGATTTTTGGTGGAAAGATTTTATATATTTTTCATGCACTTTTAGGAATTCTTCAATTAAAGCTATATTTTGAGAATATTTTTAAAATTACAAAATAAAAATTTTGAGATAGCATAGAGTTTCCACATACCACATGCCCAAGCTTTCCCAATTATTACTACCTTACATTAGTATATATTTGTCACAATCCATATCCCTAAAATTTTGGAAACTCCTTAGAAGTAGCTTTAAATTTCATTATTTCTCTATGATACATTTCATTTCCTGTTGTGGATCCATGTATTTCCCTCTCCCTGAAGAGCAACTAAATCTTCATGTAAGATAAATATATTTGGTAATTCATTTAACTAGATCTTTTCCTTCTGATAATATCATTATTTCTCTATTAAATTTGTATATTTTTCATTTTTAGCTTTTTAAAATTTCTTTTTTTAATTGTGTAGTTTTAAATGAGTAATCAATTTTAATACTGATGCTCATTTTCTTTAAGATTTTTAAAATTAATTTATTTGAGAGGTAGAGTTACAGACAGTGAGAGGAAGAGACAGAGAGAGAAGTCTTCCGTTGGTTCACTCCCCAAATGGCCGCAATGGCCAGAGCTGCGCCGCTCCAAAGCCAGGAACCAGGTGCTTCTTCTCAGTCTCCCATGCAGGTCCAGGGGCCCAAGGACATGAGCCATCTTCTACTGCTTTCCCAGGCCATGGCAGAGAGCTGGATTAGAATAGGGGCAGCTGGGAATAGAACCGGCACCCATATGGGATGCTGGCACTGCAGGCGGAGGATTAACCAACTGCGTCATGGCACTGGCCCCTGATCCTCATATTTTACATATTAGAGATGGCTTTTACCCTCTGTATTTTTCAGTATTTGTTTTTGTGAGTTTGTCATCTTAGACTATAATATCTATGTGTTTCTGTATTTTGCTTTGCTGTTTTAAAATTTATACTTCTTGATATCTCCTGAGTTTCTTACTCCTGTTTTTTTTTTTTTTTTTAATATCTGTTTTCAGTCTATTGAGGAGTATAAAGTCATAGAAACACAGCTCTTACTGATATGTTCATTTTCCAAATGCTCACAATGACAAAGGTTGGGACAGAACCAGGAATGCTACCCAGGTCTCCCACCTGTCTAATGGCAACCCAGTAGCATGAGCCATCACCAGTACTTCTCAGGGTTTGCAACGGGGGGAAACTGGAGATGGAGCAGAAGCACATAATTAGACCATGATGCTCCACTGTGAGATACAGCTTATTTAACTGTTTGGCTAGATACCTACTCTGTCATTAATTCAAAAACTTTTGCTGCCATTATTTCTCTTCCTTTGTTTATTTTCTTCTTCTGGTATGTCAATTACATGTATGCTACAACTTTTTCAAGTGCCCTGAAGATATTTCTATATTTTCTTAATTCTTCATGTGTGTGTGTGCATGTAGTGTGTATGTGTTTGTGTGTGTACATGATTTGTGTAGGAATCTCTCATTGATACTTCTTCAAGCTCACTGATCCTTTCTTAGGCTGTTTAAGTCTACTCATGACCTTATTAAAGAATTGTTTCTAATACATTAATGCATTTTGCTTTTAGAAATGCTGTCTAAACCAAACATGTTAAAACAGCATTTTAAGCCAAACATGTTAAAATATTTTAAATTTTTTAGATTTATTTATTTTATTTGAAAGACAGTTACAGAGAGAAGTAAAGCCAAAGAGCAAAAGAGGGCTTGCATTCGGAAGTTCACTCCCCAGATGGCCACAACGACCAGAACTGAGTTCATCTGAAGCCAGGAGCTAGGAGCTTCTTCAGGCTCTCCCACATGGGTGCAGGTGGTTAAAGCATGTTTTAAGCATGTTTTAATATGCTGTTAAAACCAAACATGTAAAAATACAGCTTCAAAATGGCTGAAGATATGTGTTCTGTATTCACTCCTATGATAAAGAAGAATCACAACAACTAAAGAAGGACTGCATTTGAACTACAGTGACAGGACCAGCGCTGTGGCACAGCTGATTAAAGTCCTGGCTTGAAGCGCCAACATCCCATATGTGAGCCGGTTCTAGTCCCGGCTGCTACACTTCCTATCCAGCTCTCTGCTATGGCCTGGGAAAGCAGTAGAAGATGGCCCACGTCCTTGGACCTCTGCACCTGCATGGGAGACCTGGAAGAAGCTCCTGGCTCCTGGCTTCGGATCGGTGCAGCTCCAGCCTTTGTGGCCAATTGGGGAGTGAATCATCGGATGCAAGACCTCTCTCTCTCTGCCTCTCCTCTCTCTGTGTAACTCTGACTTTCAAATAAATAAATAAATCTTTAAAAAAATAAATAAACTACAGTGACTACAGGAGTAAACTCTAGAATTCAGCAAAAGAGTGACAGCACAGAAACTAAAGATACAGTGGCAAAGAGAGAGAAAGAAGTTTGCTGTGAACTCTGATTCTGTCTTTGTGGCCAGAAGAAACCTCATATTGTAAAAAGGAAGCAGGAAAGTTCAAGGGACACTTATCATGACTGTGAAGTGGAAGTCTTTTTTTTTAATCCTTAGTAAATCAATTAATTGTATACTTTAAGATGGTGATTCTCTTTTATTTAAAGATATATTTATTTATTCAAAGGCAGAGACACAGAGAGAAAGAGACAGATAAGAAAGAAAGAGAGATCTTCCATCTGCTGATTCACTCCCCAAACAGCCACTATGGCTTGAGCAGGGCCAGTCCAAAGTCAGGTCTGCGGATGGGTGGCAGCAGCCCAAGAACATGCGCCATCCTCCACTGCCTTCCCAAGCACATTAGCAGGGATGGATCAGAAGTGGAGCAGCAGGGACTGGAACTGGTGCCCATATAGGATACTGCCATCTCCACACACTAAGCTACAATGCCAGCCCCAGCAGTCTTAACATGGGGAATTCAACAGTTTTCTTAGGCCTTAAATTCGATATTTGACATTCCTTAAGGTCCCTGTATCTGCTGCACTTGAGAGAAGAAATGCACATTCTCCCCCACCCCTCCCACACACTTCAGAATTCCAGAGCACATGCTGAGTTAGTATGGTGCTATCTTCAGGACACACTACTTTCAATCTTCATATTCCTTAGGGGAAAATTCAGCCTTAGAATTCTTATCTGATACCAACAGAATCCCCAAAGTTTGTATGAATCTCAGTGGGCATGGGATAGTACTATGTGTGACCATCAATCTAGGATAAAGACCCCAAGGTGCAGTTGCCACAAGTATCAGCTGAGTTCAGTATAAAGGGCCTGAGAAGGCCCTAAACTTATGGTTCTAAGACAATGGCTACTGTTGCTGCTTAAAGCCCTTAAATGTACTCAAGACTTGAAGATAATTCTTTCCACACCCCTGACTCCAGAACCATGCTTGATGCAGCCCTAAGCACTAGCTACTTCCGTGCTTGACTGTCTAAGGCCTGAGGAAACCATTTTTTTGGATGCTCATGACCTTTTACAAAGTTATGGTACTATCTGGATGAAAAACTTGTCAACATAATTGAATAGCTCACAGACATCGCTGATGTTGATTATACATAAAGTTATCATGCAGAGGATACATTTTTGAGAGTATTTAGAAGCAAATCAAAGCATCTACCCAAACAACACCCTACATCCAAACTTAATGAAAAAGTTTCCTCTAAAAGTTACTCAATAAAATTAGTGAGGAAGGTGAATGTTACACCTTATGTGTCATCATTATTATAGGGAGAAAAAGAGGAGACATGAAAAAGTAAGAAAGTATAATAGCTCAAAAGGAACACAATAAGTATGCAAAATATTCCTAATAGGAGAGAAATTATAAAATATTAGAGATAATTCAAAATAACTATCCTAAAGTAATATACATGATTAAATTGAACATATACATACAATAAAGTGGAAAAAATCAGGATATGATTGAGAAATTTAACAGACATAGAAATAATATAAAGATACAACAAATAAAATATAAAATGTAATTGGGATATTGAATTATTTTTTCTTTTTCTTTTTTTGACAGGCAGAGTTAGACAGTGAGAGAGAGAGAGAGAGAGAGAGGGATATTGACTTATAGACTACATTTGGCAGAACGAAAATCTGAATGTCATTACAGGTTTATTTCAAATAACATAGTTGGACATAAAAAAGGAAAGAAGGAAGGAAGGAAGGAAGGAAGGAAGGAAGGAAGGAAGGAAGGAAATTAAAAAAAAAATACATATTGGGATATCAGGGACTGAACAAATATTTGCACTATGGGAGTTCCATAGGGAAAAGAGAAGGGAAAAGACATTGAAAATCTATAACTGTCAAAAAGAAATCTTGCTTAAGAGACATATTAGCATTCAGGTCCAGGAAGTTCAAAAGATCTAAAGTAGACTCGACTTAAAAAAAAAGTCAAGGGGCCGGCGCTGTGGTACAGTGGGTTAAAGCCCTGGCCTGGAGCTCCAGCATCTCATATGGGCACTGGTTCTCTTCCTGGCTGTTCCTTTTCCGAACCAGCTCTCTGTTGTAGCCTGGGAAAGCAGTAGAAGATGGCCCAAGTCCTTGGGCCCCTGCACTCGTGTAGGAGACCTGGAAGAAGCTCCTGGCTCCAGGTTTCAGATCGGTGCAGCTCCAGCAATTGCGGCCATCTTGGGAGTGAACCAGCAGATGGAAGATCTCTCTCTTTCTCTGCCTCTCCTTCTCAGTGTAACTCTGACTTTCAAATAAATAAAATAAATCTTTAAAAAAAGTCAAGAATCAACACCAAGATAAATTTAAAAACAGCAAAAGGAAAGTGTTAAATCACATAAAAAGAAGTCTCCATTATATAACTGCAAATATCTTGGCAGAAAGCTTATAGGTCAGAAAAGAATAGTTTGATATATTTAAAGTCCTGAAAGAAGTAAGCTTCCAACTATGAAATATGAACCTTGTATCCTGTGAAGTTATTCCTCAAAAATGAAGATCAAATAAATTCTTTTCCAATTAAATAAAAACTGAGATTAAGCCTTTGCCTGTGGGGCCAGCATCCCATGTGGACACAGGATCAAGCACTGGCTGCTCTAAGTCTGATCCTGCTCCCAGCTAATGGCTTGGGAAAGCAGTGGAAGATCATGCAAGTGCTTGGCCTCTACACCCATGTGGGAGACCCAGAAGAAGATTCTGGCTCCTGGCTTTGGATCAACCCAGCTCCTGCCATTACAGCTACTGGGGTGTGAACCTGTGGATGGAAGATCTCTCTTTCTCTCTCTCTCTCTCTCTCTCTCTCTCTCTCTCTCTCCTGTTCCTCCTCCTCCTCTCTGTCTATAACTCTGCCTGTCAAATAAATACATATTAATAATAAAGGATTGAGAAAATATATTCCATGCAAATGAGAACCCACAGTGAGCGGAGTAGATAGTCATAATCAATTAAATAGACTTTCAACCAAAAACTACCAAAAGGCAGCATGAAGGTAAATATTTACTTTGGGTAAATATTTATTTTTTCAAGAAAATATACCAATTGTAAATATGTATCTATGCAACATTTGATCACCTAAATCCATAAATCAGATATTAATATATGTAAAGAGTAGACTCCAATATAATTATGTGATTCGGAACTTGTGCACATCATTTTTTTTTTCCAGTGGACAGATAACCCAGACAGACATATCAATGTTTAACTGTGATATAACATAAGTGGTTATAAGAGATATTTACAAAACATTTCATTCAATAGCTGCATAATATACATTCTTATCAACACATGAATGCTCTTTAGGATAGACTACAGTAGGCTACAAACAAACTCTCAACAAACTTAAAATATGTAATCATTTCATGTATCTTTTCTGAACAAAATGTAATAAAACTAGAATCTAGTAAGAAAAGTGGAAAATATACAAATATTTAGAAATGCAACAGTGTGTTCTTGAATAGCCAAGGGGTTACTGAAGAAATTAAAATGGTAATCAAAACTTTTCTTGAAACAAATTAAAATTAAAATACAGCATATCAGTTTACTGGATACAGCAAAACAGTACTAAAAGGGATTTTTATTGTAATATAAGTATTATGCAAAAATTACAAATTTCAAATAAATAACATAAAATGCGTCTTATGTACATAGAAAAGAAGGAACAACCCAAACTGAAAATCAATAGGGTGAAATTATAAAGATCAGAACAGCCTGGTGCTAACACATAACAGGTAAAGTGACTGCCTGGGGTGCTGTCATCCTGTATGGGCACCAGTCAAGTCCCGGATGCTCCACTTCCAATCCATCTCTCTGCTATGGCCTGGAAAAGCAGCAGAAAATGACCCAAGTCTTTGGGCCCCTGCACCCATGTGGGAGGCCTGGAAGAATCTCCTGGCTCCTGGCTTTGGATCATTTCACTCTAGCAATTGTGGCTATCTGGGGAGTGAACTAGTGGATGGAAGACTCTCTGTCTTTCGCTCCCTCCACCTCTTATTTATGACGTCAGCAATCACCCGAGACTCTTGCTATGAGCTGTCTAGGCTATGGAAGCCCCTTGAGTTCACCGACTCTGAACTTGTTTAGTCAAAGCCATATCACAGTGGAGGTTCCTTCCTCCCTTCAGAGAAAGGCGCCTCTCTCCTTGATGGCCTGTTCGTTCTGCTGGGGTCTTATTCACCAGGATCTTTCATTTAGTTTGTTTTTTCCACCATGTCATGGCTTTCCATGCCTGTGAGACTCTCATGGACCTTTTAGCCAGATCCGAATGTTCCAAGGGTTGATTCTGAGGTAGGAGTGCTGCCATTCTATGAGTCTTCTGTGTGAAGGATCTAAACTTAAGACCTTAAACTACCAAATTACTGAAGAAAAACATAAGGGAGACATTCTTTCTCAGACATTGGCATAGGCGAGCATTTCTTGGATAAAACCCCAGAATCACAGAAAGTTGAAGATTAATACTTCCCCCAAAAGAAAGTTATCATTCTACATCTACTCTCCAGTTCTAACCCATTCCCTAGAGAATTTTGTTTTATTTTTACAAATAAAGTCCCAGAGAGAATCCTCATGTTCTCAGCAACTTATAATTACAGATAAAACATAAGCTTTACCACCACAAGGAAATTCAGAGTAAAGGAGTGGCTACAGAGTGTTTGCTCTTTGGATAGGCTACATAACTTTTTAATATTAAAACTTTGTGTTAAAATATTACTACTATATATTAACATTGATGATTAGCATGTACTGGAAGATCCTGGACCAGAGTGATGTGGTTCTATAAGTTTACATCTATATCATTAAGTGTAAGGTATTTGTGAGATTTATGTTTTATATATTAGCATAAAAGTCTTGCCTTGTCAATAAAGCGTATTCATTTTATTGTTGTAATTATAGTTGCTAAATTTATTATCATATCCCCTGGCATTGACTCTACATTCTTACAAATATTCCTTTTATTGGACAGAATTTATTACTACTTTCTTAGTTCAATGAAATACAATAAACAATTTATGATATGATTCACCATCAAAGTAAGGATATTATTTTGTCAATATGTGCAAATGACTTTGAACTTAAAAGAGCTTTTAAAGATCCTTATCAAAATAGGAAATTCAGAAGCATGATACACAAAATTCAGGTGTTAGACAGGATATGATAATACCCTGGGAACTAATTAATTTTGCTAAGTATTAATTTGTGGGTATTACTCTATATAATGTTTATAACTCATGGAAGTACTTTGGTCCATATCTGACATCAAGTGATATTATTTAGCATTGCTGTATTACAGCTTAAAATTACATAAAATTTTTAGAATGTTGCTGCAAAGTAAAGCTAATGAAAGTGTAGTATGCTTACTATAGTGACAATTCATTGAAATATCTACAATAATTATGATTAATTTTTAAAAGATTTATTTTATTTATTTGAAAGACAGAGTTAGATGGGGAGAGATGTAGAGACAGAGAAGAGGTCTTGCATCCGCTGGTTCACTCACCAAGTGGCCACAAGGCCGGAGCTGCGCAGATCCGAAGCCAGGAGATTCTTCCAGGTCTCCTACATGGTTGCAGGGGCCCAAGGACTTGGGCCATCTTCTACTGCTTTCCCAGGACACAGCAGAGAGCTGGATTGGAAAAGGAGCAGCCAGGAAGAGAACCAGTGCCCATATGGGATGCTGGTGCTTCAGACCGGGGCTTTAACCTGCTGCACCACTGCGCCGGCACCTGATTAAATGTTGTTGCCTTTGCTTCTAATTGCAAAACCTTGAACATTATTAAATGCAGCCATCATTTTAGACGGATGAAACTGGAAAATAGATCTATACTTACCTCATATGACAGTACAATTGCTATATAAATGGTTATGGGGAAGTATATATGTAAATGAATGAAATATGTATAGGTAAGTTCCATATTAAAGTAAATCACATCCAATGTACCAGAGGGGTTAATCATTACATGAAGAGCTCTATAATTTTTTAACTTGGTTTATGTTTAAAAAATCACCAACATATGCTGTAGCAATACCATATCTTTTCTTTTTGCTTTATGTATTGTCATTCAACTTACTAAGTATCAAATGATTAAGAATGATTGAGCAAGTATGCTCAGTACTATACATGGAACAGTGATGCCATGATACTTTAATGATTTAACATCAGATGAGAGGAAAAGATACAAAATTTTGAAATAGTTGCATAATATTGTTATATATTGATCCAAACAGAGTGAAAAATGTGAAAAAAAAAAAAAAAACTAAGACAGTTATACATATTAGGGGCCCGCACGGTGGCGCACCAGGTTAATTCTCTACCTGCAGCGCTGGCTTCCCATATGGGCACCAGTTCTAGTCCCAGCTGCTCCTCTTCAAGTCCAGCTCTCTGCTGTGGCCTGGAAGGGCAGTGAAGGATGTCCCAAGTACTTGGGCCCCTGCACCCCACATGGGAGACCAGGAAGAAGCTCCTGGCTCCTGGCTTCAGATCGGCATAGCTACGGCCGTTGCAACCATCTGGGGAGTGAACCAGTGGAAGGAAGACCATTCTCTCTGTCTCTCTCTCACTGTCCTTAACTCTACCTGTCAAATAAATAAATAAATAAAAACTTAAAAAAGACAGTTATACATATTAAAGATTTGTAAATTATTATTTGATAATATTATACCAAATTATTTGATTGCAAGAATGATTTCAGAAATATCTCTCACATTTCTGACATCTCGTACATAATGTTCTGCATGATAGAAGAGGGATAATGACTTTCTGACCCGTTCAAATAATTGGGTGGAACTAAATTCACATCTAAATATTCATGGATTTTTTTGCAATGCATGAAAAATTCTATACTTTGTGCTTATTAGATATATTTTCTCCAATTTCTATTTCTCCTCACTGTAAACTTTCATTTAAAAGAACTAAATAGAAATTTTAGAGCTGAAAGAGCCAGTAAAAAATAGAATTGAGAGCCTCAGCATCTGAATAAAGAATTTTTTATCTGGAACACAAGATTTAGAAATTAGTCAGCCATCTGCCGGCACCGTGGCTCACTTGGCTAATCCTCCACCTGTGGCACCAGTACCCTGGGTTCTAGTCCCAGTTGCTCCTCTTCCAGTCCAGCTCTCTGTTGTGGCCCAGGAGGGCAGAGGAGGATGGCCCAAGTGCTTGGGTCCCTTTACCCACATGGGAGACCAGGAGTAAGTACCTGGCTCCTTGCTTTGGATCTGCGTAGTGCCGGCCATGGCGGCCATTGGGGGAGTGAACCAACGGGAGGAAGACCTTTCTCTCTGTCTCTCTCTCACTATCTAATTCTGCCTGGCCAAAAAAACAAAAAACAAACAAACAAACAAAAAAATCGGACATAAGAGAAAAAAATTGGAAAGAATATGGAAACCCTAAGTGACATATAGGATAACACTAAGCAAACAAATGTTCATATTACGGGGATACCTAAAGGACAAGAAAAAGGGAAAGGGCATTTGGAACCTACCGAATAAAAATTTTGTTGAATTTTTCTGAGTACTGAAACACATAAGAACATCTAAATACAAGAAATGTAAGGGGTTCCAAGCGACTGAATCTTAAAAATGACTTTTTTTTTTTTTTTTTTTTGGACAGGCAGAGTGGACAGTGAGAGAGAGACAGAGAGAAAGGTCTTCCTTTTTTTTTGCCATTGGTTCACCCTCCAATGGCTGCTACGGCCAGCACGCTGCAGCCGGCACACGGTGCAGATCCGAAGGCAGGAGCCTGGTGCTTCTCCTGGTCTCCTATGGGGTGCAGGGCCCAAGCACTTGGGCCATCCTCCACTGCCTTCCTGGGCCACAGCAGAGAGCTGGCCTGGAAGAGGGGCAACCGGGAAAGAATCCGGCACCCCGACCTGGACTAGAACCCGGTGTGCCAGCGCCGCAAGGCGGAGGATTAGCCTATTGAGCCACGGCACTGGCCAAAAATGACTTTCTTCAAGGCATGTTGTAGTCAAATCATCAAAAGATAGGCACAAGAAGAGAACCTTGAAATAATAAAAAAAGACAAGTTATCTACAAAGCATAACCAATTAAACTAAGCAGATTTACAAGTAGGCCAGAAGGCAGAAACCTTCCAACTAAGAATATTCTATTCAACCAAGTTGTAATTTGGAAGTGAAGCATTTCCCAGACAAGCAAAATCTGAGAAAATTTATCATCATCAGATTAGCCTTACAAGAAATTCTGTGGAGAGTTCTATGTTAGAAGTAAACATAATGGGCCGGCGCCACGGCACCAGCACATCGGGTTCTAGTCCCGGTTGGGGCGATGGATTCTGTCCCGGTTGCCCCTCTTCCAGGCCAGCTCTCTGCTGTGGCCAGGGAGTGCAGTGGAGGATGGCCCAAGTGCTTGGGCCCTGCACCCCATGGGAGACCAGGAGAAGCACCTGGCTCCTGTCTTCGGATTGGCACAAATGCCAGCCATTTGTTGGGTGAATCAAGGGGAGGAAGACCTTTTTCTCTGTCTCTCTCTCTCACTGTATAACTTTGCCTGTCCAAAACAAAACAGAACAAAACAAAACAAAACAAAAAAAAAAAGAAAAACAAACAAAAAAATAAAGTAAACGTAATGAAAACACATCGTAGTACAAAATTCATTAACAGAGGAGAGAGCATCAGTAACCACTCCATAAAAATGATAGGAGTTAATTCTAATCAATATTAACCTTGAATGTAAATGGCTTAAAATTCTCAGTAAAATTAGGTATGTCGGATGAATCAGCAAGACACAATTATATGCTGTCTGTAAGACACTTCCTTCACAAGTAAAGGTACTCATAGACTGAAAGTGATGGCCTAAAAATATACTTCATACAACCAGAAACCAAAAACAAATTGGAATTGCTATTCTCACATCAGATAAAATGGATTATTTTTTCAAAAATCATGAAAAGAAACAAATAAATGTATTTTATTTTGATAACTGGAATAATTTAGCAAGAACTTATAAAAGTCATCCATATATATGCTCCCTAAGCAAAGCCATCCAGACACATATAGCAAATATTCTATACTGAAAGAGTGAGACAGACTCTAGGCAATCAGTGTAAGGGACTTCAACAGTCCACTGTCATCAATGTATAGACAATCTTAATGGAAAATTAACAGATATACATTACAGCTGAACCATACTATTGAGCCAACATGTGGTTATTGCAGAGGGTTCCATGCTCACATTGAAGACTGCACAGATCCCATGTGTGGGTCATGCACCAGTATGGGTGAGGGCTCTACCCATTGTGGACTAACTCTAGGCATTGATCACCTTGGAAGACAAGCGATCAAGTATTTTTCAGCTAGCGATCAAATTAAATTATATAATTTGCATCAAAATGGTTTCATTTGGAGGAAATCATGTTGAGTGAAATAAGCTGGTTACACAATGACAAATACTATATGTTCTTCATTGTATGTGGAAGTTAATTCTTTAAAAGAAAAAAAACTAAATATAAAAGCAAATAAGAAAAGTTCTCCTGTGTGTATAGTACTGATGAAACTATAGTTTTTACAAACTTTGATTTGTATCTTTGTTAAAAATTAAGAATAATATGCTACTATAGTTTTAATGATCTGTAATTCTTTTAAAATTTACTGCATATGAGTGAAATTGACATCATTTGACTACTTTATAGCCCTCCTCATATTACTGCTGAAAACAGCAGTATTGGTGCTGTCAAACAATAATTTTACATGTAATGTAGCATTAAGCCTTGTTTTATGTGAATACAGTGGTTGCTCAATTATCTTATGAACCAGCACATGCATCTATTACCTTGTGTGAGAAGTACCAATTTTTCCTCAAGGTGCTATCTATTTTTTCTCTTAAGATGTATGAGAGGATACTGTTTGTATGGAACAATAAGTAATCTTAAAGGTTGCTAGAAAGTGAGTGGGTTTTTTTTCAGATTTATCTATTTAAAGTCAGAGATACAGAGAGAAAAAGAGATCAAGTGATCTTCTATCTGCTGATTCACTCCCCAAATGGTCAAAACAACCAGGGCTGGGCCAGGCTGAAGCCAGGAGCCTAGAGTTTATTTCTTGTCTCCCACATTGCTGGGAGGGGCACAAAGACTTGGGCCATCCTCCGATTCTCATTAGCAGGGAGCTGGATTGGAGGTGGAGCAGCTGGGACTTGAACAGATGCCCATAGGTTGCTAGTATTGTAGGCTGTGGTCTTAACTTCTATGCTACAATGCACACTCCAAGTAATTTTTTTAACTCAAGGAAAGTATAAGAAATTTGGATGCTCTGTCATGGTTGGAAAAATAAATTTATGTCTTAAAATGGATGAGCATAGATTAAAAAGGACAGAGAAAATATTTTTTTTTTTACTTAAAATATTAAGCCCTTTTACTGTAATATAAATTTAAAGTATGTTGTATTAAAAACTAAAAACAAAAAGAAAGAAAGAGAGGAATGAAGGTGGGAAAAAAGAGAGGGATGGAGAGAGGGAATATCATTATATTCTTAAAATTGTATCTACAAATTACATTGGATGTGATAAACACTAATTAAATTTAAAACATAAAAGACATTGGCACCAAAAAATTAGGAATTTTCCTAATAATAACAATTTGTTAAGATGTTAGATAAGTTAATTTATGCTTTTTTTTGTAGCTTACAATGATATTTAGAGGCATGAAATAAACAATAACAACATAAAAGCTATGGCATCTCATTGAGGAACGGAAATGACCACAAATTAGAATTCCTGGTAATGTGTCCTGCAACTAAGAGAAGAACAAGCACCACAAGATTATGAGTGGGAAATTTGCCAAGTGATCTTTACTTACTGTCATTGCTGAAATTCCTTTTTTTTACGTGCATCCATGGAGGGCAAACTTTGCTGTAATTTTCTCTTGGGTAAACAATTCTTTCAATTAAGAGATAGCTATTCTAACATTTAGATTCTCTTAGTTATGGAAATTTTATCTTGTTAGAATGATTTATTATTTTTGGTAATTTCATATCCATCATCTTATTTTGAGACTCACCAACCTTTTCATTTCTTTAATAGATCATAGATTTTGAGCTGTCACTTCACAGATTCAATAATCACAAATGTGTGTTTATTATACATGTGTTGCTGAGGTTGTAGCATGACAAAGCATTCATTATGTTGTCAGGTAGTTTATATGAAGACAAGGTTTTCATCAATAACGTACACACAGTTTCACAAAAAAGAGCAAACGTTATGCACATTAAAGTGGAAATAGCTAAATCTCACTCATTCATGTTCTCTAGGACAAGTTTCCTTACAATATAAAGTGAATATATAGATGTTGGTTTTTTGGTAAGGTAGAGTAAGAGTTTTATTAAGCCTCGACTAACAAGAGCCTGACAAGGCAGTTGTGTGTATTTTGAGGAACAATGCACAGTCTTCTTAAATTTTTAAGTTTGACATAAAATGATGGGAATTGTATCCTGAAGGCAATCATCTTCTACACAGTGTAACACTGTGAGTCAGAAATACTGAAAATGTCCACATTTCACACATCATTGATTCTTAATGTTTCTGAAGTTGTTTTTAGTGTCTTGTGGCTACATTTAAAAAAAAAAAATCACACTGTGTTGTAGTTCTTTTCAACATCTTAGGATTCACAACAGGAAATATTTTGTTATTTCTTTTTGTTATTTAATTTTCCTTTAAATTGCATCGCTTATCTGTTGGAATTTGTAATCTATGACAATTGCCATATACAAAACATGTGTAGTAGAAGAGCTTCCAGAGCTAAAAATAAAATTCTTCTGTCAAAATGTAAATATAAGCATCATTTTTTAAAAATTTTTGAATTTTCACCATTCAGTGTGATGTTAGCTGTGGGCATGCCATGTATCTACTCTTGAGAATTTTTAAAATAATGAATAATGTTGAATTTCTCAAATGTTTCATTGCTATATCTATTGAAATGATCATGTAGATTTTATTATTCATTATCTTAATGTTGTATATCGCATTTATTGATTTGTGAATGTTGAACTATCCTTGTATCTTAATGATAAATCCCATTTGATGATAGCGAATAGTAATTTTAATGTACAATTGAATTTGATATTTCAGTGTTTTATTGAGAATTCTTGCATCTGTGCGGATACTTCAAAAAGTTCATGGAAAATGTAAATAAAAGATAAATTTATCTGAATGCTAAAATGTTTGAAAAATCCATGCATAGTTTTTCATTTGCATTTATAATATGAATTTTTCTATGAATTTTTTGAATACCTCTCATATGGTAATTGTGTATTAGCCTGTAATTATCTTTTTTGTAGTGTCCTTATATAGGTTTGGTATCAACTTGTTACATATAAACTTATTTTTAAACAACTTTACCTTCTTAATTTTTGTGACTTTAGAAATATTGGTATCATTTATTAAAATGCCTTGTAGAATTCAGCAGTGAATTGCGCAGGTTCTGGGCTTTTCTTTCTTAGGAGGTTCCTATGACTTTCAATTTCTTTATTCCTTAATTGCCCATTCAGTTTTTCTATTTCTTAATAATTCAATCTTGGTAGGTTATAATGATGTTTCCAAGACATGAATCTGTTAGGCTAGGATCCCCCAGGGATCCATGCTGCTAGGAGAAAAGTCTGAATGTCAGAACTTTGAAAGATACTGAATGTAATGGCATTCAAATGTGGCTAATTATCTCCATTACTCTTTAATTCTTGAAAACAATATGAGCCTTAACAATGTTGCTACTCAGTAAGTCTGTGTGATTTAATTATTTGCAAATACTAATCACACTGTGGTAGATTTTAAAATCTCCTCTTGAACATGCTCACACATGCACACACATAAACACCACAAACCAATAGCATGAATACAAGATACTATTACCCTGGCTGTGAGACACACCAATAACTTTCCACAGATAGCTGGGTTTCACCAGTGGATACACTACTTGCAATCAGGGGATCTTTTGAGAGCAACATCTTGGTGAAAACCCCATCTGTGGGAAATGGGCCCATAATTCTAGAGGGAGATAGCAATTCCTTTTAAGCAATAAAAGTGGACTGGATGATTTTATAGAAAATTAAGTGTGGCCATGGAAAAAATGTGGCAAAAAGTTAATTTTGAATAGAATGACCCTTGTAGATTTTGGGAATTAAAAAATAAATCCAATATGAATATATGTTCAATCTTTCCATATCCCTGAAGAAATGAAGCAAAATAAAAAATCATTTTCTAAAGAAATATTTCTCTACCACTATAGCCAAATTTGTTAAACATATCTGTTAAACAAATATGTTTGTTAAACAAATATGACAAAATTATACTTAATTTTTTCTGCTAAATATTAAAACATCTAATATTGTAAAGGTTATTTATCAAGGACAGTATATAGCTACATTTTCTTGGTTTCCAGGTCTGTTTCCAAAACTTCATGGTTTAAGTGACAAATTTAAAACATCATAGTGCACAGAAACTTTCTGGGTATGAAAGATCAAAGGAAAAGATAAATGAAATGCAATATGAAATATGGATTGTTCATGGAATGTGGAATACAGGAACAGGGAATCAGGCATAACAACTAAGAGGTAATGACAAAGAAAAGATAACATTAGGAAGTATGAAATAGGGACAGGAGATTGGAAGCAGAATCCAATGTTGGAGTGCCTGGGATGAGTCCTGACTGCTTTATTTCCAATTCAGCTTCCTCCTAATATAGTTCTAGGAGGCAGCAGTGGATGATTCCAGTACCTGCGTTTCTATCACCCGTGTGGTGACCCAGATTGAGTTCCAAGCTCATGGATTCAGTGTGTCCAAGCCCTTGTTGGAAGAGATATTTGGTGAGTGAATCAGCATTCTCTTTTTCTGTCCGTCTCTCTGCCTTTCAAACAAAAACAAAACTATGATAAAAAGAACAATTAAATGGAAGTCTCAAGAGGAAAAGCATGATTGATGAAGGGTAGCTGAATCATTGAAAGCATGTCTTTGGCAGTTACCAAGAATTCAGTATGCATATACATACTGAATGCATATACATACTGAATTCTTCTGGGTATTGTTGAGATTTTGAGAAACAAGCAATCTGATTACAAACCCAGAAAAAAAGATGGAGAATGACTTGAGACTTGGATCTTTCTGCAAAAATCTTTGGAAGAAGTTTGGAGTAGTCTAAGTTGACAAAGAAGGATGAAGACAATAGCTTCTCAACACAATAGCTAAGATTTGGAATCAACCTAGATGGCCATCAATGGATAATTTGGTGAAGAAAATGTGATAAATATACATAATGAAATATTGGCCAAAACAATGTATATGAGTGAAATTGACATCTTGGGCTTTGATTATTGTTTATAGTCCTTTTTTATATTCCTGCTGAGCGGTGGTTTTTGCATTTTTACTTGCCATAAGCTTAATTTAGTGGAACATTAAGTCTGTGATTATAAAGCAAATTTAAAATATACTATTGCAAAATGAAAAAAGAAAGAAAAATGGAATAAGAGGGAGAGAGGGATGTATCAGTATATTCTTATATTTATGTCAATGATCTACAGATCTATTCTGTTAATAATGAAAAATAAATAAAAAGAATGAATTCCTGGCATTTGCAAAAAATGGATGGAATTGAAGATCATTATGCTAAGTGAAATAAGTCAGACACAGAAAGACAAAAACCACATTTTATCTCCTATTTGGATATTAATATATACAATAAAAAGATGTGGATACCATGGCATAATATTCGTAGATAGAGATTGAGTTTTTTCACTGAATTATACCTCTAAAAGGATAATATAACCTTCTTCCCAAACTTTATTATCTTTTTCAAAAATCTCATGTTATGTGATATTGATAGTCACATGCATTTTATATATATATTTGCATATATATGTGCATATAAAGCAAATATGGCAAAATGTTAAAATTTATTAAAGCTATGTGTGCTCATTGTACTTTATTTTTTTTTTTTTTTTTTTTTTGGACAGGCAGAGTAGACAGTGAGAGAGAGAGACAGAGAGAAAGATCTTCCCTTGCCATTGGTTCACCCTCCAATGGCCGCCGCGCCGGGGCGCTGTGGCCGGCACACCGCACTGATCCCAAGGCAGGAGCCAGGTGCTTCTCCTGGTCTCCCATGGGGTGCAGGGCCCAAGGACCTGGGCCATCCTCCACTGCACTCCCTGGCCACAGCAGAGAGCTGGCCTGGAAGAGGGGCAACTGGGACAGAATCCGGTGCCCCAACAGGGACTAGAACCCGGTGTGCTGGCGCCGCAAGGCAGAGGATTAGCCTAGTGAGCCGCGGCGCTGGCGCTCATTGTGCTTTATACTTTTTCTTGATTACTTAAAATATTTTAAATAAAATAAAAAAATAAATAATAGTGAATATTTACAAGAGTATATCAGGAAGCCTTGGATCATTTTCATGTCAGTTTTAACTGAGCAAAAAAATAAGCAAACGGTTGTGGGCATTTGGTGAAACACCCTCATCTCATTTCAGAGTGCCTGTTTGAAGCCTGGTTCTGTTCTCCATCCCAGCTTCCTATTAATGTGCACATTAGGTGACAACAGTGATGACCCAAGTACTTGAGACCCTGCTTCCCAAATGTAAGCTGTTGAGGGCATTTGAGGAATCAAACAGTAGGAGAAAAATCTCTTTTTTGTCTATTTCTCTTCTCTCTCCTCTCTTTCTCTCTCTTTCTCTCTCTCTCTCTCACTCCTCTCTCTCTCTCTCTTTCTTCTCTCTCTCTCTCTCTCTTTTCTCTCTCTCTGTCAAATAAATGAAAATGATTTAAAACAAACAAATATCTTACTCTGCTTAAACATATCTTGTTCTGGCAGCCAACACTGACACGACGTACTGATGCTACTGCTGATTTTGTATTATTGTAATCTTTGAGTAATCAGAAAAAAAATAAAAATTCCTCAGATTACTTATCCAGGGATTCCACAGTGTACTGTTTAAAAATGGATATTTTAACTTTTTTAAAGATTTGGTGGTAGTTTATATGCAATGTGTTAACAATAGGTTTCTTTTGTAGAGAGAAAATGCCTGAATTCATTCTCTTACACTATTTTATCAGAGAAGTTGCTAGATATTTTGCTTTGTTCAAGTATTCTATTCACAGCAGGAAATCAAGAAATGTGGAAAGTGACGGATTGAATAAAGGTCTGTGTGCAGAAAATAACTTAGTTATGTTAGTAAATTGTGTGAGAAAGCTTAAGTAGGGCAGCCATGGTGGAATGTATTGTTATTAATCTTTTTCCATTTCAAATATAATACTACAGATACATGTGCATCCACACATAAATATACACCATTCTTAAAAGAGATGCCATTTTCAATATGGATAATTTTCCTATATGTGATATTGTATATAATAAAATTACATCACTTGGTGATATGCACTCGAAACTTCAAGTTTTTTTCAATCTGAATAGATTCTAAATATGGAGACTTTATAGTTTTCACATCTTCAGTAACGAGTGAAGAGAAAATAATCACCATAAGCTTTGGTTCAGCTGCTGGTAGGTTTATAATTTGATTTCTTCACAGAGAGAGTAGTATGATATATGGGTATTTCTTTGTAAATTAGTTTACATGGAAAAGCAAAGTTGATTTTTCACTGAATAAAATAACAGCTAGATTTCAAAGTGCTAACCATGAAAGATTTTAAAAGTATATGCAAACATTCTCTGTCAACTTTGATAGCTTTTTTTTTCCTTTATTCTTAAAATCCTGTATTTATTTCTCTTAGGATATAAAAGCAATACTAACCAAATCCATTTAGGTTATGATTATAGCATATTTTTATTTGTATTGAAATAGTTTTCATAGTATTTAGATTAATAAGATATGACAATCTAGTTAGGTTCCATTTTGCTTGATATACTTCAAACACCTGTTTGGGTATGTACAGAAAATCAAAAACAGAGTATTTCTATTTGTATTAACATTATGTAATAAAGTCCATGTGATTTATAATAAATGTGTTTACTTTTGCATTTTCAAAATGTAAAGAAGATGATTGGCATAGAAGGCAATAAAATAACATTCTAGAAGTTTACAGTCATATTTGTAATATACATTCTACTTTATTTTAATTAATGCAGTCATCTAAAACTATCATCATAATATTTCATGTCTTCTGTAGATTATGAGAAACTGTGATAAACATTTTAATTCACATTTGAATGATAAACTCTCATTAAATGACAATGAAGAAGAGATATCTGAGCCTGAAAGAAGTCAGTCAGCACCAATGGCAGCACTGGGGCTCACTCATTTTAAGGACCAGTTTATCACCAACAATATGTAGTATCAGTATACGTTAAGTGAAGACTTTACTAAAGGTAATGCCTGCTAACAATGGCTATGAACATGGTCCATGTATTATATCAGATGGCACTTCAGATAAAACAAGGTGTCTATGACTCATCCACTGTGGAAAGAAAACCATTTCATGATCTTAAACGTGGAAACTGGATCTTTTAGAGGAGGCAACAGAATAAGATTATGATTGAACTTCTTAGAAAGGACTCAATAAAGTATTTCTCACCATGGATGGATACATGTTACAGTTTAAAAGAATTTCTTTGGAATAGAACTCCATACCTATTGGAAACTTTAGGGTGAAACTAACCAGGAGATCTTCTCTGGCATTTGCTGATACAACATCACTGTATTAAATCCAGGAGAGTGCTTTGCTGCTGGTTGTATTTATACATTATTACTCTATGCTATAAAAGACCACGTAAGACCAAATTTCTACTGTGCCTTCTTCAGGTCGAAATGTATGGACATGCAATTATAACTTAATTATTGCTCAAATGCCAGATAGGTGATCCTCCTTTACAGATCCAAAGGTATATATTGAGTCTCTGGAGAATTTCCTTATTGTGTTTTGCCGTCCTTCTCATCTTGCCGTCTGGTCTGGTTCACACATGTCTTTTAACAATTTAATTACCATAATGTTTTCCCTAATCAGATGTCAAAGCAGCTAGTAACTAATGAGTACCTCTCTTGATGTAGAGAAAGTTTCCATAGCAGAAAGTTTTTAGTGGAGCTTTTGGGGATCCATACTGGGTAGCAACGAGATGTTACTTGTATGCAACAAACTGCAGCCTTTAATTTAAACAAGTTGTTACCTAAGGAAAGTGATTAGCCTTGTAACCAAGCAACTGAGTCTCAAGAAATTACAGCAGTGGAGCTTGAAACGCCAGCTAAGCAGATGATATCCATGTGCAGGTAATTCCTTTTGCAGCCAATTAACTTGTAGTATCTTACTCCATTTTCATTTCATTTAAAAATTAATTTATTTGTTGGAGAGGCAGAGTTATAGACATAGAAATGGAGAGACAGAGAAAAAGGTCTGCCATCCACTCATTCACTCCCCAAATGGCCATAAAGGCTGAAGCTGGACCAATCTGAAGTCAAGATCCTGGAATTTTTCCATATCTCCGATGCAGGTGCAGGGGCCCAAGCACTTGGTCCATCTTCTACTTCTTTCCCAGGCCATAGCAGAGAACTGGATCGGAAAAGGAGCAGCTGGGACGTAAACCAACACCATATAGGATGCCGGAGACATAGGCAGGGGTTTATCCTACTACACCGCAGCACTGGCCCCATGTAACTTCATTTTCTGTGGCTACATATATAACCTGTGCATGCTGTGTGTGTGTGGTGGGGTGGAGGCAATAGAAAGCATTCTTAACCATCTTTGGTCTAGATTGCTGCCTGGGTCTAGAAACTTTTTCTTGCTCAAGTGAATGTTAAATTTAATTGTTCCTCAGCTTTTCCTTTAACATCTACGTACTCTTTGTTCAAATACTAGCAGTTTTAAATTGAGAGTGAAGAATAAAGAAATTTTTATGAGTCCTCAGACCACAGTATACATCATAAAAAATGACTTGAGATTAAATGTTTAACTAACATAACATTGAAGCTAAAAAGGAACAATAAAAGAAAAAATAAACAATAATTGAAGATACAGTAAGTTCTCAACTCTTTGAGGAACACCCATGTTATAACTGAAGTTTGTAAGAGAAGGCAGGATTATGTCACTTTCATGACTTCAATTTGTAGTACAATATAGGTATTCAAATTCCAGTTATGGAGCTCCCCTATTATGCATATTGCTCTAGCAAGTAAGATAGGGTTTACATATTTGGATCCAGGACTTTTGAGCAATTACTAGATATGTGCTTTAGTTACCATAAGTATAACTCAGAAAGAATAGATTACAAAGTTATGCAATGATATGAAAAACATGTAAAGCTGATATTGATATTGTTCTGTTCCAGATGAAAAGATTCTTAATTACGAGTTCAAATCAAGTCCAACTCTGTGTCTTTAGCACAGCAGAGAAATCAAGAAAATAAAGTATTTGCTGTGCTCAATTGCATAAAATGCAAAGAAGTAATTTATTAAAGATACTATTTGAAAGCTTCACTTGACCCAACCTCAGAATTCAGTACTTCTGAAATAGTTCTGCAGCGATTAATATTTTCAGTATAAAGAACAAAAATTGACATCTTCTTGGATAAATGATTGCTTTAGACCAATTATACAATTGAAATAATTAAATACTAAAACAAAATATCAAATGTTTAATAAGGTAAAATGAATATAAACAGATATATATCAAAGGTTTTTAATTAAATACTGATTTTTTCAAATAACTAGAACCATTTAAAAGTAGACAATATTTCAGTTTGTTTCCTGATTTACAATTGGGGTGTCTGAGGTAGTGAAATTGAGTGTTTCAAAAATATCTACTCACAATAGGGAAATATTTAAAATAAATTTTAACACATCATTTACATTTTATTTTTTTACATTTTATAAGGCATATATTTCTTTATGCAATTATATTCATGCATTTGCATATATAATTAATTTTGATTTGTAATTTATTTACTGTCACATGCAGGAAATGTCATTGGTTTAGTTATGTACATACATGTGAGTGAAAGAATTGTATTTTTCTTAATTCAAATAAAATAGAATTTTTACTCTGCATCAATGGACTCGCAAAGCTCTGTGACTAGTACTGATTATAAGCAATCTCTAACATCACAAAATGATTTTCACGTATTCATATGTTAATTTTTCAGAGGCTAGCATTTGTAGCCCTATTCCAATTCTGAAAACAAATAAATTAATAATCTTTGAGTCAAAATAAAAACAAAATATTGGTGCACCCTGTTACATAATGCTGTTTACTAGCAACCAAATCTGGCTGCTAATCTAGGACTTCTGGTGCAGAATTATATAGTAACATCCAATGATAATGTCAGTTATTGTATAACTAACTCTTCAAAATACTTCTCTCAGTTTAAGAATCACCCAGGAAATTTACAACAAGCAGTAATTGTTTTAGAAGTTACATGGGTATTTCTTAAATGTGTAAGTGAAATATACTAAGGACTAAGATTTTGACCTTTAAGATAGTTTCTAATAATCTAAACTTCAGTGAGTTCTGTGAGAACTTCAATATTGAAATACTGATGAACCAATACCATCTCAGTCCATTGCAGTTTATTAAAACATTTCATTCATTGCTCAGCCTGTTTTGAGAAACTGAAAATGTTATTTTTAGAGGAATTATGATGTTAGAGAATTTTATTTCCCTTACCTTGAGTGTCCCCAAGTTTTTCTCAAAAACAAATTTAATAATCAAGGAAATATTGAGAGATTAGTTACAGTTCTAAAATTCCCAAAAGATGATTGAGAATGATGTCATCACATTCTTTTTTTTTTTTTTTTTTACAGGCAGAGTGGACAGTGAGAGAGAGAGACAGAGAGAAAGGTCTTCCTTTGCCGTTGGTTCACCCTCCAGTGGCCGCCTCGGCCGGCGCGCTGCGGCCGGCGCACCGCGCTGATCCGATGGCAGGAGCCAGGTGCTTCTCCTGGTCTCCCATGGGGTGCAGGGCCCAAGCACTTGGGCCATCCTCCACTGCACTCCCTGGCCACAGCATAGAGCTGGCCTGGAAGAGGGGCAACCGGGACAGAATCCGGCGCCCCAGCCGGGACTAGAACCCGGTGTGCCGGCGCCGCTAGGCGGAGGATTTGCCTAGTGAGCCGCGGCACCAGCCTAATCATATGCTTTTCTATACTTAAACTTTGATTTTCCTTTTCCTTTTAGTCACTCTCAGAACATACAGTTATACTCGTGGTATATTACTACAATCTTAAAATTGTTTTCTTTTAAAAGTTTTGTCCTGGGGCCTGCACTGTGGCACAGCAGGTTAAGGCCCTGGCCTGCAGTGCCGGCATCCCATATGGGCGCCAGTCCCAGCTGTTCCACTTCCAATCCAGCTCTCTGCTGTGGCCTGGAAAAGCAGTAGAAGATGGTCCAAGTCCTTGGGCCCCTGCACCCACGTGGGAGACCCAGAAGAAACTCCTGGCTCTTGGCTTTGGATTGGCACAGCTCTGGCTGTTGCAGCCATCTGGGGAGTGAACCAGCGGATGGAGGACCTCTCTGTCTGTCTCTACCTCTCTCTGTAACTGTCTTTCAAATAAATAAAATAAATCTTAAAAAAAAGAGCTTTGTTCTTTTAAATATAAATGCGTTTATACTTATTTTTCATGCTCTATTCCTGAAATACTTTTGATGGTTGCAACTAGTTAAATCCTCATTATTCTACAATGCAATAATACTTTATTTTACCATGTAGAATAGACATCGCAATATCTACTTTAGTTTTAAATACACATGTTTGTATGACAATAATGCCCTTGAAACCTCTTATTTGTTATAAAAAATAGGTTTGACTGCCCTACTCATTATTAAAAGTCTTTCTTCATTCATACCATTTTGAAACCCATCAGAAGATATTGAAAAGAGATTTGTTAACTTACTGAGGAAGTCTTTAGCTGGACATCCTTCATATCACTTTGATCATTTTTTTAGAAGCAACTGCTTGCAAGACATTGCAATGATAGTATCTGAAAAGCAGCATGACCTAGAAATGTTTGTAAAACACCTTAAAGTTTATTGAGTTTCCCTTCTTATTATTCATATCTCAAGAGATAAGTAGAATTTGTTATTCTATTATTAAAACAATGTTTTACCATATTTCACCTATCCCACATTTTTTTCAGTATTCTGACATTTATTTATGTATTAGACATCACAAATTATGCCCTTTGTTTTAATTCCTCAGAACACAAGCTGGATAAAACCTTACATTAAATATTTAAGTATGGAAAAGAAACAATCAAACAGCAACATAATAACCAAACACAAAAGCTACCAACATAAAACCATAGATCTCACTGATCAAAACAAACTCCTTATTGAGAAGGAAAGAATTGTGTGTGGTTTCCTCAATATTATGAATTTTTAATGCTAAAATTGAGTAGGACGTAATCTGAATTTTGTACAGGGAACCCTATATTCAATAATTAAAGAAGTCAATTAGTTTGCCACTTTTTGTCTCACCCCATACTCAACTTGCTAAATAATTTATGCATTTTATTAACAGGAGATGATTTATGGCTAGACTATACAATTTAATCTGATATGTTGAATACCTGTACAATGATTAGCCCTTTCATATAGAGTAAATAATCTTTACTAATTTTACTCATTGATTAATAACCAAAAGGAAGAACATGCACTGTGAGGAATAGTACAAGAGGAATGTACAGTGGGGGCTGGTGCTGTCGTATAGCAGGTTAAGCTTCCACTTGCAGTGCCTGCATCCCATATAGGCGCAGGTTTGAGACCTGACTGTTTGGCTTCCCAATACAGCTCTCTGCTGTGGCCTGGGAAAGCAGTAGAAGATGGCCAAGTCCTTGGACCCCTGAACCCACATGGGAGACCTGGAAGAAGCTTGTGGATCCTGGCTTTGTATTGGTTCAGCTCTGGCTATGTGGCCAATCTCTCTCTCTCTCTGCCTCTCCTTCTCACTCTGTGTAACACTGACTTTCAAACAAATTAATAAATCTTTAAAAAACAATGTACAGTGTTGCAGAAAAATTAAGCCGTTCAAATGGCATTCAGATTAACCTGGACAGTTGTTATGTTAGAAGATAATCATATTTTACTCTATCAAATACTATACAGCAGTCAAAAACAATGAAACCTGGTCATTTGCAACAAGATGGAGGAATTTGGAAAACATGCTGAGTGAATTAAGCCAGTCCCAAAGGGACAAATATCATATGTTGTCCCTGATCAGCAACAACTAACAGCACCAAAGGGGAAACTTGTTGAAGTGAAATGGACACTATGAGAAACAGTGACTTGATCAGCTCTTGTCCTGAAGGTTGATGTACAATGTAATACTTTATCCATTTTGGTATTTTTTTTTGTTCTAGTATCATTGGTTGAACTCTGTAATTAACACAATTATTCTTAGGTGTTTAAATTTTAGCTGAAAAGTGATCCCTGTTAGGAATTTGGAAAACATTATGCTGAGTGAAATAAGCCAATCCCAAAGGGACAAATACCACTTGTTCTCCCTGATAGGTGACAACTAACTGAGCACCAAAAAGGAAACCAGTTAAAGTGAAATGAACACTAGGAGAAACGGTGACTTGATCAGCCCTCACCCTGACTGTTCATGAGGAACTTGATATGTTATCCCTCTTAGTATTTTTTTTGTTTGTTCTACTTAATACTTTTGGTTGAATACTGTAATCAATACACAATTCTTCTTAAGTGCTGAAACTTAACTGAAAAGTGATCACTGTTAAATATAAGAGTGGGAATAAGAGAGGGAAGAGATGTGCAATTTGGGACATGCTCAAGCTGACTTACCTCAATGGTAGAGTTAGAAACATACCAGGGGATTCCAATTCAATCCCATCAAGGTGGCATGTACCAATGCCATCTCACTAGTCCCAGTGATCAATTTCTGTTCACAATTGATCATAATGATAGGACTAAGAACCAAAGGGATCACATAAACAAGAGTAGTGTCTGCAAATACTAGCTGATAGAATAAAAAAGGGAGAGAATGATCCAACATGGGAAGTGAGATACATAGCAGACCCATAGAATGGCAGATGTCCTAAACAGCACTCTGGCCTCAGAACCAGCCCTTAAGGCATGCGGATCCGGCTGAAAAGCCCATGAGAGTATTTCAGGCATGGAAAGCCAAGACACTCTGGGGGGAAAAAAACCTAAATGAAAGATCTCTATGAGTGAGATCCCAGTGGAAAGAATGGGTCATTAAAGAAGGAGGTACCTTTCTCTGAAGGGAGGAGAGAACTTCCACTTTGACCATGGCCTTGTCTAAATATGATCAGAGTTGGTGAACTCAGGGGGCTTCTATAGCCTTGGCAACTCATGACAAGAGCCTAGGGTGATTACTGATGCCATAAACAAGAGTGTCAATTTGTTAAGTCAACAACAGGAGTCACTGTGCACTTACTCCTCATGTAGGATCTTTGTCCTTAGTGTGCTGTACATTGAGATTTAATGCTATAACTAATACTCAAACAGTATTTTTCACTTTATGTTTCTGTGTGGGAGCAAACTGTTGAAATCTTTACTTAATGTATGCTACACTGATCTTCTGTATATAAAGAGAATCGAAAATGAATCTTGATGTGAATGGAAGGGGAGAGGGAGTGGGAAAGGGGAGGGTTGTGGGTGGGAGGGATGTTATGGGGGTTTGAAGCCATTGTAATCTATAAGCTGTACTTTGGAAATTTATATTTATTAAATAAAAGTTAAAAAAAGATAATCATATTTTTCTTTAAACACATTCTAATTCCTTCAGAACACAGACTAACATTTCGGAGGACTGCAATAAATGTTGACTATTTTAAAATTGCTATGTGTCTACTTTCACTGTTATTTGAAAGATAGACAGACAGAAACACATTCAAAGAGATATTTTTCAGCCACTGGTTCACTTCCCAAATGTCTGCAACAGCCAGGGTTGGGCCAGACAAATGTTAGGATCCTGTAACTGAATCCAGATCTTCCACATTGGTGGGAAGGACTTAATTGTCTGAACCATCACCTAATGCCTCCCAGGATATCCATTAGCAGAAATTTGGAGAGTAAACAAGGGACCTGAGACTTGAACTAGGCATTCTAAAATGGCATGTGGATGTTTAATGCTGTGTCTCAGCCAACATGTGCTGACCCCAAATGTGAACTCTCTTGCATTGATTCAGGAAGATAATTCTCTTGAAAGAAGGTGGCTTTATTTTAACAGTTTGTACTTACTCAATTCTACCCTTTCACTTGATTTCTCATTATATAAGAACTTTGTATAAACATTAGAGCCATATTTGGTATCAGAATTTGCTTTCAAATATTTTAATAAGTTAATTATATCTAGCTATTACCCCCTTAAGTTAAAAGTAAGATATTTATTGTGACATGGAGTGATTTTGCTCTTGCTTTTTAAGCTCAGAATTCATTACAAATAGACAAATTTACAGATTAGTTCTGCAAATTTGTGCAGTAGTTTTTGAAATGATGAACGTTCAGTCAATCCTCCTGGGTTAAAATATTGCAGTTTTCAAAGCTAATAGTTCTACTCTGACTCACACTACATAAGAAGTAAGATTCACTGTGTAGTCTAGGAGGGCTCCCTTCTTTATCAAGGACTCTTAGAACACAGTGATATGGTCAAAGACTCTGATTTTCTTTGTAGATTTCGCAGTATTTGAGTGAAAACAAATTCAGTGTTGTATTATGCAGTGTTTTTCATTTTTTTCCCATTATCCATTGAAATAAAACTCCTGGAGTGTACTTTAAAAATTCTAGACCACTTTTTCTTAGCTTCCTTTTCCAATGAACCTAATAGTGTATAATTTGTATCAGTCTGATTATAATAAATTTCATTTTCTTTATAAATTGTACATATTTTTCTTTGTTTCAGATCCATAATAAAGACATATTGTTAAGTAGGAATGCAGCTCCAGGAAGAACAGGTTTGGATTTTGACAGGCCAAAAAACAACTTCGGAGCCTTCTGTAGATCCTTATCTCTGTATTCTCCCAACAGCAGGCAACCACACAGAAGTTATCCACTATGCTTCCGATGTCAGGAGAGCGTACAAAGAGGATTTGCACTCAGCTTTGTCTTCAGTTTCTTATATATGTTTACAGATGATAGTGTCAGGCAGCTAAGGTGTTACATAACGGAATTGTATTGGTTTCTAGGTCTGCTAGTTGCCATGAGAGTGAGGAATGTTGACTGATCTCATTCTCCCAATACTCCAGCCTTCCCTGTTCCTTGCATCTTAATCTAAGCATATGTTTTCTGTCAGTAGATTCCTAGCAAGAGGAATGTGGAATATGGCATCTAAATTCCTTAACAACCATAGAGGTTGCAACAACAAACTATAAAGGAACATGCGGCACCAAATATAAAGAGCAGGGCTGTCCACCAGTTTTGGAGGGGAGCCCTTATCGGTTGCTTGATGTGCAACATTTCTTGCTTTAATGAGGGCTTGGGTTATATTATGACAGACCACTTTAAAAACAAAAACCCAAAACATCCTCATCCAGCAAGGTAGTAATTATTGAGACAGAAGTGTGCTACCTCCTCATCTATCAGTATATTAAACTTTCTTTGTCCTTTACCCTCCAAGCTCATCATTGCTATTTTGATTTGGCACAGGGAACTGGGATCAAGCTTTCAGTCACAGTACCGATTTGTAGCACCTCCTTTCCCTTTTCACATTCTGACCTTGTGATTAGCCATACACCTGCAGGTGTAGGGGAAGTACATCTTTCTTTCCTTTTTATCTTCTAATTAAGGAAAGCTAACTGCTAATTGTATGACTCATCAGAATGTTTGGTCAACAGATGCTGACATAGAATTTCAGGGTCTAATCTCAGGTAAGAAAGGGATTTGTGACCATCAGGCAAAAAGAGCCAAGCTTTGTCTCAAGGAATCCTACAGTTAGGTGATCTCAGGATTACTACTAGACTAGACCCTAGAAACTTGACAACATCCTCCAACTTCATTTTCTCCTTTAAAGGCCTTGTGCAAAGTGAAGAGAAGCACTTTTGAGACTGAATATGGCCGTTCTTCTCCCCAGAACACTTCCCTTTTGAATAAACCTGTATTGAATAAACCTATTTTGAATAAACCTATATTTTATGAATGCTCATCTCTGATGAATTGGTTGTCCAATTGAGAAACTCAGGCCCAGTTTTAAGTGAAATTATATTTGGTTGGAGAAAAACTAAAGAAATATAAAAGAAGAAGAAAATGGGAATGCTGTTGTGATTGTTTAGTTATGATTATTTACAGAATAATTCTTATCCTGGCCACCTGAAGACTGCATACCATTGTCGCAAATTTACAGGAAGTTGGAGGAGCAATTATAGAAAGACACCATGAAAGATGAAGGGATTTCAGGGAAAAAATGGAATCAGTAAATCCCAGAAGTATAGGGAGTAATCCACAAGAGTCTTAAACAAGAAAAATTTAGAGAATCACAAAGGCGGAAGCTAATAATATTAGTGTTACTTCTCCCATAGTTTGTCTCCTCACAAAGTTTTTGCTTTCAGAGTGTTCACAGATCCATGCAGATTGTTGATATTTTGAAACAGGTTTCTAGTTCTTCCTTAGTCCGTGTTCTCCCTATACACATAGGTTCTCTTGCTGAGGAACAGGCATTCTTCCATTTCTTCTGTCTTCTACGTATACATTGGAGGAGAGACCAGCCGTTCAGTTTAAAGTTTACCACATTCTCAATCCTGTGGCATTTCTTGGGGAAAAGTCATGTGGTTTATTATGTGCCTTCTGAAAGTCAAGTGTTGTAGCAGAGAATGGCAGTCTCATAACACACTTGAATATCATCCACAACCTATGTGGCTTTGGGGAGTGTCAGAAAGCGGCCATTTCACACAATGCTGGAAAAGTGCTCCAATTTGACAAATCAGTGCATCACAATGGGCCTTAAAAATGTTGACAGGTTTACTTTGAGATATAGCACCAATAAAAATAATTCATTGAGAGATGAACCTGTGGCTATATGTAAAATTATATCCATTGCTCAATCAATTAGAAGAAATAAAACCAGTTATAAAATGAGAAAAATTAAGAATAATTTATATGAGACATTGTCTCACTTCCAGTTAAAAGAAAGGCAATTATTTAGCTTTACTGATCTATAATTTGGCAAATAAAAATTGTACATATAAAAGGATTACTATATGTACTATATGAAATAATTAACAAAAGTGAATTAATTAACATATTAACAGGCTGGCACCGCAGCTCACTAGGCTAATCCTCCTCCTAGCGGCGCCGGCACACCGGGTTCTAGTCCCGGTCGGGGCGCCGGATTCTGTCCCGGTTGCCTCTCTTCCAGGCCAGCTCTCTGCTGTGGCCAGGGAGTGCAGTGGAGGATGGCCCAGGTGCTTGGGCTCTGCACCCCATGGGAGACCAGGAAAAGCACCTGGCTCCTGGCTCCTGCCATCGGATAAGCGCGGTGCGCCGGCCGCAGCGCGCCGGCCGCGGTGGCCATTGGAGGGTGAACCAACGGCAAAGGAAGACCTTTCTCTCTGTCTCTCTCTCTCACTGTCCACTCTGCCTGTCAAAAAATAAAAAAAAAACATATTAACAACCATACATATATATTTTCTATTTGTATAAGTGTTGAGGATACTTGAGATCTACTTTGTTAGGAAATTTCCAGTACAACACACAGTATTGTGGTGTATAGTGTAAGGAAATAAGAGCAAGAAGGAAAGAGAAGGCAAGATACAAACCCACAGCCAGAACAAGTTTATTCAGGGAATCAACTATAGAGGTGGCTTACTAATAGCAAGCACACAAGACGAACATGTAGCAGAGACCAAACCTTTACAAGCTAGGGCTTACATAGACACTGCGGCTGATGGTTTCGAGGAGGGTCTTAGGTGGTGCTGAGCTTGTTTGCACTGGATTTTCACAGACTAAACAGTTGAGGAGGGGTTGAGCTGGTTTGAGCAAGACATAGGGGTCTAGGAAATAAATGGCTCTATGGCTTATGTTCCTGCTGCACCATATAGCCACCATGTATCCATTAGATCCACAGAACTCTTTCACCTGAAGGTTGAAACTGTACCCACTAACATTGTACATTTCCTCCAGCCCTTGGAAAACACCATTTGCCTTTCTATTTTTATCATCTCAACTTTCTTAGATCCCACATAAACATGAGTTCATACATTATTTGGTATTTGTCATTCTATTGATTGCGGGATTTCACTTAGCATTATGTCCTTGAACTTCAAACATTTTGTTACAAATGACAACAGTATTTATAATAACGAAGTTATAAACAAAATCTAAGCAATGAACAAGGGGGTGGGGATTTCTTTGGAATGTTGATTCCATTTGCTTTGGAAATATAACCAAAAGTGAAATACCTGAAGCTATGATAATTCTATTTTCAATTTGGTGTGGGATAATTCTTCTGGATTTTTAAATAAAATCTAACTCTTAGACCTATCAGTGTGATCAATTGTGAACTGAAATTGATCACTTGAACTAGTGAGATGGCACTGGTACATACAATCTTGATGGGATTATACTGGAAATCCCTGGTCAAAGGGATCACACAAACAAGACTAGTGTCTGCAAATACTAACTGATAGAATAAAAAAGGGAGAGAACGATCCAACATGGGAAGTGGGATACACAGCAGACTCATAGAATGACAGATGTCCTAAACAGCACTTTGGCCTCAGAATCAGCCCTTAAGGCATTCGGATCTGGCTGAAATGCCCATGAGAGTATTTTAGGCATGGAAAGCCAAGGCACCCTGGGAAAAAAAAAAAAAAAAAAAAAAAAAAAAAAAAAAAAACCTAAATGAAAGATCTCTGTGAGTGAGATCCCAGTAGAAAGAATGGGCCATCAAAGGAGGAGGTACCATTCTCTGAAGGGAGGAGAGAACTTCCACTTTGACCATGGCCTTGTCTAAATATGATCAAAGTCAGCGAACTCAAGAGGGCTTCCATAGCCTTGGAAACTCATGACTAGAGCCTAGGGAGATTTCTGACGCCATAAACAAGAGTGTCAAATTGTTAAGTCAACAACAGGAGTCACTGTGTACTTACTCCTCATGTGGGATCCCTGTCCTTAATGTGTTGTCCAATGTGAATTAATGCTGTAACTAGTACTGAAACAGTATTTTACACTTTATGTTCTGTGTGAGTGCAAACTGATGAAATCTTTACTTAATATATACTAAATCGATCTTCTGTATATAAAGAGAATTGAAAATGAATCTTGATGTGAATGGAAGGGGAGAGGGAGTGGGAGATGGGAGGGGTGCAGGTGGGAGGGAAGTTATGGGGGGGAAAGCCATTGTAATCCATAAACTGTACTTTGGAAAATTATATTTACTAAATAAAAGTTCAAAATAAATAAATAAATAAAATCTAACAAGGATTTTAAACTAATTGAAATTAGTTGTAGCCTTTTCCCCACTTGAAACAACATTGGGCATTTTTAATAGAAAAAGTTTGACAAAAACTAAATTATCTCATAATTATCTTACTTTGCCAAAGGTAAAACTTTTTAAAACTTCCTGGTTAGATATTGTTTCACTGCAGAGTTCACTCAAGGCGGAAGACAAAGTTTCCAAAGGCTATATAGATTTGAGGATAGATCTTTTAAACCTGCTATTCAAACATAGCATACTCCAAGCTATAAATTCCACTATCAACAATGTTTAAAAGTTTGTGCTATAACTAGTACTCAAACAGTATTTTTCACTTTATGTTTCTGTGTGGGAGCAAACTGTTGAAATCTTTACTTAATGTATGCTAAACTGATCTTCTGTATATAAAGAGAATCGAAAATGAATCTTGATGTGAATGGAAGGGGAGAGGGAGTGGGAAAGGGGAGGGTTGCAGGTTGGAGGGACGTTATGGGGGGGAAACCATTGTAATCCATATTCTGTACTTTGGAAATTTATATTCATTAAATAAAAGTTAAAAAAAAAAGATAAAAAAAAGTTTGTCATTTTCAAAGCTATCTTTTCATAAGGAAAAGAACGAATGTACTAAAATTCAACAGAGAGAAATTTCACAAGATTTCAGGAATTACATAAAAATTAATTCTTACATTACAGTCTAAATTTCCTTTGAGTAACTGTGCCTTCAACATTGTCACCTGAATGGAAGAGGGATTTTAAAGCCATTGGACCCTCACCACACATAACAATAGAAGTTAACTTATTCAAAACATTAATGAGCTGTGCTATTTTTGGAAGTAGAATTATTTCTAGGCTGCGCTCAAAGCAAACACAAAAATGTTCTTTTACTGACTTTGCCAGTAACATGGTAGCTTTTGGATTTCATAGGATTAAAGTCTATATAATATAAGAGAGGTTGTTTAGTTAAAAAATATTTGATGTGTGAATGGCCTTATATTTTTTCCCTTTTCAAAAAGTCAATTCTTGGGAAATGGTAAATGTTTTAATGATAATCATTTCATATGAAATACCACAGTATTCAAATAAGGCAATGAAAAAATTATTTGTACAGTTATAAGAATTATGCAAATATTCACAGATTCCTTTAAGTCTTACTCCTCTTAGAATAAATAAATTGAAGTCTAAAAATTCATTGGTCAAAAATTCTGCATTCTCCTGTGTTATAATGGCTTAGACTTTTAACATTAGCCTTACCGAATGTTACAGAAACACCCACAAACAAATGTGGAAACTCCCCTTTAGACTTTTTTTTTGGTAGACATATGTATTTGAGGCCTTGCACTGTGTTTGAATTAACTGAATTTTCTCGTGATCATGTTCATTATTTCAAGGCAATTCTCTCTGTCCTAGAAATGCTGGCATATAGCTAGAAGAGCTTGGTGGGAACCACCAGATGAAGTCTGCCATGCACACTGAGTAGGAGGTTTCATTTATATTAAGGTTTTCTGAAGGAAAGAGATTCACACCTCCCTAAGGAGCTCTTTGCAGATGATACTGATCACTCATATGGCTATCATCAAAGTAAAAAACATAAATTATACCTGGATTAGTGCTTTCTATGTAAAATCAACACAGCAAGGAGAAGGAATCATGATTCCTAATAAATACTTTTAAAAATTTTCTTAAATGAATTATCTTGGTACTGAGCTGAACTGAGAGGAAGTATTCTAGGAAATCTTTAGGTTACAACAGCCTTCTTTAATTGGCGGAGAATTTGTTCTAAGACTCAGTGGATGCCTGAAATTCCACAGTACCAAGCTCTAATACAATATGCTTTTCACATTCCTTTATTCTCAACATAAGATGGTGTGACAACTTTTCAACTTTACAATAATGAACATGTGATATACATTCAATAGGAATTCTACTTCAAATTTTTATTGTTTTTATTACTAATATGTGGTAAAAATACTCTGTTGCCAGAAACTCAATCCAGGTCTGCCATGTAGTTGGTAGAAACTCAAACAGTTGAGGTATCAGTTTTGTCTCATAGGTGCACCTTAGCAGGAAGCTGCTATTAGGAGCAGAGCCAGGAAATGAAACCATGTGCACTGACTCAAAAAGTGTATTTCAGTTGTTTAATCATAATTCTGACATTTTGTTTGATTTGTGTTTAACCATGGAGGGCTGAATATTTAGACAGAAATGTAGAAGTTGCAATGGAAATAAAAAGAAATTGTAATGATATTATTTTGTGGAAATAAAAAGAGCAGATTGTAAAGGCAAATGCAAACTAAAAATGAAGTTTAATTTTTTCCTGTTGAATATATGGAAAGAGACAATTCCCTACTCTTTCTAAGAACATTAAATTTAGTTGTCATGTAATGTATTTCTTTTATTTTGAATTGTATATACATGTAAAAGTTAAATAAAATTTTGGTAAATTTTTGAGCCAGATATTTTTTTCTCAAAGATTTAGTTACCATCTCTTTGAAATATAGACATCAAGGAAGGAAGTATTGTATCTTCTTCTGTGGGAAAGCAGGAAGCTAACTTATTTAGGAGCCTCTCTCCACATTGAAAAACTATCTCATCACTAAAAAGTGAGATGGTTTACTTCTCTTTTAGATAACACCAAAGGACTAGCAAAGATGGTCATTCCAATTACCAAGTGAATTTAGGATGAATTAGGGGTGATAAATGTTGTGATCAAATTGAGTTCTCTTATTTGAGGGCTGCTTATTGTTTTCCTTCAGGACATATATGTGGTGAGTTACATTTATTTTGCAACAACAATGACAGATTTATTTCTGTCTCTGCAAATTCTTAATAGAGTGCATTTCATGTGCAATGTTTATTCATAAACAAAATTGCTTCTTTCTAGACTAACTATCTTTATGGAGATTTTTCTGGGAGTGGTGAAGATTTTGTTTAGCACCCCAATATATGATATTACAGTCTTACTCAGAAGGAAACAGAATAACATCACTTATTGATATATACTTAAAATTCTTAACAAATGTTCAGAATAAATGATAAATTATATACATGGATATATGTTCTTGTATTATTCACAATAACAAGGACTGCTAAGAATTATTCTTTAATTCTTTACAAAAATTTACAGTGTAACACATCAACTTTTGAAGTCTGCAGCAAACTAAAGGCATTTTAGAGAGCTTAAGAGTGTGTAAGAAGTTAGTATTCAATTTTTAAATTGTGATTTGATTTTGCCTTTTTGTTTATTCTCATTTTCTACTGCTCCTGGTCTCAGTTCATTTGATTTTCTTACCACACTCAATTGCCTGTAAAATTATGAGCTATTGATTCTCTCATCCTTTCAGTCCTCTGACAGCAATAACCAAGCAGAGAATGATCTGACCTAACCCTCTTTCACTGCATATTCAATGAAAAACATTTTACCAATAAAACAGAACTGATATTGAGATTGTTGGAATATCTGCACGTGATAAAAAAGGATGTCCATCTAGAGAATTTCCTTAAATAAAATATCTATACATAATTTGAAACCTTTTAGCTTTTGTGGAAAGAATATCTGTAAATAGCTTCCTGGAAGGAAATATGAGCCAGGCCTTGCCACTCACAGGGCTGGGGAAGGTCTGACCCATGGGCCTTAGAATGCCAGTGAAGTCATTTCTTCTGGCCCTGCCCAGGGAAACACAGGCAGGGCTAAAAATTCAATCAATCTGTAGCAGGCTAATTTTTAAATTGATGATTTTAGATAGCCTCTGAATGGTGTTATACATATCCAATTGGACCTTGGCAGAAAAAAGTTCCCTACCCCTAGGAAGCTGAGATAGTGAACATTAATGATTACCAATCTACGAGGAGACTCTAGTCAGTAAGCTGTTTACCAACTTAATACTTCCTTCCTTCAACTAGAATACCTTTAGATGTATATTTTGCATGTTCTCAAATATTTATTTAATTATTTGAAAGGCAGAGTGACATAGAATGAGATAAATAGGTAAATAGATGATAGGTAGGTAGGTAGGTAGGTAGGTAGATAGATAGATGATAAAAGAATCTTCCATCTCTTTCTTCATTTCCTAAATGACTGGAGTGTACGTGGATGAGTCAGGTAGAAGCTAGGAGTCAGGAACTCAACCCAGGTCTCCCACATGTGTGTCGGGAACCTAAATACTCGAGTCATTGTCCATTGCCTTCCTAGGCACTTTAGCTGCAAACTCGTTGGAATTAGAGCAGCCTGAATTGAAGCTGGTGCTCCAATATTGGATGCTGGCATTGCAAGCAGATGATTAACACAAGCATTTGCATTTCTTATTGTTCCCTATAGTTCATTTTATTATATGAAATGTAGCTCAATTTCAGACTACCTTATTTTAATATTTATTTATTAAAATATTCAGCACCTTTTGTTTTCTAGGGGCAATTTTAGAAATTTGATAACTTTTATTATCTCACAGAATGCAGGTGCATAGTAGTTTTCAAACACTGTCAAGAAAATAAAAATGAAAAGGAGAATACAAAAGGAAAAGGCAATCAGAGGGGGAGAATCTCTGGGCAAGATTTTATAACAGGATGGAAAAACCTTTCAGTGTGATCCAGTCCGTGTCCCCCAGCTGTTTCTTACATATTTCTCTGAAGTATGAGAAAGCAGTGGACTTATTGAATAATCATCAACTCTTTAAGTTCAAATTACAATGCAATTATAACATTTAAAATATGCATTAGCACATAATTGACTGAATCAATAATATTTTGATGAATAATTTAACATTTGGAAATGTTATATGTAAGATTTAAGACATACAAAATGCCAAAAATGATGTTCTTGATATTTTACTTTCAAAATGCAAGGAAAGTTAAATATACATTAAAAGAAAACTATCTTTATTCATTGTCAAGGTTTTAGGTGTTTCAATGGATTCATGGTACCTTTTGAAAAAATGTTTTTAAATCAAATTCACTATTCTCGTCAATCGTCTAAGTATTGATACAGATCGTTTAAGCAGTAATTTGCCATGACAAACGTATTAGTGTCCTTGTATATATTTCTTTAATTTTGAAACAATTATATTAAATAATGATGAAATTTTATCATTAATTAGTAATAATGCTGAAATAAAATACATTAAATGCAAACTACTTTAGGCAATTGACTTCTTAGTAGTGACATTAGAATAAATCATAAAGAAATCTTGGCTGATTTGGACTTTCATTCAACATTTTATATTTTGTGAATTCTACTTGTAATGGTATAGTTACTAAATGATATTTATTACAGAACATTTTGATGCATGCATATAACACTTAAAGCAGCAATCTCAAAGTCCTGCATATTTGTGTTCTGAATGACTCCAATTCTCAAATATTTCTTTTAACCAATAATTAATCTGTGTTTATCAACTCAATAATAAAGGGATAAGTAAATAAAATTTGGCAAGAAAATGTCTTGTCCCCAAAGATAAATTAATAAAATAGTCATGTATGGGTGGGCATTGTGGCATAGTTGGTTAAGCCCCATTTTGGGACACTAGCATCCCACATCAGGGTGCCAGTTCTAGTCCAAGCATCTCTGCTTCTGATTCAGCTTACTGCTAATGTATTCTGGGAAGCAGCAGATGACGAGTTACGTGTTAAAGCCCCTGCTACCCACACGGGAGACCTAGATGGCGTCCTGGGCTCCTGGCTTCAGCCTGTACCAGCTGTGGGAAGTAAACCAGGAGATGGAAGATGTCTCATTCTATTTCACTCTTCATTGCTTTACATTTCAGACAGATGAAAATAAATAAGCATTTTAAAAATAAAATTGAACTTGTTCATCTAATAAATACTTATTTAACATATTTGAGAAGGAGTACAGCACAACACTTCAGAGCTTGTATTCTGACTTGGAATCACCTAAGTGCAAAACTGTCCATGGTCACCCTATGATGCTTCAGCTAACTCCACACCAAAAATTGGTTCTATGTGATGCCTGATTATGTTGCAGCCTCCCACATGCTAAAAGAGTTAGATGTTTTGTAGCTGAAGTCCTGTGGTTTCCTTGGGATAAGAGGGCAGCCATGCCAGCATCTGTGCCCCAAATGTCTTGGAACATTGTAGGGACAGATTTTTTTTTTTTATTATAAGTGGACTAGGTAAAGTTTCCAGCATTCAGACAGAAGATTTTGCTTGTTTGTCCTGTCACCAAGAGACAGAGCATCCAGGTTCTCTCAGTGGGTTGGGTGGATGTGTAGCAAGTGAGGATAGAAAAGAGTTGGAGCCCAAAACTGTCTGTGGTCAAGCAAACAAATGAAATCAATCACAAAATCTTAACTCCTTCACTTCTTACTTGTAGGATTTGGGGTAAATTACTTTTCTCAATACATAATTGGCATAATAATACACTTTATTTCATAGATCTCACTTAACTTGATGTATAAAATGGGCAAAATGACTTCTCGCAACATAGAATATCCCTGGAGGATATTTGAATATATGTATGCATCTTTTAAAAACTTTCTTACAAATAGACTCATCACTGAGCCAGTAGTTATTGTAGAATCATTGCATCCTAGGCATATGCTAAGCTGAATATATGGCAATTACCCGACATGAAGAGTTCATATTTTCTTTGCAGAGAATCTAAGAATAACCAAAGATAGTACTATAAATGTTATATATTATATATGTTTATATTCTAATAAAATTATGTAAATATTAATTTAGAAAAAGTAGAGCTTTCAACTTTGAAAGTTTAACAATGGTTGTACAGTGAATGAAATATAGAAAAATATTTTTCCTATAGAAAAAATAGTATAATAAATATTGAGGTAAAGAGGTTTTATTTATGCATGGAATAACAGGTAGAGTGTAGGCCATGGGGATAAATGGATATGCATAGGATAACCAGTGGTCTGTGGAAAAGTATATTAAATTGTCAAATTGGGCGTTTTATGTTATAAAAACCAAAGGTAGTTTCAGAAGAAGTGAGTTATAAGAGCAAAAACAGAAGACCATTCATGGAGGTGATGCAAACTGATATCTCTCAAAATTGGTGGAATGTTTTCCAAATCAAGAATGTCACTCTGGAATGTACCATGCAGGAGAAAATGCAGAGACATAGTATCTCATCTTTTGGAAAAAAACATACTCACCTGGTCACAAGGTATAAGTGAAAATATTGTGATAAATACATTTTGTTACAATGATATCATGTTTTCAACTTTGAAGTGAAGTAAGCCAAAACCACCAACCCTTTACAGCAATAACATCTAAGAGATATACCACAGCTCTGATCTCAATGAAGTCACAATGTCGACTGTCCATAAACAGGAGTTATGGTGTCTAATTTGCTTTAGGAATCATTTGATTTGCTGAGTTTATACTAGTGAGAAAGACTATGAGGCCTTGTGTCTTATGAAGTCTATGCTTTAATAATGGAGACCATAGATAAATGAATAAACACATAGAATGATCTCAGCTATAAATTTAATGAAATAATAAAACAAGTTAAATAATGGGAAACTAACTGGAGCATGTAATTTTTATAAAGGCTCTATTGGAGTTGAATGTAAATCTGGAACTTAAATGATAAGGTAAATTCAATTATGCAAAAATCTAGAAGAAGAACATTCAGGCATAACATAGTTATAGAAAAATAGGTACGAAGTGACAAGAGCTCAATTAGAGTGTGAGAACCTGGAATAGAATAAGAATGTATAAACAGAATAATCTTCAAGGAAAAACAATTGGGATTGGGGATTTGGATAACTGAATACAAGGAATGAATGGAGGAATATGTTAAAAGTCCCCAAGAAAGCAGAACGTCTCTTATTAAATATGTACTTAAATACACAGTTTTTTTTTTTTTCAAATAAGTTTTACAGTAATGATGAAAGATGCATAGTAGGCTTTTATCAACATATGTGACAACAGCGGTTTGGTCTGTTCTGAACTGTCACCAAGTCATACTTCCACAACACTTGAAACTGGACCTTCTAATTTCAAAGTCTATACCATTGGTACTTATCCGTGCTTCCTCTGTAGTAGACTTAAGTAATGACTGAATGTGTGATTGATTTGTCTATTTTAAAAAGAATGTAACATGAATTTTATTATAGAAATATACATTGGACTTGGTTAACAGATAAGGAGAAGCATCAGGCTATATTGATTTGAGTAAATTCCATAGACAGACATGTCAGGAACAGAAAGTTTGCACTACTTTTAATGCCGGTCTATGGGCCTGAAAAATTTTATTTAAATTGTTATAATTCCTTGAAACTATTTACCATTTGATTACCAACTACAAATATTTCAATATTTTCTACTAAAATGCACATTACTAAGAATAATATAGCACAAAACTTTTAGAACATATCATATTTGGCTGGCACTGTGGCTCACTTGGCTAATCTTCCGCCTGCGGTGCCGGCACCCCGGGTTCTAGTCCCTGTTGCTCCTCTTCCAGTCCAGCTCTCTGCTGTGGCCTGGGAAGGCAGTGAAGGATGGCCCAAGTGCTTGGGCCCTGCACCCGCATGGGAGACCAGGGGGAAGCACCTGGCTCCTGGCTTCTCAATACAGTACGCTGGCCGTGGCGGCCATTTGGGGAGTAAACCAATGGAAAAGAAAGACCTTTCTCTCTGTCTCTCCCTCTCACTGTCTATAACTCTATCTGTTAAATAAATAAATAAATAAATAAATAAATAAATAAATAAAAATAAAGCTCACATGGGAAGATTCTTATAAAAAAAAAAAAGAAAACACTATTGTAGTAATCCATTTAAAAAGAAGTTTCTGGCTATTGGATTCGGCCTGGTCCAGTACTTGTCATTGCAGCCTTTCAGGGAACCAGTGGATGGAAGATCTCTCTCTCTCTCCCCTTCTCAATCTCTGTAACTCTGCATTTCAAATAAATAAGTATTTCTTTAAAAAAATCTAATTAGCTATTGAACTTTATTTTATGGTCATTTTAAATACTAAAGGTTATATTAATACTTAAATAACATTTTAGAATAAAAATATTTGCTAAAACAGGGCAAATAAAGTAAGTTTTGAGCATAATTCACAAAGAGAATGAAAAGGACTTTCAGTGCTACTGGGAAAGCTTTTGTGATTTTTTTGGTATGCTTAAAATTATTTTTTCTAATGAATTAATAGCACATCTATTTGAAAGGCAGAGACAAATAGAGAGATCCCATCTGCTGTTTTACTGCCTGAATGCCTACAACAGCCAGCACCAGGCCATGCCAAAGGCAGAAGCCAGCAACTCAGTTCCTGTGGCAGGGACCCAGGTGCTTCAGCCATTACCTGGTTGCCTCCCACAATGTACATTAATGGAACACTGGACTTTAATCCCAGCACTGTGATACGGGATATGGGTGTCTCAAAGTAGCAACTTAACTGCTGCGCCACCTGATTTTCCTCTTAAAGTTATTTAGAGTAATTTTCAGGGAAGAAAAAAAGAATGGATCTGCCATTACGGTACAGCAGGTTAAGACCCTGATGCAATTCTGGGCTCCTGGCTTTAGCCCAGACCAACCCTGTCCAGTGTAGCCATTCATGGAGTTAATAGGTGAATGGAAGATATTCTCTCTCTCTCTCTCTCTCTCTTCCCCCCCTCCCTTTCTCTGTTACTCTATCATTCTGCATGTGAAATAAATAATACATCTTTAAAAAAGAAAAGCAAAGGAAACAACAACAGAAGAATTAAGGATTCTGGGAAGTTATCACGGTATAATGCACCATGATTTTTTTTCTCCACCTAGACAACAGTTACAATGGCAGAATCCTATGAACTATTTGAGAACTCTGAAATCTACTGAAATCTTAATTATCAAGAAATAGCTTGGATAGTAAGTTGTAGTTAGTTTCTGTCAATATCAGACTTCAGCTTTATCAGCTATCCATCTCACTCTCTACCCTCCTAGAAGGTGTTCTTTAAGAAACTAACATACCAAACTCACAGAAATCAAAAAAGCAATAAAGACACTGTCCTCCGGCCGGCACCGCGGCTCACTAGGCTAATCCTCCGCCTAGCGGCGCCGGCACACCGGGTTCTAGTCCCGGTCGGGGTGCCGGATTCTGTCCCGGTTGCCCCTCTTCCAGGCCAGCTCTCTGCTGTGGCCAGGGAGTGCAGTGGAGGATGGCCCAAGTGCTTGGGCCCTGCACCCCATGGGAGACCAGGAAAAGCACCTGGCTCCTGGCTCCTGCCATCGGATCAGCGCGGTGTGCCGGCCGCGGCGGCCATTGGAGGGTGAACCAACGGCAAAAGGAAGACCTTTCTCTCTGTCTCTCTCTCTCACTGTCCACTCTGCCTGTCAAAAAATAAAAAAAAAAAAATTACACTGTCCTCAACATTTTGTGCATATGTGTGCTGACTGCTATTTACTGCTTCTGATCACATAGGTACAAGCAATTAGGCAGGTGCCTGCTGTAAAACTTTGCCTGTACTGAAATTATCTCCACATGGTCTGTGGCAGATTCCAGTGAATGTAAAGAGTTAGCACTTTTACCTCCTTCATATTTTGTGGCTGCTTTTGAGCATCAAACATTAAAGACTGGGACATTTAAAAGAAACAATATTTACAGAAGAACTTAGAAATTCACTGCATATGGTTGATGTTGTGGCACAACAGGTGAAGCTGCTGCCTGCCACACCAGTATCCTATATAGGTTCTGGTTCCAGTCCAAGCTGCTCCATTTCTGATCAAGCTCCCTGCTAATGTGCTTGGGAAAGGAGCAGAAGATGGCCTAGAGATCAAGAAGGAATTCCAGGCTCCTGGCTTTAGCCTAGCCCAGCCCTGGTCGTTGTATCCACTTGGGGAGTGAACCAGTAGATGAAAATATATATATATATCTTCTTCTTCTTCCCTCTGACAGTCTACCTATCAAATAAATTAAATCAATCATTAAAAAAAAAAAACAAAACTACATTTGCTGAAGGATGGAACAGGCTCAGAATATGCCTGAGAGGAACTTAAGTTTATGTTTCACTCTTACTGTGGGCACAGAGAAAGCCTTCAACAAAAAGACAAAAATAAACAAGGAAAAATCCTGGGATCCTGGGGAATGGGAAAATATAGTCATTAGAATAACAACATTATTAGATTTAATCTTCCAGTTTCCAAGAACAGCAAAATATTACAAAGAAGGGAGATAATATGTCTCAGTCAGTGGGAAGGAAACAAATCAACAGAAAATGTCCAGGAGAGAGACTGGATGCTAGGCTGACTTGCTAAAAGAATGTTAGCAGGGTAAGGAGAAACTCAATAAAATTCTGTATAAATTAAACGCAAATACCAATGAAGAGACAAAAATCTAAAATAAAATACACTTCTAGGACTGAACAGGACCATAGTTGAAATAAGAAATTACCTATGGAGCTCAGAGTCAGATCTGAGCATGCTGTAGAATCAGTGAACTTGAAGATGGGACAAGGCAAATTATTTTGTTTGAGAAATGGAAAGAAAAAAATATCGAAAAAAATGAGTAGAACCTTAGAGACTTATGAGGCTTCATTAAATGGGAGACAAATCATATTATGGAAATCCCGGAAAGAGTTCCAGAAAGGGGAAGGGGGATGACTTGAGGAATTAATGACTGATAATTTCCCAAGCTTGATAAAAACAAAAAGATAAACATCAAGGAAGCTCAATGAACTTCAAGTAAGATGAACTTAAAAAGGTTCTTAGCAAGACACATTCTAATTAAACTGTCAAAAATCAAAGACCAAGAGAATTATGAAAATAATAGGATGGTATACAAGGGATCTTCAGGAATAATATTAGCACATTTGTCATCTGAAACTTTGGAAACCAAGAGCAATGGGCTAATATATTTGAACTGATAAAAACAATAAAAAATGTTAACCAAGTATCCTATATCTGGTAAAAGTAACCTAAATGAGGGGGAAATAATTTAGTTTCCAAAATAAATATTAGTTCAGAGAGTGTGTTAGCACTAGCACATCCCTGAAAAAAAAATTATGTAAGAAACCATGTAGGGTTATGTAGAAGCACACTAAACCATAAATGAAAATCATATAAAGTTATAATCATGAATAACAGTAAATATAGAGACAGCTATAAGAATAGTATTATTGTAAGAATGGTTCATCATATCACTTTCTGTTTTATACATGATTTAAGAGACTAAGACTTTAATAAAATTATTAGATAAAAGTTAATATAACTTCGGCTTACATTTTAAATTTTGTTTTCTAAATAATTTAAGAGACTAAAAGGCCAACACTTTAGAGTTGCTAGTTTATGGTTTTGGAGCCACAATGTATACAGAATAATTTGTGACATCTAAAACAAAACTAAAACAAAAAAGAGGGAGGTATGGGAAGAACCCAGATGAAAGGGATAGAATTTCCATGTCAGAAAAAGTGAGCTATTATATATAGGAATTTAAGTATTAAACCTTTAACATGTTAAATTCAATCACCATCAGATTCACAAAAAAAAAGAGTCATAAAATATATAAGAAAAGAAATAAAAAGAGACAATATATTTTATAGCAATCAACTAAACACAAAAAGAATAATGCTAGAAATTAATGGAAATTAAATTAATATAATACTCTGCATTGACTGAATAAAAGAACATACACACACACACACAAACACACACATAATTGTCTCAACTGATGTTTGATTAAAGTCAGCATTTTTTCATGAGAAGAATACTCATAAATCTTGGGTTTAACATCCAGGATATAAAGACAGCTTTTGAAATTAAATAGAAAGATTCACATATTTCAAATAAAATGGTCATAGGATTTAAATAGACATGTGTCCAAGAACCAATACATTCATGCAAAACCAGTCAATGTCATTAATTGTTAGAGAAATGCATATCAAACCAGAGATCCCATTTCATACCTGCTAAAACAACTACTATCAAAAACAAATGCAAAAAGAAAATTTAGAAAAAAATTAATAGTATTGGAGAGGATGTAAACAATTTTAACCCTAATGCATTCTTGATGTTATAGTCACTGCAGAAACAGTATAGAAAATTCCCAAAATATTAAAAATTGAATTACCATATGATCAAGAATTTGACTTCAGGCTAGAGTACCCAAAAAATTTGAAGCCTGGTTTTAGTGATCTATTTACATATCCTTTTTCACAACATCATTATTTATAAATAGCTGTAGCAAATATAACAGGTAAATGGATAAATCTATTGTGGTATATATAGACAATAAAATATTATTAAACCTTGAAAAGAAAAGAAATTCTGACATATACTGTAGCATGGATGAAACCTAATGAGATATTCTAAATCAAATAAGGCAATCACAAAAATTTAAATGCAGTTAATTTCATTCATATGAAATATCTATGGTAAAGCAAGTCATAGACCTAGAAATAATGTGGTGGTTTCCAGAGGCCAGGAGGGAAAATTTGGAGCGATGTTTTAAAGGTTATAGATTTCAGTTTTGCCACATTAAAAGTTTTTTGGTGATAGATAGTGATGATGCTCAACACAATGAATGCACTTAATTCCACAACTGAATATTTGCTAATGGTTAAAATAGTAAATACCATGCTAAAAGAATTTCACCATATGAAAAAAGAAAGAAATTGAAAAACAAATAGTATGACTATCAAAATAAATTCTTATCTAAATATTTTTAATTTAACAATATATATTCTTACTGCTAATCTTCATAGAATTACTTGATAAAATACTTAATGGAATTATCTGATAATGTAAGAATAATTTCATAAATATATCAACTAAAATTATCTACTTCCTTTGATATTAACATGAATCGTAATTTAATTTGTTAATTTTGAGGCATATTAAGAGTTTTTTTCTAGAATAGAGATATGTGCTCAACATGTTTTTAATATTTATTAGAAATTTTATAAATTGAAGTTTGTGTCTTCCCCAAATTTATATGTAAAGTAGAGTTTTTGAAAAGCAAGCCAAGGATAGAACCTTCAATATTGGATTAGTGACCCCATAAAGAAGGTTCTAGAGAGCTCTCTAAATCTCTTTCTCCCACGAAAAGCCATAGAAAGACCACGAGTCTATGAATAAGGGAGAAGGACCTTCAGTGGTCAGTGAATCATCTGGTTTCTTCATCTTGGAATATCCACCCTGTTGTAATGTTAAATATAACTATTTACCTTTTAAGCTACCATGTCCTTGCACATTTGTTAAGCACTCTGAACAGATTAAAAAAATTGGTAATAAGAAGTGAGAGTGCTGTTAGAATTCATACTCAAAAATGTAGAAACAGCTTTAGAAGCAGAAAAAGGATAAGAGCATTTTGAAGTGTCTTCTAGTGATAGAAAAGGCCTAGATTCACATTTGCATAAACCCAAAGCAAATTCAGAAAGAAAGCAAAGACGTATAGAGAAAGCTTCCATCTTCATAGCGATGCTAAACAATATGCCAAACTGGTTGAAGGTATTGTTATAGAACCCTCAAACCTTGGTTAACTTACCAGATGTGCAGAAAGATACTGCACTGGGGTGTTGAAAAAAATAGTGTTTATTATACAGAGCAGAGCAAGGAGCAAGGCAGCCATTGCTTAAATCCAAGGCTTCCCAAGAGATTGGGTGAAGTTTCTTACAGGGTGAAATTGGAGCTGAGAAGTGTGTGATCAGCTCACATCCAAATTCCTGATTAGTTGGTGGTGCTCATGAGCTTCCTTTGATTGGTCAGTGATGCTGTTGTCTTTAGGGAATTTTTATGATGGCAAAGTGGGCTTCAGTTGGTCTTAAGATTATATGCACTTGGCAGTTATATTCTGTGTGGACCTGGTATTCCCCTACACAAACCACACCACAATGTTATTGGCCTTCGCTCTTCAATCTTTTGGAGAAACAAATGACTTCCTGAATCTAGTGACTGAACTTTGTTGAGCCAGCTGTATCACTCCCTCAATTCAGTTAATTCCTTTCAGTGAAGGATAGGCAAGCATATTTTGGATGACATAAGGCAAATGAGAATCTGAGTCCTGCCTTTACATTTTAGGGATTCAGTCTCAATAGCAGTGCCTATTCAACCGTGAACAGAGAGTTGGCACACAGATAGCCAGTAAAATTTATTCTGAAGGCCTCCTAAATGGAAATGAGAAATATATTTGACAATGAAGAAAGGTGTCCTTTGTTACAATGTGGAAAATAACTTCACATGTTTTGTGTTCATGTTCTGGAGTTTTCTGTATAGTAGAACTTGTGAAGGATGAAATCCAATACTTAATTTAAGAAATTTCTAGGAAAAATATTCCTGTTTATAACAAAATACATGACTTAAAAATGCTCTTACTAAATAAAAGGAAAGAACCTAAGACTTGAAAAATTCTCATCCTATTCATATTATAAAAAAAAACAAAACATGGATGGAGAAGTCTTTATAAGATTAGAAATGTATGTAAATCATGGACTTAAGTCATGCATCTCAACAAGGGACAGGAATAGAGATGAACCTAAACTGGCAGCAATACTGAAAACTGGGGCAAAAGGAAATAGAGAAAATAGGAGCAAAAAAAGACTGTTTCTTAGAAATTTTATGTCCAGAATTTAGAATTATTTGCTGTGAACATGTGCTATTCTTCAAGATACATGAACAAGGACCTTTGTAGGCCATCGGTAGTCACTAATCTCACCACAGGGTCAGAGGACATGAGCCCTCAGGGCAGGACTGCATCTATTGTGACTGCAAAGCAGAGTTGCTGGGGTGAGTCGCCTTGCATAGAACTGAGGAAAAAAGCCCTCCTGATAGAGGGACATTGCACGTAGAGAATAAAGTGTGGTTGGAGTCATCACAGAGAATCAGTGCATATGCAGATAACATTGCCTCCTCAGTGAGTCTGGAAGGCAGGACTGTCATCCCAGCGGTCCAAGAGGTCAGATTGTGGAGTCAAAATGAATATTCTTGAATCCTGAAATCTCACTCAGTTTACTGTGGTAGGTTTTGGACTTGCTTGGGACCTGTCTCTATTTCTCTAGTTATTTTTCTCCTTTGGAATGAGAATGTCTAGACTATGTCAGACTTTCCATTGATATTTTTGAAGTATATGACTTGCTTTGTTTCACAAATTCACAAGAGGAAAGTGATTTTGTTTCAGGATGAATTTTAGATCAAATCAGCCCATATATGACCTAGACTATGTAGATAGGACTTCAGAATTGATGATAAAAAATTAAAATTTTGCTGGTAATATGAATGGAATTAATGCATTTTACATGTGAGAAGTACATGAATTGGCGGTGGGAGGGCTAGGAATGGCATGCTATAGACTAAAGGTGTCATCCCAAATTTTATATGAAGAATTCATAACCTCTGTGAGATTATATTTGGAGATGGTCATTTGGAAAATGATTAGTCAATGTGGAACCATTATCAATAGAATGAATACCTTAATAAATGAGACCCCAGAGAGCTCTCTTGTTCTCTTTCTAACACATGAGAACACAGCAAAAATACATGAATTTATAAAACAAAGAATTAGACTTTCAAAAGAGATTGAAGTTGTTTGTGCCTTGATATTGGGCTCTCTAGCTTCCAGAACTGTAAGAAATTATTTTGATTTAAGTCATCTGGTTCATGAAAAATAGAGTAAGACTGAAATTGATAAAGAGATTATGGATATCAGAGAGCTTTAGAAATTACATTTTTCATTATTTTAGAATATGAGGATCCTTCTTGATGTTTAGAGTATGTCCTTGGAAATAAATAGCAAAATATGCTATTATGAAAAATTTCTATGAAATAATACTATTCTCTTTAAGCAATAACCCCCAAGCAGTAGAAATTGAGGAAAAGTGATTCATCTTATGCTGAATATAGTAAAAAGTAACAGTAACACTAAGGTTAGAGAAAATCCCAACACTGAGAGATTTGTAACATTATAAATACACATTTTCCAACTCAATAGAAAATAGTAAAAAATAGAATAGCCCTGTCTTTGTAAGACATTGAGTATTTTTATCACATACATCCTTTTACTGTACTATCATCTTTAATTACATAAATACATAAACAGCAAAAGCTTAACTAAAGATATGGGGAAGATAAATAAAGATGCATCATCATCATTATCTCAATTTTCTACCAAACCATCTTCTTATTTATTGTTAAACCTATGTCAGTACTTCTCTATTGATTTATTTGAAAATCAGAGTTATTGAGAGGGGGAGGAAGAGAGACATCTTCTGTCTGCTGGTTCACTCCCTAGATGACTGTAATGACTAGAGCTGGGCCAGGACTATGCCAGGATCTAGGAGCTTCATTCGGGTCTCCTACATGGGGAAGCAGGGGCCCCAGAACTTGAGTCATCTTCCACTGCTTTTCCCGGCCATAGTAGCAGGGAGCTGGATTGGAAGTAGAGCAACTGGGAGCAACCAGCACCCATATGGGACACCAGCATCATAGGCAGCAGCTTTATACACATGCCACAAGGCTGGCCCCAGTACTTCTTCTGATTACAAAGGTTAAATTAAAACTTTTTGGGGGATTAGTGTTGTGGAGCAGTAGGGTAAACTGCTACCTTTGATGCTGGATTCCAAAATAGAGCACTAGTTCAAGTTCCGGCTGCTCTACATTCTATCTAGATCCCTACTAAAGTGCCCGAGATGGCTCAAATAGTTGTACCCCTACCATCCATGGAGGCAAACACAATCGGAATTCCTGGCTCTTGATTTCAATCAGGCACAACCGTGACTATTGCATCCATTTGAGGTGTGAACCAGCAGATGAAAGATCTCTTTCTCTGTGTCTCTCCCTCTCTTTCTGTCACTCTTCATTTCAAAATAAATAAAATAATAATAAAAAGAGGCAAGTTGCCTTGGCAATAATTTTAAAAAATAACAAAAGCCTTTTGTTACACTCATCTAGAAATTTTCTCCTTTTTGTATCTGATGGATACCAATATTAGTGAATAAGTCATTTGCACAATAATAGACCACTATACATTTTTTCTGTATTCTATTTTATTTTCTAAGTATGTGTGTTTATGTATGTATGTGTGGGTGTGTGTATAGAATGCTGGTAAACAGTATAATCACAAGATTGTAGAATCATTATAATTACCTAATTCTAGAATATTTTCATGATACCTTTCCATACACACTGAAAAATAATCTAGTATACATCAGTGGCCACTCAAAATCACTTCTCCAAGCCCCTGGCAAAAAACTAATATGTTTTCTGTATCTCTCAATCTATTGTAGACATTTGATGTAAATAAAACTATACAATATATAAAATTCAAAATATGCACTTCTATAAACTTTTCAAAGAATTCATGTGTGCGTGTGTTTGTCTTCCCTATACTTATTGAATATTAGATTGCAATATCATGGGGTTCCAACTATAAAATGTACAGGAAATATATAGGCTGGACATTACACTGTTATGAACCTTGATACCATTGTGCTAAGGAGACCAAACATAAGAGATCATATCTTTATGATTATTATTATGCAGTTGATTGGTAGCTTATAACTGTCCCAAAGTGGGTCAGGGAGAGAATGAGCTCAGGACTTCAAGTACACAGCAATAAGCAAACTGATTTTTTTGGTATTTTTTGAAAGAGATTTTATTTCTTACAGCTTTAAAAGAGACTTTTCTACAAAGTGATTTGATAATTGTACCCTACAAGAGGTTGAATTACAATGTAAATAGAATTTCCATCCTGGCAGGACATCTCCTGTTAAAATGGGGTCATACATGTTGAGAAGGCATGTTATACACCAAAAGAACTAAATGTGTTTTCTACAAATCCAAGCAGAAATTTGGGGTCTTTGTTTAAGGTTGAATATTAACGTTGAGAAACCTCATGGCAGGAAAATAAAATTGGATCAGGTTGATTTATATGGATGGACCTAGTAAGATGAAATTCTGGATTTATAGTTATAGGAACTAACAATATATATCAATTTGGATGGTTAGTTTAAACATGGACAGAACTTGGACTACATTAAATTATTTTGAAATGCCAGATGAGCTTATATGGAAGTATGTGGACCATCCATGGAATTTTAGCTCAAGCCTGTATAACAATCAGTCCAGTAGCTGTCTGAACCCATTCTTTGGTTATTTCTCAAATTTTGGGGAACAAGATATACATACCAACAACTGGAATCTGGAATGGTTCCCTGACTTGTGGAGCGAGGGTTATTGTAGTAGGAAAGATCAAGTGAAAGCCTTTAGACTGCTTCTGGTAGGCAACAATAAAGCAAAGGGAATATCGCATACCTGATACCTGGATGGATTGTAGAGACTAGTGCTCCCACGGAGGACATGGATTATGCACAGGTATTGATTGTCAACACAACCCCGCTTAATTTACCTCCTTGTCCTGTACAAATAATAGGTGAGTCTTAGAGAATGACAGGGATTATTTTAAATTAAGCTAGTGGTGAACTAAACTGTAGCTGTTTCTCCAGATCCGGTTTCATTGCTTGAGCAAATTAACATATCCTCTGGAACCTAGCATGCCATTATTGATCTCACAAATGTTTTCCATCAATACTTGTTAGTAAAAACCAGAAAGAACACTTTATTTTAACTAGCAAGCCTGGCAATACATCTACACTGTTCTATCTCAATGATTTACCAACTCTCCAGTCCTTTTTCACAACTTAGTGTTCTAGAATTTTCATCACCTGCTTCTTCCATAAGACATAAAACTCTTTTTTATTTTGACAGCATTGAACAAGTCATAGCAAAATACTCTTGACTTATTGTTAATATGCTCACATGATAGAGTGTAGGACATTAATCTCACCTCAGTGAAATTTCCTTGAGTCCATTGATGTGAACATGTCAAGGTATCTCTCCTAGGTCAACTTATCGCATCTGGCCCCTCCTGCAATCAAAAAAGAGGCACAGCCCCTAAGGAGATATTTAGATTTGGGGAACAACATATTCTTCATTTAAGTGTGTTATCATAGTCTATTTAGCAAGTGACACAAAGTGCTGCTAGTTTTGTGTTGGGCTTAGACTAAAAGAAGGCTCAGCAGCAGATTCAGGTGGCCATTGAAGTTACTCTATCATTTGTGGCATATTACCCAGAAGATCCAATAGTAGTTGACATGTCCAGTTAAAATTCTACTTAACTTACAAGTGAGTTAAATAAGAATTCAGAATACAGGATCAGAAAGCTAATGTATTTATTTTTCAATTTTTTTTACTTATTTACTATTTATTGAAAGGACAGAGTGAAAATGAGGGAAAATACAGAGAATTTATATCCACTCCTAAGCTATTTGCAAGTGTCATAATTGGGCCAGGTTGAAGCCAGGAGCCAGGAACTTCATCAGGTTTCCAACATTGGTAGGAACCCAAGTACTGGGTCATCATCTACTGCCTTTCAGACACATTATTATGAAGCTGCATCAGAAGCAGAGGTGAGACTTGATTCCAGGCATCCCAGGATGTGAGGTGGACACCAAAATATGCTGCTTAACCCTATGCACTTCAAGACTTTCACCAGTCAATCATATTTCTTTTTATTACAGAAACACTCCAATTAAAAAATGGTCAATATATTCTTTAAAAAGTCAAATTAAACCACAGTGAGATAATAGTTCACACTCCCTAAATTATTTATAATGAAAAATATACACAATCAAGACTGTCATGTGGGCAACAACATTATATGCATTGCTAGTGGGAATGTAAAATGCTACAACCATTTTGGAAAAGCTATTTAAATTTCTCACACAAATCAGAAAGTCTAGACCTTTGACATTTAGTAAACTTATTTCATTTACATTGTAGGAAAACACTAATATAAAAAATAATGTTCATCTCAAAAACTCAAGATAGTCTCTAAAATTCACAATTAAATTTGGAGAAATTGTGTCATTAAGAGTGATAATTAAATTAGAGAAGCATTATAATATAAATCTTCTTTCTTGGAGAGGGCTTATGGTTCTTCTCTTTTTTTTAAAGACTTATTTTTTGAAAGGCAGAGTTACGGGGGGCGGGGTATAAATTCAGAAAGGACTTCCATCCATGGTTCACTCCCTGAATGTCAACACAGGTCAGGGTTAGGCCAGGCCAAAGCCAGGAGCCAGGAGCTTCATCTGGGTCTCCCACAGGAGTTCAGGGCCCCAGGGACTAAGAGCCATATTCATTGCTTTCCCAGGTGCATTATTAGGAAATTTAAGTTGGAAGTGGAGCAGTTAGGACTCAAACTGGCGCCCATATAGAATACCAGTGTCACAGGCAGCAGCTTAACTTGCTATGCCACAAAACCAACTCCCACAGTGTTCTTCTTAAACTGGGACCCTATGATCAATAAAATTGACCATAAAATAAAATTCGAGCAATTTGCATGTCAGATCTTCAATCTCAACCTTGCAATCAGGGACTCCTAGCATCTGGAATGGTTGGAAAGGAGACTTCTCACACAAGAGCATTTTGCAGAGAAAGCAAGATGCTTGAGGAAAATTCTCATCTTTTTTTTCTCATCTTTGTTTTTAATTAACTTTTTTATTTATTTACAAAGAAAGTTCTCACACAGAGAGAGAGATTTAGACAGAGACACGAGAGAGAGAGAGAGAGAGAGAGAGAGAGAGAGAGAAAATGAGAGAGAGAGAGAGAGATTAAGGAAAGAGAAAATGAGGCAGAGACATAGAGATAGAGAAAGACACACAGAGGAGTCTTCCATCCACTGGCTCACTCTCCAAACACCCACTAACGGCAGGGAAGAGCCATGCAAAAGTCAGGATCCCACAGCTCAATCTAGGTCTCCCACATAGGGGACAAGGGCCCAAGTAACTGAGCCATCACCTGCTGCTTCCTCTGGTGTATATTAATAAGAAATTGTAACAGAGAGGAGAGGTGTGAATTTAGACACTCCAAAATGGGATGTCAATGTTCCAAGTGGCCTTAACCATTGCATCAAATGTCAGTCTTTCTCTTAGGTTTTAATAAGTGAGGTGACACAACTTTTGTACAAAAGTTGCTATTCTATCTATATTGTGTACTCCTCAGCCCCAAGTCCCAACTCAAGGAATAGTCTTGGCATATGAACATATTCTTCTCTTTGAACTTCTTACAGGCTTATATGAAAAAATTGTGAATACTGACATCTGTAGTGATGACAATAACAAAATTGTTTTCGATCCATAATGAAAATTTTCTAGTATTAGATAACTAGATAATTCCTTAAAAGTATCTTACTTCATTGGAGATAATAAGTTATTACTCAAGTTTGTTCTGACTTCACAAGAAAGAAATAGAACACAATGAGTGGCTTAGTCCTCTTCAGTAGTTGAACAGTTCTGTAAGTGAAAATCTCAAGGTGCGTCATTGGAGAGCATGACTTTTGAGTCAAGAGTCCTGGGTTGTCACAGTGAGGAAGTCTCAAATGCATCTTACAATCAACTCCAAACTGTGGGATTTCTCAGAACTACACTACAAAATCTGTTATCAAAGTCAAATTTATTAGAATTACAAGCATAAGGAAGAATGCCAACATAATGACTTTTAATGTATCAGTTTAACTACCCTGAACTATAGCTCTCTGATGTCCTCCTGGTTAATGTGAGAACCTACTCTCTCTGAGAGTGGTAAGGCAGAAGAAAGCAGAATGCTTTGCAGTAAACACAAAATTTATCTCATTATTAAATTATACATTAGGGACAGCTGTGAAGCATTTTTTTTCTGATGTGACTGAAACCCTTATTCAATTGGTTTTAAATTCATCAAAAGGAACTAACCTGATTGGTAGATCTTTGAAAGAGGACATAGACTTTCTCTAACACAGACGGTTTTAGCCTGTAGAGAACATTTTTCAGCCTGTGCACTTGCAGTTCCAGCAATGTAATCCCTATACTTTCCCAACCTACGGATTTCAGACATGCTTAGCCAGAATCCATAATCAGTAAGCTGGTTCCTTCTATTATTAGATATAAAAGAGTGATCACTTTCATTAGAATATATAGATATAATAAATATAGTATATAAGCACATGTTTCTAATAACCAATACCTTCATTATTTATATATAGGTATATGTTTAATTGTATACATGTTTGTGCATGTATTCACACTACTGTGTATATGGCTATACACATATATATGTATATATTTATACATATATTTTGTCCTACTGAAATTTTGTTTCTATGATTGAGTTCTGACAAAAATAGCCTCTTTATCAGTCTTTGCTGATTTTGAAGGGAAAAGTCAGTATTCAAGTATATGAATCAAAGATCTGATCTTAAGTGGTCTAAGGTTTCACTGGAGAACTGAAGTTGACATATCAAATGTTTTCATGCAGTGATTTCACATTGATGGACAGATGAAGGCAAATTCCTGAAATAGGTAATAATAGGTAAACTTTTCAAAAGAGTAATTTTTGCTGGGGTAATATTTAACTTGTAACATATTAGGAAACAGTATTAGGTGAATCTTTGAGTAATGTACAGTAATATGTATTTCACTTCATTATACAACACTTTGTGTAATATTATACTATTATGAACAGAAACATTGTGAGTTCAATTTTGAATTCTTTCAAATTATTGAAAAAACCGGCCGGTGCTGTGACTCACTAGGCTAATCCTCCGCCTGCGGTGCTGGCACCCTGGGTTCTAGTCCCGGTTGGGACGCCAGATTCTGTCCCAGTTGCTCCTCTTCCAGTCCTGCTCTCTGCTGTGGCCTGGGAGTACAGTGGAGGATGGCCCAAGTCCTTGGGCCCTGCACCTGCATGGGAGACCAGGAGAAGCACCTGGCTCCTGGCTTTGGATCAGCTCGGTGCGCCGGCCACAGTACTCCAGCCACAGAGGCCATTGTGGGGTTAACCAATGGAAAAGGAAGACCTTTCTCTCTGTTTCTCTGTCTCTCTCACTGTCTAACTCTGCCTGTCAAAAATAAAATAAAATAATTAAAAAACCAAATTATTGAAAAAAATCTTGAAGCAGTCTATGCTAGAATAATCATCAGTATTCCTGGAAAAGTCTACCAATTCCTGCTGACATGGCTATACTATAAGGGTGAGAAGTGTCCATTTGCTCATTTTACTTCTGTGATACTCTATCCACTAAGTCTGTAGTTTATGTGTTGCCGCAGAATTACTCAGATTTCAGAATGGACAGCCCAGGTGCCACCGCTGGTTTTACTTCAATTCCGTCCTCTGATAACCATTCAGTGTATGCTGTAGGCTAATGTGCTGGTAGGTTAGATTTTTTTATTTTTTTATTTTTTTATGTTTTGACAGGCAGAGTTAGACAGTGAGAGAGAGAGACAGAGAGAAAGGTCTTCCTTCCGTTGGTTCACCCCCCAAATGGCTGCTACAGCCAGCGCATTGCGCCGATCCAAAGCCAGGAGCCAGGTGCTTCCTCCTGGTCTCCCATGCGGGTGCAGGGCCCAAGCACCTGGGCCATCCTCCACTGCACTCCCGGGCCACAGCAGAGAGCTGGACTGGAAGAGGAGCAACCAGGACAGAATCCAGCACCCCAAATGGGACTAGAACCTGGGGTGCCAGCACCGCAGGCAGAGGATTAGCCAAGTGAGTTGCGGCACCGGCCAGTAGGTTAGATTTAATATGATAATTTCTTTTAGCTTACTTAAATATTTTACTCACATAAGAAATCTGAGATTTGATGAGGTTTTAAGAAAATAAGTGCTCTCTTAAATTGGTAGCCAAAAATCAACCCCCCTGTCCTGGAGGGAATTATAGGGAATATATTACCTTTTCTTATATAAAGATTAGAAATCTTAATTTTGGTAGAAAGGAAAGAATTTTTGGATTTAGAAAAAGAGGAGCTATATTTGAGGTTTTGTTCTTTATCCATTTGTAGATTGTGCATTTAATAGAATGTCAAAATATTTTATGATTAATGTCCTTATTTGTAAAACTTGGAAAATTATTTTATCTATCAAGACAAAATTAAAAATATACAAAGAAAGCAATACGGTATGAAATAATTGCTCTTAATGTGTTGTGAATATATTGAGTCTTACTTCATATTAAATTGTCCTTCCTCAAAATTGTAATATTTTAATTATCAGTGTAATTAAAATTGCTAATCACTTCCAATGTGGCATGAAATCTTTATGTGCTTTACAAATATTCTCTTTTCATTACAGCTCTACAAGTAAATTACAGTTATTCTCCCCATTATACAGATGGATGAAATGAAACTTGTCCAAGGTCTAATAGCTGATAAGTGTTGTAAATGCTCTCTAATAACTTTAAGGATAGAAGAAAGTGGTTACTCAGCCAAAATATAGATTTCTAGTCAGGTAATATATATTTGCTATGACTTACCATATCAAAGAGAACATGCCAAAAGTATGTACTGCGTTTTTTGCTATATTTGCTAAATAAATTTAGAGGCAGAATAAAGTAGGAAAAATGCTATCATCTATATATGTAAAAACCCTGACTATATTTTTTGCAGTTGTATCTCCGTATTAGGCTATCATAAACTTTCAAATAAGGCTATAAAATTCAAAGTTGAGTATATGAGTCTACTTTAAAATGTTTGTGGAAAATTAGAATTAAAAGATAATTTTGGGGCCGATGCTGTGGCGCAGTAGGTTAATCTTCGGCGTGCAGTGCCAGTATCCCATATGGGCGCAGTTTCTAGTCCCGGCTGCTCCTCTCCCAGTCCAGCTCTCTGCTGTGGCCCGGGAAGGCAGTCCATGGTGGATGGCCCAAGTCCTTGGGCCTCTACACCCACATGGGAGACCAGGAAGAAGTACCTGGCTCCTGGCTTCGGATCAGCATAGCACCAACCATTGCAGCCATTGGGGAGTGAACCAACGGACAGATCTTTCTCTCTGTTTCTCCCTCTCTCTGTCTGTACTCTACCTCTCAAATAAATAAATAAAATATTTTTAAAAAGATAAAATTAATTTGCTGCAAAACTTTGAAATCCATTAATAAATTTTTCATAATACTAATTCTCCATTAACTTTTTGTAGGGAATATCATCTTAATAGAAATAGTGTGAAATTCAGAATTTTTTTTTTTTTTTTTTTTTTTTTTTTTTTTTTTGACAGGCAGAGTGGACAGTGAGAGAGAGAGACAGAGAGAAAGGTCTTCCTTTGCCGTTGGTTCACCCTCCAATGGCCGCCGCGGCCTGCGCACCGCGATGATCCGATGGCAGGAGCCAGGAGCCAGGTGCTTTCCCTGGTCTCCCATGGGGTGCAGGGCCCAAGCACTTGGGCCATCCTCCACTGCACTCCCTGGCCACAGCAGAGAGCTGGCCTGGAAGAGGGGCAACCGGGACAGAATCCGGCGCCCCAACCGGGACTAGAACCCGGTGTGCTGGCGCCGCTAGGCGGAGGATTAGCCTAGTGAGCCGCGGCACCGGCCCAGAATTTTTATTTTTGATCTTTAAATAAGCTACATCTTACAGATTTTGTGCCAGTCTTAAAAAGAAAAATATCATATCTTTACCCTGATTTGCATTAACTAATACACAAGAGTACAAAATATGTAATGTATAAGAAATGAAATTGTCATTTTGAGATGTGACTATTAATTTTAGCCATTGTCTATACTCTTGAAGAACAGTGGTTTTTCTACTTACTACTTGTTGAATTCTTTACTTACAGAGGATTAAGCTTGATATTATAAAATAAACTGAAAAAATGCAGTTGTAAAAATTGAAAGAAAAATAAGAAAAGAAGGAGGCGAGTTGGGAGTGAGGGATGAAGAGAAGATAGGTTGGAAAATATCATTATGCTCTTAAACTGGACATATATAAACCTTTTTCCTTTCTATAAATAAAACAAAAAATAAATTATTTTCATACATGTCATAAATGTTATAATTCAACTGGTGGTACAAAGCCCATTTTACTATTTCCACTGTAGATTCAGTCTCCAGCAAAATAGGTAACTTGCCTTTTAAAAAAATTCTAAGTCTGAAGGTAAAGGTTTAAAACAAACCATTATTTCTATGATGTGTCCTAAAATTATGAGATATAAAGAGTGTGTAAACCTCATTTATCAATTTTGACAGCTTGAGTTACATAATCAGCACAGGTATTGGCATAAATTACACATAACTGTAGGAAATTTTTATCTATTAAAGCTCAATTAATGAAAGATCAAAGAAGATACAATAGTTCTGTGAGATGATGAAAAATCTAATCTATTGTGCCTGTTAACACTGATAAATAAAACATTATCAAAATGTCAAGTAATTCTACCATATATAGATATGATACAACATAACTCTGTATCTTCAAAAGAGATTGCATATATTTTACAAAATTTACAATTTAGCAATTATTTGTAACAAGAAATATAAATCCTCAAATAGCACTTGAAATTTGAAAAAATATATTCATGTTCCTAAAACTTTGCAGTCTTTATTCTATCCCATAGAAGTATGTGTTTTAAAATAAGAATGAAAAAATATATAATCCAAATAACTGAAAAATGCTTCATCAGGAAATGCAAAGAGATTAATGAAATCTGAAAGTTCAGTCTGCAAAAGAACTATGAAGTTAGGAAATACATCAGTTTGGGAGACCACTTGTCAATAATTTGAACATAATCACAAATAGATTAATACCTTATCCCATTTAGGCAGTCAGTGTTCCACAGGAATTTTATTTTCTTTAAATTGTGCCAAATTATTTTCTCTTCTTTCTCTCGTACATGTAACATCAAAGTTATATATTTTGAAAAGATTGTTTCCAGGAAGACAAATGAGCTCCTTTAAGATTTTGATAGCTTGTGTAAATGTCTGCCTTGAAGTTTTAGGGATATGGTCTGATTCTTGTCTTCCTGAACATACTTCAAAATATAATTCTAAAGCAGAACTGAAAGGCCTTAAAATAAGGGAACAAATTACTAAATAAATATCAGAAATTTGCATCATTTTGAGATTTCCAAAATACTTATGTCACTTATAACAATTAAAATTTGTGAAAATGTTATAATGTGTTACATTTAAGAACCGTAGATGTGGTTGGATGGGGAAAATAAAATGGCCTCATAGATTTCCCTTCATTTCACAGGGTTGTAGGGAAAGATTTAACGAAATTTATTATTCTTGAAGATTCATAAGATAAAGGCCTTACTATATGGTTTATTTACACTTCTATAATATTGGAGCATTAGATTATAGATTTTTAGATACATCATATATATTTGTCTATATAAATTATTATAGTATCATTTCTTTAGAAAATAAAATTTGCAAAAAATCACACATTTTTAGACTCCAATTATAAAGGATCTTCATCTGATGCCATTTATTATAGTTTTTTCATATAGGAGAAAATAAAGTATCAGATATTTTAAGTTAAATAATGTATAATGAGGCCAGCGCCATGGCTCACTAGGCTAATCCTCCGCCTTGCGGCGCCAGCACACCGGGTTCTAGTCCCAGTCGGTGCGCCGGATTCTGTCCCGGTTGCCCCTCTTCCAGGCCAGCTCTCTGCTGTGGCCAGGGAGTGCAGTGGAGGATGGCCCAAGTGCTTGGGCCCTGCACCCCATGGGAGACCAGGATAAGTACCTGGCTCCTGCCATCGGATCAGTGCGGTGCGCCGGCCACAGCACGCCAGCCCAAGTGGCCATTGGAGGGTGAACCCACGGCAAAAAAGGAAGACCTTTCTCTCTGTCTCTCTCTCTCACTATCCACTCTGCCTGTCAAAAATAAAAAAAAAGTATAATGATACAAAAAAGGTAAAAAGTTAAAAATATCACTTAAATAAATTGACTATAGCTGCTTCAAAATAAAATAATGATGAAATATATGGAATATATATACGAAATATATATGAAATATATGGAAATATAATTCACCTCCTTTCCACATCATATCACAATGCAATGAAAGTACCTTCTAACCTGTAATCGTACTAGGCAAAATTTAATTTCATGCATTCAATCATTTCATTTCATTAAAGCTTATACTATAAAGTATAATTTTCCTACTTATTTTATTTCTAATAATATACTAAATTTTAAAGGAAAATTTTATTAATATTTAAAATAATTTTCTTAAAAATATATGGGTAAACTTAGGGAAGCAGTGCAAGATATTGGCATAGGCAAAGACATATTGGATAATATCCCAGAAGCACAGGCAATAAAACTAAAAAATAGAAAAATGGGATTACATCAAGCTAAGGAATTTTGGCACAGCAAAGGAAACATTCAAGAAATTAAAGATGTAACTGACAGATTAGGGTAAAATATTTGCAAATTAAACCTGTGATACAGGATTAATATCCAGCATATATAAGGAGCTCGACATTTGACAATAACAAAACAATCCAATTAAGAAGGAGGGGAGGGTGGAAAGAATACTATGTTGCTAAATTTGTATATATGAAATGCATGAAGTTTGTATACCTTAAATATTTTTTAAAGAAATGAAAAAAGAATATCAGCAGGTATTTCTCAAAGAGTTCACTGACAAATGACCAGAAGACACATGAAAAAATGCTCAAGATCACTAGCCATCTGTGGCTGGCTTTGTGATGTAATAAACTAAGCTTCCACTTGTGGTGCCAGCATCCTAAACGGGTGCCGGTTCGTGTCCCAGCTTTTTCTGTGCTAATCCAGCTCTCCACTATGGCCTGGGAAAGCAGTAGAAGATAACCCAAGAGCACCCTCATGTGAGACCTGGAAGAAGCTCCTGGCTTCTCGCTTCAGATTGGTTCATCTCCAGCCATTGCAGCCATCTGGGAAGTGAACCAGAAGATGGAAGACCTGTCTCTTTGTCTTTCTTTCTGTAACTCTAAATCTCGAATAAATAAACAAAAACATCTTTAAAACTCACTAGGGGTCAGCTCTGTGGTGCGATGGGTTAAAGCCCTGATCTGCAGTGTCAGCATCCCATATGGGCGCTGGTCGAGTCCCAGCTGCTCCACTTCTGATCCAGCTCTCTGCTATGGCCTGGGAAAGCAGTAGAAGACAACCTAAGTTCTTGGGCCCCTGCACCTGTGTGGGAGACCCAGAGGAAGCTCCTGGGTCTCGGATCACCTCAATTCTATCCATTGCAGCCATTTCGAGAGTGAACCTGTAGATGAGAGTGAACCAGTGGATGGAAGACGTTTCTCTCTCTCTCTCTCTCTCTCACCACTTCCCCCCTCTGCTCTCCCTTTCCTTCTCCCTCTCTGTAACTCTGCCTTCCAAATAAATAAATAAATTTAAAAAAATCGTTAGCCATCAAGGAAATGCAGATAAAAACCACACTGATGTTTCACCTCTGAACAGTTAGAATGACTATCATCCCCAAATCCAAAATTAATAAATGCTTTTGAGGATATGAGGGGGAAAGGTACCCAAATACACCATTGGTGGGAAGGAAAACTAGTGCAACCATTATGGAAGAGAGTATAGAGATTGTGCAAAAATCTGAAAACTGATCTTCTGTATGACCCAGCCATTCCACTCCTGGGAATTTACCCAAAGAAAATGCAATCAGTGTAAGAAAGTGTTATCTGTATCCCAGTGTTTATAGTCATTCATAATAGCTCAGATAATTATCAACCCAGATGTTTTTCAACCAATGACTAGATAAAGAAAATGTGTTATATACACGGTCTCATACTACTCAGCCATAAATAAGAATGAACTCTTGTCTTTTGAAAAATAGATAAATCAGTGGATTCAGTTGGAAACCATTATGTTTAATGAAATGAGCAAAACTTCTCAAATATTATATGATGTAGCTAACACAGAGTCTAAAAAATAGAAAGTATATGTTTGAAATTGACATCCTGGAATATTTATATCCATCATCTCTACTCCTGAGTAACTGTGGTCTTATACTTTCTACCTGTTAATTCTTCACTTAATGCAAGATTACACATGTGATTATAAAGTAAAATGAAAATATATTATCATAAAATTATAAGGAAAAAGAAAGGACAGAAGGAGGGAAGGTGGGAAATACCATTGTTTACTTAAAATTGTATATATGAAATCATGAAATCTGTCCTCTTTATATAACTAAATTTAAATTATTTATTCAATATTAAAATTGAGAAACACAGAGAAAGAGGCTGCTTTTCCTCTGATTTACTCCCCAAATGCCCTCAACAGCCATGGCTGAGTCAGGTCTAAGCAAGGAGCTGAGAACTTAGTCAGGGTCTCACACATGGATCTCACATAGAGTCTTACAATTATTTGAACTAATTCTTACTGTTTTCTTTTTTTCTTTCTTTCTTTTTTTTTTTTAACAGGCAGAGTGGACAGAGAGAGAGAGAGAGAGACAGAGGGAAAGGTCGTCTTTTTTTGCCATTGGTTCACCCTCCAATGGCCGCCACGGCCGGTGCACTACGGCCGGTGCACTGCGGCCGGTGCACCGCGCTGACCTGAAGGCAGAACCCGGTGTGCCGGCGCCGCAAGGCAGAGGATTAGCCTATTGAGCCATGGCGCTGGCCTCTTACTGTTTTCAAAGTGAACATTAGGAGGAAGCTGGAATTGAAATTATACTCTGGACTCAAAATTAAGCACTCTGATATGAGAAGTTGGCATGGTTTCTTTAATTGCTGAGACAAATGCCCACCCATGAAATTATTATTTTATAGAGCATAGAATGGTGATAATTTCTTCGGAGTGAGTCTGAGTATTTGTAGCCTGAGAGAGAAAGAGCCCTCTTGACAGGCAAGTGCTGATCCTGAGGATAAGATCCTGAAGGCAATGGTAAAGTTGAAAACAAATCTAGACAAAGCAAAATTACAAAATACTTATTTAAAAAAGGTACAGGAAATGTTTCATCAGACAATAATATTGAATATGTTTTTTTTCCTGCACATTGATGATAAAGCCTTTAGTGTAATAGGCCATAGCAATATATATTGTTGCTATAACAAAGGGCAAGCATTCCTAAAATTCAGAAATTCATAACACACAATATGCTGGGTGTTGTTTCTAGGAAAATAATCATTTTTAGAAACGGTTAAATCCATATCCAGATAAGTATCCACTGCTCCAAAAGCTAAAGACTGGATCAGAAATTAAATAAACACTTTGAATCTCAGACAAGAGAGGCAGTTATACTACTGTCTGATATCAATTATTTAACAGTAATTGACTAAATAAATTACCCAGCATGAATATCTTTGGGCAGTTTTAGAGGAGCTTCTGACAATGCTGTTTTCTTTCAACAACCATAAATTCTGTTTCAATGACTCAGTTAACGTCCAGAAGAGATCTAAGGGAATGTTGTCATATTCTGCCTTCAGTTACGATATAGAGAAATTTTGTATCAACGTGAAAGTTTTCAATACATAGAGTTTTCATTTAGCAAACTGAAGAAATCAACATATATAGGTTCTATTAAATACTTAGTTTTCAAAATTTAAAAACTTGTCCCACATATGAATGAATACAGAATGACTATGCATCAAAGATATTTGCTCAACAAATTCATTAAGAAACCATTAAGATGACAAAATTGGTTTAAGAACTAATTTAAGAAATAGAGATTTATATAATCACCCAGTCAAAGGAATGTTAAATTAAATATGCAAATAGGTGCAAAACTTGTGAATGCCCTACAAATCATTAAAACCATAGCATTGAAATTATCAATTTTGCTACACAGAAATCCATAAATTAGTATGTGACACTGTAGTGTCTGAGTGCCAATCATCTAGTAGATAGGAAAGTTGAACACAGGTGCATTTTCTTATATAATTAATATTTCAGTGCTCAGCTATGGCATTGAAAAGATATTCAGTTATCTTCGTGCTTCATTTAAAAACATTGCACATGCACACATGTGCACACATTCTCTTCTCTTAATAAACCCCCTTGATGATTATAGGAATAAGTTTTGGTAGACAGAATAAACTTCCCCATTATGAAAATGTAAATAATATGCATACTTTAAAAATCCATAAAGATCATTTTAATTTACCATAAATATAAAAATAATGTTGTTTATATTTACTGTATACTATACTTAAATACAGGAATGACTGAATGAAATTTAATTTAATACAGAAAACAAACAATGAACAAAATTTCACCTAATGTACCAAAACAAGTGTTGTAGAATATTTATTCAATATGAGACACAGAGAATGTTTCATCAAAAATTGTTGCATTTTATTCTTCAATTATTATGATAGATTTAAAACTGAATTATTTAAAGTAATAGGAAATTTAAAACAATTTCCAAAAGTAATAGAAAATTTTGAACAAGTTCCAAACTATATATTGGGTAAATATATTACTGATACACAAATATATTCCTCATAAATGTTTGCTAATAATGTGATTGCAAAAAGTTTATGGTATGTTTACTGATATTCTAAATCTATCAATCAATCAACATGTTGGTTTCTTCCTTAATGAGCTGCATATTTTTAATTTATGCAATTAATTTTGGAAGGTAACTTAATTATTCTTAAGAATTTAAATTTAATATTTAAAAAAATTACCCCAAAATATTTGAATAATATATTACACTTAAGCCATTTACCAAATTTACTTACTAAAATTTCAAGCACAGTAGAAAAAGCAGAAAATTCACTTTTTGGCCTACGATATTTGCAGGCTACCAAGAGTTATCAATTATATTTTACAACACTTGGGGTTCATATTCTTATAGAACTGTCAGTTGAATAAGATCAAACACTCTTTTCCCAATTATTTCATATAAAATTCAGGAAAGTTCACCTTCTCGTATATTAAAAATTGATTATATTTATTATTAAACAATATTGTTATTTATTATGGTTGGATAAAATCATAATTGATAATTTATAACATAATCTATGGCACTGACATCTTGAAATTCTAAATACCTTATTTCAATTTGTATTATTCAGCACTGAGTATACTGCACCAATCAATTAATATAAAATTTTACTCATATAAATTTTTTATGTATAGGAAATTGCTAAGTGATTAAAGTCATTTCTATACATAACATTTAAGTTTATTTCATAATAGATCGTGTGAGGCAAAATGTAAAGCTACCATTTTCATTGTTATCTCTTTCTTAATGTGTACAATATGAGCAATAAAACAAAGCAAATTCCTCAAAATATACAACACAAAAATGTTCATAGACTTAATTGTTAAAAGTAAAATCTATTAAATGGCTGTAAATTGACAAATTTTATGTGTTCAGTATTAACCTTTACGTAGTCGACAGTAAGATAGTTTTCTACTGAGCAGGTACTGATTCCCTCTTTATTTTTTATTTATTTCTTTTTAAATCAATTCATTTATTTTTATTTTTTAATTTAAATGGGACAAATTTCATATTTTCATATATAGAGATTTAAGAGCATAATGATACTTATCACCCCAATCACCCTCCCTCACTCATTCTTCACCCTCCTTCCTCCTTCCTTTCTGTTTTCCTGTTAATATTTACAATGACATACTTTCAATTTACTTTATAATCACAAAGAACCTGGTCCCCTCTTCCAACGGCATTTTGCTTTCTTTTGATAAACCTTATTCATTGTAGTCTTTTATGTTTGAAGAATGAGAGCATTTCATAAACTATGTGTATAGTGTTTTTTTTTCCTATTTATTTCTTCTTTTTTAAAAGATATAATGTATCATGCATTTTTAAATAATAGGATTTTTGACACATTGTATAGTAATTTTTCAAATAGCTTAATTAGCATAAATAAAACAAGCATTCATTTAAAATTAGTGATACATTATGCCATTTTACTTTTGTTTGCTTGAACATGGATATTTTCAAAGTGTCATAGATGGTATATATTCTTATGAACATTGTGTTACTGTACTATCTTTCTTCACATGTTTCATTATACTTCTTGTTATGTTGCAATAGTGGCCAATATATATGTAGACTCATAAAATGGGACTTTTCAGCCAAAGGGACATATTGCTTTTAAAAATGAGCTCTCAAACACAATGAGCTTTTCTCTTTTAGTTTCCTATAAAACTTCATGCTGGTTAAGAAACATTTATTCCTGATTTTCAATGATATATGAATAAGAAAATTTGCTTTCAGATAAAGTAGGCTTAATTTTATGCATTTAATCACAGCATGCTATTTCACAATACTACTGTATCCAGAATAAACATTACATTTTAAAACTTTATAGAACTAATTTAAAGTGTAGGGCAGGAGCAAACTTGATCTCACGGCATCAAACTTTTATGTTTCCATTTCAGCAATACTGCCTAACACAATAATATCAGGCCAGCAAACCTTAAATATAAGTTAAACTAACATGATCCACTGCCTCATAAAGCTAGAGTACCCTGTGGAGTCCTGCTGAATATGCCAAGTGATTTTTCAAAATTTAATCATCCTAAATGTCAGATAAAGGTGCTTTTGCTGTCACTCTTTAAAACTGGGGCAAAAATCCTGAGTGTGCCTTCAAGTTCTAGGAAAAACCTCTTCTTAATGCTTGTATTAAACAAAAAATATTCTTTCCAACAACCATTCATTGTGGCATATTGAATAATCACAATAAATAAAAACATATAATAATGCTATAAGATAACTTTGAGGAAAATAGTTATTTTTTGGTGGTACAAAAGAAAGGCATCATCTGCCTGTCAAACCACTGATTTCTTATGACTATCATGTACATTTGAACTTCTTTGGCCCATTCTGTGCTTGAGTGGTAGAAATTTGGCAGTGTTAAAAATATTATTATTGTTACAACAATAATGCTTTTAAAATTGTTACTTTCAGTTATGATAAAGTTGTTTGTTGAAGATTAAATTCATAGCTGTTTGAGTAAATTCTCAGCTGCTTGTGTAAAATAAGACATACATTTAATTTGAGATGTGTGTTCTGAAAATGATAAACTATTTCATAAACTATCAGCAAATAGTTTAATTTTTTAAAAATTTTTTGACAGGCAGAGTGGACAGTGAGAGAGAGAGACAGAGAGAAAGGTCTTCCTTTCCCGTTGGTTCACCCTCCAATGGCTGCTGCGGCTGGCGCACGGCACTGATCCGAAGGCAGGTGCCAGGTGCTTCTCCTGGTCTCCCATGGGGCGCAGGGCCCAAGCACTTGGGCCATCCTCCACTGCACTCCCTGGCCACAGCAGAGAGCTGGCCTGGAAGAGGGGCAACCGGGACAGAATCCGGAGTCCCGACCGGGACTAAAACCCGGTGTGCCTGCGCTGCAAGGTGGAGGATTAACCTATTGAGCCAAGGCGCCTGCCCCATCAAATAATTTAAATTGTTGCTTCTCAAAACACCAATTGTATTTTCCTATATAGAGTACTAAAAACTAATATTACATCAGATTTTGTTAATCTAATAGTATTTGCATTTAAAATTATTGTCATAACTCTATAAAGAACTGGAGGTGATAAGCTGATAGGCTTCCAACATGGAGCAAAGGGTTTAGGTGGAAATATTGACTGACTTATTAGATCAGTTTACACTATATTCATCTGTTAAATTATCTGCACTATGCCCTTTCAAGCTGTACAAATATACGTCAATAAAAATACTTTTCAAAAAATTACAAGACCAAATCCAATATGGCCCAATAGTGAGAACGAGCACTGACCTGAGATGTAGAAAAATACCAGAAAAACAAGGGAATTACCATGATCCCAGGGTATTAACTGAGAAATAGTCACTGGAGAAGTGACAGAGCAGATCAGAGACTCCAAGGGACAGCAGGAAAGAGGATGAACATGCTGCCCAGGCCAGTGGCACAGCCAGCCAACTCTGCAGCTATGAAGCCAACTGCTGCCGGCCAAACGTTTCTCCCCAAGTCAAGGTGGGAAGAAGCTGCCATGCACTGCACCACCAGCACATTTCATGGAAGTAGAATTCTGCAGTCTTCCATTGACTTCAACTCGAGCCTTGGGAGCTGACTGGAGTCTGAATGATTCAGTTGCTCTCAAAACAGAAGGCACAGTGACTTCCTCCCCACTCCCTAAAGCACCAGACTCAATTTGCTGTGAAGTGTCCTGCAGCTGCCCCATGTTCCACTGCTACCAGAACCAACCGCAACCAGAGTCAGGGCAACTTATGGGGCAAAGAGCAAACCCCTGCATCCTGAAACTGTGGGAATTTGGGGCATAAACCCCAGAGCTTTGCTCACACACTCTTCACTCTACATGTTCAGGGAGATTCTCTCCAGTTTATTGTGGCTAGCACCAGTAGCAGCCAAAAACATATCCAGTCCAGACCTGAGGAAGTTCACGCTGCACTTCCTAGCTCCTGATACTGGTAGCCCAAGTACAAAAACCAGTATCACCTTTGCCTGCCATGTGAGAACTGGAGGAGTTTTCAACTGGGGGTGGTTTACCCATCTGTGGTAACTTAAAACGAAAATCAAAGCAACAAACCAAGGGGGTGGCAGTGTGGTGTCACAGGGTAAGCTGGGGCCTACAGTGAAGACATCCCATCTGGGTTTTCGTTCAAGTCTGAGCTGCAGTACTTCGGATCCAGCTCCCTGCTAATGCACCTGGGAAAACAGTGGAGTGTGGCCCAAGTCTTTGGGTCCCTATACCTATGTGGGAGACCTGGAAGAAGCTCCTGGCTCCTGGCTTTGGTCTGGCCCAGGCCTGACCTTTGCAGCCACTTGGGGCATGAATTAGTGGATGGAAGATCTCTCTGTCTCTCTTTCTTCTCTTTCTGTAACTTTGCCTTTCAAATAAATATTTAAAAAAAAACAGCAACAAGCCAAGTTATATCTTGCAATCCACCTAAACTATAAACTCTTTTCCAAAAAATCCTACTCCATAAAAATAAGTGACTATTATACTGTTTGCACAGACAACAAAACAGGGATAAAAGAAACATGAAGTAGTAGGGTATCATGAAACCTCCAAAGAATATCATAATTCTCCAGAATTAGATCCTGATCTGAAGGAAGTGTACATAATGCCAGAAACAATTCAAATTAATGATTGTTAGGGGAATCAATGTGATGAAAGACAACTCAGAGAGACAGCTTAAAGAAATGATGAAATCAGGCCGGTGCCGTGGCTCACTAGGTTAATCCTCCGCCTTGCGGCGCCGGCACACCGGGTTCTAGTCCCGGTCGGGGCGCTGGATTCTGTCCCGGTTGCCCCTCTTCCAGGTCAGCTCTATGCTGTGGCCAGGGAGTGCAGTGGAGGATGGCCCAAGTGCTTGGGCCCTGCACCCCATGGGAGATCAGGATAAGTACCTGGCTCCTGCCATCGGATCAATGCGGTGCACCCGCTGCAGCGTGCCAACTGCGGCGGCCATTGGAGGTTGAACCAACGGCAAAGGAAGACCTTTCTCTCTGTCTCTCTCTCTCACGGACAACTCTGCCTGTCAAAAAAAAAAAAAAAAAAAAAAAAGAAAATTTGAAATCAATTGGGAGATATGAATGAACAATTCACTGAGATAGAAATCCTTAAGATGTACCCAATAGAAATCTTGGAGATTAAAACTTCAACCAATGATGTAAAAAATACAATTGGAGAGTTTCAACAACAGAATGGAACAAATGAAGGAAAGGATTTCTCCTCTAGAGCATAAGGAATTTGAAATGATCCATTCACACAAAAATAATGAGAAAATAATTAAAAATAATGAAGAAAGCTTATGTGAAATATGGGATTCTAGTAAACAACCAGATATTCAAAGTATGGGCATTCATAGAGGAGTAGAGAAGGAACAAGGCATTGAGAATTGGCTAAATGAAAAAAAGTTGACAATTTTTCCAGTTCTGAAAGAGATATGGACATCCAACTACAGGAAACTCAAAGGACACCAAGTATACTCAACTAAAAAGGACATCCTCCTTTGCTTATTGTAGTCAAATTGTAAAAGGTTAAGGGCAGGGAGAGAATCCTATAGATACTAAGAGAAAAGTTTCAAGTTACCTATGCAAGGGGAAAAACAATTAGACTAGCATCAGATTTCTCAGTGGAAGCATCACAAGCCAGAAGAGAATGGGATGATAGTCAAAGTCTTCAAAGAAAAAAAAATTAACCTCCAACCAAGAACATTATATCAAGAAAACCTATTTTTTACAAGTGAAGGAGAAACAAGTGATTTCTCAGATGAGGAAAAACCAAGAGAATTCACTGTCACCAGACCAAACTTAAAGAAATTATGAATGGAGTCCTATATGAGAAGTAGCAGCATGAAAACACTACCAAATTCACTAATAGAACAAGTTCAATCTGCAACCAATCAACAAAATGATTTTTTTTGTTGTTGTTGTTGGTGGTGGTGTTCTTTTCTATCAGTACTAACCTTGAATGTAAATGGTTTAAATTCAACAGCCAAAAGATTTAGGTTGGATTAATAAGTTAAAAAACCAATATTCAAGTATATGCTGCCTATAGGAAACTCATTTCACAAAGGTACACATAGACTGAAATTGCAGGTCAGAAAAAAAATTCTAGGCAAATGAAAATCAAAAACAAGAAGTAACTATATTCAGATATGTAAGACTTTAAATCAAACACTATAAAATGAGATAAAATTATGATAAAATTTGTTTAGCACAAAGATACAACAATCATCAATATAAACACACACAACTTAGTGTCACGTATTTATATACAGCAAATAATATTAAACCTAAATAGAGATATTAACTTGAATAAAAGACCACATTGTCATCAAGGGACAAATCACCCAGAAAGAAATACAGCAAAGATAGTAAAGACACATTAGATTTGAACCACACTATTGATCATGTGGATAAAATAAATATTTACAGAACACTTCACCCACCAGCTACACAATATGAATTCTTCTCCTCAGCACATGGACCATTTTCTAGGATAGACTATATATTAAGTCACAAGTGGAGTCTCACCAAGCTTAAAAAGACTAAAGTCATACCATGTAACTTCTCAGACCACAAAGAATAAAACTAGAAATCAACAAGAACAATAGAACATTTGCAAATATATGGATACATATAGCCTATCAAGATTAAATAAAGAAGATAAAGAAAATCTATACAGACCCATAACAAGAAACAGAATTAAAGCAGTGATTAAAAGTCTCCCCAAAAAGAAAAGCCCAGGACCTAATGATTTTACTACTGGATTCTACAAACATACTACTGAGCAAATTGACCTAACAGACATTTACTGAACATTTCCCTAATAGCTATAGAATATACATTCTTCTCATCAGTACATGCAACATTCTCTAGGATAGGCCATATATCATGGTACAAATCAAGTCTCAGTAAATTGAAAAAGGTTGATACCATTCCACATATCCTCTCAGATCTCAATGGCATAAAACTAGAAAAAAACAACAACAATAGAATGTTGGGCATTGCCTAAAACCTCCATTACAATATGGCGCCTGGCGGATGTTCCAAGGGTGTGTCTGTGGCTGCTGTGGTTAAGCTACGTAAGATCAGACCACCGGCAGGGATAGGTCCGCTTTAGTTCTGGACATGTGGACAGTGCGTGATCCCTATACTGTGCTTAAGATGGCCTGTGCGTGGCCCACCCATGCCTGCATGACCTTTTCGCTGATTGGCTCCCCTACTGCACATGTCTTTAGTAAGCTTTATAAGCATGTACACTTCCTCAATAAAGTAGTTCCTGCTTCGACAGAACTCACGGGTGCTGCTGTGTGTTTGACCCGTCGACCTTACCTCTCCCGTTCGCCTTGTCAGGGAGTGTCTGTACTGTCCCCTGCTGGTCAGGGGTCAGCCCCAGGCTTAAGACCCCCAACAATAGAACATTTACAAATACATGGAAATTGAACAATATGTTACTGAATGACAAATGGGTTCTTGAGAAAATTATAAAGGAAATAAAAATATTCTTGAGATAAATGAAAATGAAAGCACAACATATCAAAAGTTGAGGGCTACAGCAAAAGCAATACTGACAGAAGTTTATTGAGTGAAGAGATTATATTAAAAAGAGAGAAAAGTTTAAAATAGATGATCTAACATATCTCAAAGATTTCAAAAAAATAAGAACAAACCAAATCCTGAGTGAAAATGAGCTGAGGTATAATGAGGAAAAGAGGAGAAATGAAAAAAAATTGAAATTTAAAATTTGCAAAAGATAAACAAAACATAAAGCCTTTTTTTCTTAAAAAAATAAATGAAGTAGACAAACCTTGAGCAAACTAACAAAGAAAACAGAAAAACTCAAATAAATAAAAGTAGAGGTATAAAAGGAGTCACTACAAGTGACACCAGAGACATACAAAAAATCACATGAAACTAATATAAATAACTACAAGACAGCAAATTGGAAAATTTGGATAAAGTCCTGCACACATACAATTTATCAAGATCAATCAAGAAGTTTTAGAAATGTAAACAGACCCATAGCAAGGAATGAGATTGAAACAGTTATTAAATGTCTCTGATCAAGGAAAAGTCAAGGACCTGATGGCTTTATTATTGAATTCTACAAAACATTTAAAGAGAAACTAACTTCGTACTTTTCAAAGTATTACAAAATATTGAAGAGGTTAGAACTCTGCCAACGATTTTTATGAAGCCAGTGTCACTGATACCAAAACCAAACAAGACAAAACACGAACATAGAACTAGAGATCTATGTCATTGGTGAATATAGATGAAATATTTCCCAACAAAATAATGTTCACTATGCCAAAACATGGGTCCCAGTCACGTGAATTCTTAAGCAGAAAATAAAATAATCACTACAAATAGGATGGAAAACCTTATTTTATATTAAAATTTCACTAGAAAATATATATATATATTTTGGACAGGCAGAGTGGATAGTGAGAGAGAGAGAGACAGAGAGAAAGGTCTTCTTTTTCCGTTGGTTCACCTCCCAATGGCCGCTGCAACCAGCGCGCTGCAGCCAGCGCACCACGCTGATCCGAAGCCAGGAGCCAGGTGCTTCTCCTGGTCTCCCGTGCGGGCACAAAGCCCATGCACTTGGGCCATCCTCTGCTGCACTCCTGGGCCACAGCAGAGAGCTGGACTGGAAGAGGAGCAACCTGGACAGAATCCGGCGCCCTGACCGGGACTAGAACCCGGAGTGCCAGCGCCGCAGGCAGAGGATTAACCTATTGAGCCATGGCGCTGGCCGAAAATATTTTTAAAATGCAGAATATAGAAGACTAGAAGTGGATATGTCATTAAGTCTGTCCCCTATCATGCTCAGGTGCAAGAGAAGACAGGAATTCTCATTCATTCTTTGCATTGTAATGCTTTTTTCTCAAGGGCTGCTTTTTAGGGAGCTGGTAATGTTCAATTTCAAATTCATGATGTTGCATTAGTCCAAAACACACTTCATTATTCAAGCTGTTTCCTAAAACTGGCACTCAAAATATTTCCATAATATTGAAAGGAATGGTGACTGCATTGGGCCAAGGAAACACACCTTCTGTGATCAGCTGTTACTTAGCAAATAAGTTTTATGCTTACAGCATGTTTTGAAAGACTAGGAAAATTTGCACTGTGTCAGAAATGTGAAACCTCAGGAAAAAATTGAGGCATAAAAATATATATTTAAAAATGGTCCTAATACTTTCAAGTATTTGGCAATCTTCTCTATGTATTTCTCACTACTTTTTTCTTTTATTCCATTATATTAAAATGACATATATTGCATAATTTTAAAATTTATAATTGATTAAATTTGAGTTGCATCCCCAAAGATAGTATCCTTTACTAGAATATTTATTGTGTAGGTCAAAACAAAGTGTATCCTACTATATAGGTTGAGTAATCTATACAAATTTGATAAGTCAATACTTCTGATGAACTTTTTAGATGTTATATATTTTACCGTTTAATTTATTATTTTGTTGTCCTGTCAGTTACTGAAAGAAAAGAGTCTAAATTGCAATGTATGTGTAGATTTTGTTATTTTTCCTCAAGCTTTTACACATTTATGCTTTCTGTGCTTTGAAGTTTTGTTATTAGATTACTATATATCTAAGTTGCATATGATCTCTTGATGAATTTTTTATCATTTTGAAATATTTCTCTTATATAGCTGGTAACATTTTTCTGAGATATTTACTATCTGATATTGATTTAACCACTATACTTTTCTTGGGTTTTATATGTGTTTTCATATATACATACATATATAAATACATATAAACACACATATATACTAATTTCCATATATTTTAATAACTTTCTATCTTAAGGTGGTTTGAGATTTCTAGAAAATATTGTGAAGATAACACAAACCGTTGTCCTGTAACCAACATAAATTTTGTGTAGTTATTACATCTTATCCATTGTGGCAATTTTGTTAAAATTAACGACTGTTATTAATATGCCAGTGTTAACTAGAATCCACAGTCTACTCAGCTATTCTTCCTTTCTATCTAAGTCTATTTTTTATTCTTCTAGCTTCTAATCAAGTTTTGAATATTACCCTAGTTTTAACATCTCTGAATAAGGATCTTAGACTCTCATTGCTTTTTATGATTTTTGACAGTTTTGCAAAGGACAAGTCAAATATGTTGCAGAATGTTTCATAACTGTGACTTTCCCGAGAATGAGGTGAGCATTTGTGAGGTGAGCATTTGGCCTAGAGGTCAAGATGCTAACTGGGATGCTTGTGTCCCATACTGGAGTACCAGAATTTGAGTTCTGTCTCTACTTGTGATTCTGGTTTCTTGCTTATACACACTCTTGGAGAAAGCAAGTGAAGGCTCTAGTGGATATGTTCCTGTAACCCACATGAGAGTCCTGAATTGAGTTCATTGCTCCCCGGTTCAGCCTTCCATAGCTCAGTCATTGAAGGCATTTGGAGAGTGAATTAGGGGTCAGGAGTTCCCTTCCCTGCCCCTCTCCATTCCTCTGATTCTGAAACAAAATAAATAAATATAATAAATAAATAAAAGAATTAGGTGTTAGTTTTATGGAAGGAACATCACATAGGCAAAGTGTCATATTCTTTGCATCATGGTTGGTTAAATACTAACAACATGATAGCACTACATTTGTTAGCTTTCATCACTAGCTTCTGTCAGGATATGCCATATTTCTCCACTGTAAAAATATTAACTCCTCCTTTTCAATACTATGCTCTTTGAGACAAAGTTGCTATGTGCAGCACACATTCAAGATCAAGGCTTCTTTCTACCATTTGCAATTATTTTGCATGAGATATGTGTTCTCTCCCGTTAACCTATTTATTCATTCATTGATTTCTATCAGTGTGGACATACAGCTATTTATTTTACACTTAGGAGTAAAATTCAGTACTATTTAATTTGTTTTGTTACTCTAGGCTTCTTTCAGTTTGGAGTGATTAGGAAGATGGTATATATCATACACTATTTTTCGCCTGGGCAAAATTTTAAGATAATTTGGATAAACACTTAGGAACCAGACTGCATTATAAAAGTATGACTATCTTTATCATAAGTGATTTAATTTACTTCAAAAATCTCTGTATAATTTTGCAAAGAATGAGAGTCATTGTGCTCTGAAGCAAATAGCATTGTCAGATGTTATTAATTTCTTTTGCAAATTTTTGCTGTTATAGTAGATGTTTAGTTGTTTTTCTGAAAATGTCATTATTTTGAGGTTGGCATTGTGGTACAGCAGGTTAAGCCACGGCCTGCAATGCTGGCATCCTGTGTGGTTACTGATTTGAGTCCCGGATGCTCTTTTCTCAATCAAGCTTCCTGCTGGTGTGCCTAGGAAAGTGGCAGATTGTGGTCTAAGTGTTTGGGCACTGGCTTCCAATGAGGGATACTTGAATGGAATTCCAGGCTCCTGCTGCCTTCACCCTGGCCCTCTCCAGGCCATTGCAGCTATTTGCTTTATGAACTAGTGGATGAAGGATCTCTTTCTCATCTCTATCTATATCAATCTATCTCTATCTCTAGGTCTAGGTCTAGGTCTAGGTCTAGGTCTAGGTCTAGGTCTAGGTCTAGCCCCAGCTATACCTCTCTCCCTGTATCTATAACTCTGCCTTTCAGATAAAATAGGAAAAATAAATGATATTTTGTCTTTATTTTTAAAGATATATTAACTAGATATAGAAATCTACATTCACTTTTTTTTTCTTGTCTTCACCAACTTGAAAATGTAGATCTAACATTTTCTGCTTTGTATATTTTCTGGGTAGAAAGTTTCTGCTATTCTTACATGAGTGATTTATAGATAGCATTTTTTCCTTTGGCTATTAGTTTATTTATTTGAAAGTCAGAGACAAAAAGATAGAGCCCCCCTTCTAGTTGTTCACTCTACAAATGTCCGCAATGCTGGGGCCAAGAAAAGTACAAGAATTCAATCCAGGTCTCTCAAGTGGGTGTCAAAGCCCCAATTAATTGAGCTGTCATCATTGCCTCATGTAGTGTGCATCAGCAGGAAGCTGAAGTCAGAAGTCGGAGGCAGTACTCAAACCCAGGCACAATATATAAGATGCATGCATTTTGACTAATAAGCTAGACAGCCTCTATGGCTTTTTAAAAAATGTTTCTCTTTATCAGTCTTATTAGTAGCCAAATTTGTATATGTCTTATTATAATATTCATCATCTATATTCTGTGTGGAATTTATCTAATGGTTATGTGGATTTAAGCTTTTCCTCGAACTTGGAAAAAATTGAGAGCATCACTTTTTGAAATATTATTTTTTTCTATGTCTATTCTCATATCATAAATACACATTTTTATATTGCATTATAGTCCTATAATACCTGAACACTTTTTTCTCTTTAGAGTTTTTAAACATCATAATTTTTTTTTGCTACTCACTGATTTTCTATGTGTAAGATCTTGCACAGATCCCTGACAGATGAGAAAGTTGAGTTTTCCAATAGAGTCAACTTTTTACAAGTTTTGGTTCAAGGAATGTGAAGATTTAAAATAAAAATTAAAATAAAATAGGTATTCGAGATTCTTTTGTGGGAAATATTAGAGCTTTTTTGTATCAATGAGGATTATTAAATATAAAAGGAGAAAATTTTTAAAAAGGTAGTTACAGAAAAGATTTCTTGGAGTAGATGATTAGGGAACTCAGAGTATTAAAAAATACCCATTTTTTCCAATGAATTATCTCACACAGGAAAGTTGCTAATCAGTGAAAGTCACAGTTCAGGTATTGTAGTCAAGATAATCCATGTTTTCCTGGGAGATGCATACCCAATTGACAAGTTCCGAAATACTAAGCTTCAGCAAATGTATACACCTGTTGATAAGGGAGAAGTTTTTAACGGGTTCCTGAGCAGAGAAACCTGCAATTGAATGTGACAGTTTAGGAAAAGTAGTAATTCATCAGAAGGACTGACATTGTGGACATGAGATAATGACTTGGAGATAACTGACTTACACAGAGACAGTTATTATGGTAATATGTATAGATGTCTTGATATCTTCTCTTTTTCTGGAGACATAGCAATGAATATATAGTTATGAATATGCATTTTGTTCTCTCAGTTACACTAGCAAACATGTATTCCTTATCCATGCCATGCCTCACACGCTAAGAAAGGCACATGTGACTCATTATAGAATAATAATGAATGAGAGATAACTGTACAATTACCTGCTAAAGACGTTTGAGAATGTCAAGTTCAGGCTTATGGAGAGTAACTATTGGAACCATGTCCCTCTCATATTAATCACAACTCAGAATTTAGAGGGTGTAGTTTATATAACCTAACAATTAACTATTCTCTGTGGGAAATTAGTTGATTCCCATTTGATGAATAGTCCTAAAATATATTTTTCAATCCCATAATTATATAGGAAACAATCCACCCACTTTATATGTCGAGGTCTTCACCTATTCTAGTTAAACATGAAGAAAACAGCATTTATTAGAGAGAACAAAGAGCAAAACAGAGAATTTTATAACAAAATTCACTTAATAAATCCTGTTTTCCTCTATGATGAGTGGAGTATAAAATTCATTCCTCTTTCCCTGTTTTCCTTTCTCTGTCGGACACACACACACACACACACACAGACACACACACACCCCTTCATGCCAAAATTAGATTTACATATTTTTAGAAAAGAACATTCTTTATGCAGAGAAAGAAAAACTCATTAAAAACTGAAAGAGTATCTCATTAACCTTTATGTTACCAGGACGCAGGTAGTTCTTGGTATTTATTCATTACATTATCAATGTGTTTGTTATTTTGTATAAGTTATTTTGTTTGTGGGTTAACGCCCTGGCCTGAAGTGCCAGCATCCCATATGGGTGCCAGATCTAGTCCCGGGTGCTCCTCTTCCCATCCAGCTCTCTGCTATGGCCTGGGAAAACAGTAGAAGATGGCCCAAGTCTTTGGGCCCCAGCACCCACGTGGGAGACCTGGAGGAGGCTTCTGGCTCCTGGCTTCTGATCAGCGCAGCTCCGGCCATTGTGGCCATCTAGGGAGTGAATCAGCAGGTGGAAGACCTCTCTCTGTCTACCTTGCTCTAGCTCTGTCTTTCAAATAAAAAAAATTAAATTTTTAAGGCCATTGATAACAAAAAGTGCTGCACAAGAGCTTTTCAGCAATGATATTCCCAAAGTTTGAAGTTCAATTTCACAATGTCCTCTCATGCTGAGGTTGAAATTGATTAATATGTATAGACAAAGTAGTTTGGAAGTCATATATATTAAAGCAGAGCTAGCTTTTCTCCATTCATCCTATAGTTTGGATCTGTGTAATTATAAATTTATATGAAAATTTTATTTAGTCATATGATGTGTAATTAGTTAAGTAATCAATGGAAAACATCAACTTTGAAAATAGAATACTCTCATTTTTAATTATTAATTCAATATTTAATAATCTAAGTTTACTCACTGAGTGTTACAAATATCACGAATATCACAAAATATTTTAAGTCTTTCCTCCATCTGTATGACTCTAGTTGTTGGAATATTGCATATGCAATAAAAGAAAGATAATCAATGAATGTGTTAATTTATCTTGAGTGACTTTCAGAAGTTAGTTTAAGTCACTATTACAATAGTGGAATAGAATAATTAAAATAAATAGTGAAAATTATGAATCCTCAAATTCTGCTAAGAATAATGATTGCATTCTTGTGTGTTCTTGCATAGACAACAGATTATTAAGATTGACATTCTTTAAACAAATATTCACCCAAAATTGATAAGGATCAAGGTGGCATGTACCAATGCCATCTCACTAGTCAAAGTGATCAGTTTCAGTTCATAATTGATCAAAATTATAGAATTAAGAGTCAAAGGGATCACATAAACAAGACTAGTGCCTACTAATACTAACTGATAGAATTAAAAAGGAGAGAACAATCCAACTTGAGAAGCAGGATACACAGCAGACTCAGAATGGCAGATGTCCTAAACAGCACTCTGGCCTCAGAATCAACCCTTAAGGCATTCAGATATAGCTGAAGAGCCCATAAAAGTATTTTAGGCATGGAAAGCCAAGACACTGTAGTAAAAAAAAAAATAAAAAATAATAAAAATAAAAAAGCCACCTAAATGAATGAAAGGTCTCTGCAAGTGAGATCCCAGCAGAAAGAATGGGCCATCAAAGAAGGAGGTACCTTTCCCTGAAGGGAGGAGAGATCTTCCACTTTGATTATGACTTTGTCTAAATAAGATTGGAGTTGGCAAACTCAAAAGGCTTCCATAGCCTTGGCAACTCATGACAAGAGCCCAGGGTGATTACTGATGCCATAAACAAGAGTGTTAATTGTTAAATCAACAACAGGAGTCACTGTGCACTTACTCCTCATGTAGGATCTCTGTTCTTCATGTGTTGTACTATGTGAATCAATGGTATAACTAATACTCAAACAGTATTTTACACCTTATGTTCTGTGTGGGAGCAAACTGATGAAATCTTTACTTAATATATACTAAATCGATCTTCTGTATATAAAGAGAATTGAAAATGAATCTTGATGTGAATGGGATGGGAGAGGGAGCGAGAGATGGGAGGGTTACGGGTGGGAGGGAAGTTATGGGGGGGGGAAGCTGCTATAATCCAAGAGTTGTACTTTCAAAATTTATATTTATTAAATAAAAGTTAAAAAAGTAAGAAATTGATGAGGAAATTTTCATTTTTCATTTAAAGTTATGATACGTGTCACACTGGCACATCATGCAGAATTAACTTACTAGAGTTAGAATCTTTTATGTGTACTTGTGTAAAATCTGATCATTTATTATTATTCATTTGGATTTCTTAAAATGTTGAATTCTTTTTAACATTTTCTTCCAGAATAGTTTTTAATTTACTAAACATATATTGTGAGGTAGTAATACAGTGTCCCCATAATCCTCACTCCATTTCCCTTATTATTATCAGCTCATATTATCATATTTGTCACAATTACTGAAACGCATATGTGTTCCTTTTTAAATCAAAACTCCTTTAACCCTCTTACTCCTCCCAGCCTAACTATGGCCTTGGAGTTTATAGTGTTTTTTTTTTTTTTATTTTCCTCAACATTAAAATGGAGAACATATATATTTTATAAAGTACTTAAATATATTAAAAAGTAAATATTTTAAAATTCATAGTAAAGAAAACACTCTTTAGTAAGTTTTTGTACTTTACTAAAAGGAAAAGTCTAGAAATATTTTGTACTTACTCTATGTGGAATTAAAACTAAATCATCTTACTTTGTTGAGAGTTTTGTGACATCAAACATTAGTGTCTTTTTTAAAAAATAAATCTGCTTATTTAAAAGGTATAGTTACACAGTGAGAAGGAGATACAAAGAAAGAGGGAGAGAGATTGAAAAGAAAGAAAGAGATCAATCTTCATTCCACTGGTTCACTCTCAAATAGAACACGCCAGCCAGGTTTGGGCCAGGTTGAAGACAGGAGCTTGGAATTCCAACCTGATGTCCTATGTGGGAGACAGGTGCCCCTGTGCTTGGCCATTCTCTGATGCCTTTCCAGACACGTTAGTTGGAAGCCGGACTAGAACCAGAGCAGCTAGTTCTTGAACCGGTACTTCAATAAAGGATGTCACTATTGCAAGCCATGGCTTAACCTGTCCTCCTAACATCTTTATGTCTTCTGTGTGAATAAACAGAAGCCAATGATATGAGCATATACTATATAGTGAGCATGTACTGTATAGTGAGCATGTACTATATAGTGAGCATGTACTGTATTTGTTTCTTCATGAGCAGCTACTGCAGCCATAAGCATGAACAGTTAGAGATCTCAGGCTCTCTCTCTGTCTCTCTCTCTCTTTACCCCTCCCCCATCAGTCTGCATTTCCAATAAGATAAATAAATAAATCTTTATTTTAAAGAAGAAAGCTAATATTTGTATCTAGAGGCAAGGAAATAGAAAGTAGGACATGGCTCCATAAGGTATGATTTGTTTTTAGAATGTGCAAAATAAAATGCCAAGTACAAGTCAGAAGATAATGTATTTTGTATTTCTGAGTATAGTTTGTAGCTCACTACATTAATTCTAGAAGAATAATGAATAAAAATATAGATAAAACTCTCATTTTAAAAGGTCGGTTTTCTATATGTTAAGGATTCAAGCATATGAAGTGACTCTCATAGCAAATAGCTAAAATGCCTTATAAGCTGATACAGGAGACAAAATAAACTTGTGGGTCAGGGCTTTTACCAAGTGCAGATTTATATCAACAATTCATTTCATTAACATTTTGATTACTATATACCTTTGATTGTCCTTGCTCGAATGTAGTATACAAGAGAAGTATGTTTACAAATAACGAGACACCATTGTGGTTTCCTAATAAATGCTTCTAATTGTTGTATGGAGAAGGTTCTTTTCATTGTGTAGCCTTCCTTCATTTTTAACTTAATCATCATTTTTAAAACAATTTTGTTTTAAACATACTAATGGCCATTCTCTCTTATTTTAATACAATCAGATCACACCTGTGCATTATAGCTACCATTGCTAGAAGTTAGGCAAAGCTGTGTAGTTTGAGAATAGTGAAGGGAAAATAATTTAAGTATTTTAACAATGAAGTATCACCAACTTCTTTCTCCCCAACTATGCAGATCCAAGTTTCCAATTTAGATTTTTGTTTGTCTCTTTTTACTCTTATTTTAGTATCCAACTGTACCCAACACAAAATCCCTCTCTCCCACCCAAGAAAAGTATCTATATGCAGTTGGTAAAATTCAGGGGGTGAGCGGAAGAATGAGAACAGAGAGATTTCCATCTGCTGTTTCACTCCCCAAATGCCTGCACCAGCCAGGAGTAAGAGAGCAGAATCTGTCTCTGACTTGAGTGGCAGGGAACCAATTCCCAGGGTATACACTAGTAGGAAGCTGGGAGCTCAGATTTGAAGCTGAGACTCAAACCCACGCCCTCTCAAGCGAGATGCAGGTGTGCTAGCAGCGTTTAAAGGACTTTATCAAATGTCCAAACCCGTTTCCTCTTCTGAATTTGATTAAAGGGCATGAAGGCTTGAAAATGAGATGCAAGTTTAAAATTTATTTAAGCTCACCTAAATATCAAACATGGATTAGTTTCTAAGAAATTGACTCAACAACATAATTTAGTGTTATTTTGAATATTCAACCCTATATAAATTTTGAAAGAATTATTATACTTTTCAGTGAATGGTTTTACAAAGCACAACTTTAGCTTCCAGCCAGACTCAGCATTGTGTCCTCCCTATTTGTTCACAGCACAATGCATATGATAGTTTGGGTGAAACTTACTGTCTTCAGTGTAAATTCTAAATGTAAATTCTGCACATTTTCTCATTATTTTTGTGTGTTCTTTGAAACATAAACTTAGTCTTTTGATCTGTTATTTGTTAATAAGCTAGACTCCTGTTGGTATAGTTGTTTTGAAATACTTGCCTATGTAATTTATCTTCCTTTTACTCCTCTTACTTACTCTTAACATATCTAACTTATTTCTTGATGTTGAAAAACTATAGATTCATTCCACCTATGCACCATCTTCCAGGGAAAAAAATAATGGGAGCTAAGGGTTTTGAGAGACAGAAGCTTTGTTTACAAAGACTAAGTAAGGAAATCAGGTAGGACCAAGATCAAACTCCCCATTCCAAACAGTTTGGAAAGGTATGAATTTAGGGTAAATAGGGCATAATCGAACAAAGGGAGTGATAAGACATGATAAGGGAGGAGAATGAGGTTGTGGAAAATCCCCTGGGCATGCGCATTGGCAAATCACACTTCTACAGGCACCATATGTTCAAAGATAACCACTGAGACATCTGATATGTCATGAAGTATTGTAATGAAGCACATAGAGTATTTGCTCCACTTCAGCTATGTACAGACTCTAGTGTGCTACTTTGGCTGTAGCTGGTTCTGCCTGGTTTTATCAGGGATTCTGCCAAAAATTAGCTCAACAAAAGGCTAACAAAGACCACTCTCATGGGGTAGCCAGTAAATATGCAACTGATTTGATATTGTTAAGCAGCTGATGGAACCTTGCTTTCAAGAACAGGAAGGATCTTTTATTGTCCATGTATTCATTAATATCCTTAACTTCCATTTTTGTTATATAATTTTAAGTATTTAATAATGAGGTTTTTGTGAGTAGTCTTTTAAGCACAAAAGGAAGCATATAGCAGAAACATACAGTTAGGAAAAAATTGTCTTCAATCTAAATAAATGCATATTATAGGTCTATTATTCTTTCTATATTATATGAGTCAGAGAGAGAAATTGGAGTGTGTACGTGTGTGTGTGTATGTGTGTGTGTGTACTCCCAACCTTTGATACACTTACCAAATTTCTACAACAGCCATGGCTGGTCCAGGGAAGAAGTTGGGAGCAAGAAAATCAATCAGGTCTCCATCATCGATGGCACAAACCCAATTACTTGAGCCATCACTGCTACTTTTTTGGGTCTGAGGTAAAAGAAAGCTGGAAGCAGAAGCCAGAGCCAGAAACTGAAAACAGATACTCCAATGTGGTGACATGAGTGCCCCAACCTGTGACCTAACTGCTAGGGCAAACTCATCCATACCAGTTTTTTCCATTTATACATAGCAGGTCCCCATGAATGACGTCATTGACACTCAATGGGTTATTTTTCTCCAATAACCTCAGCTAAGAATTCCTGACTTGCTCCATTTATGATAGATATAGCACTGTAATTTTGTTGAGGAGAGAACCACTTTCTGTGGTATTGGTTATTCTAAGGGCCTAGATTGTCCAGGTTACCTGGAAGATAATAAAGATCCATAAAAATCCTGGAAAGAATAATAGGAGACTTAAACAAAGCTATATAACTTATTAAATAGGCTATTTCCAGCAGGTTTAGTGATATTGTGAGCATGTCCCGAATTTGAAATTTGTTTCCTTTTTTCACTGCTATTAAAATGTAAAAAATGGGTTCCAGTAGTTAATACTATGTATTAGCTGACAATAGTTAGAACAACTGTTATTACTAATATAGTAGGCTATAGTAAATGTATAACCATAAATATAATATGTAACAATCTAGTATAAGATGTCATGCATGGAGATGTATAATAATATGTCATATTCAAGTAGTAATTGCTCTTTCCTTCTGTAATGATGATACCCTGAAGAGAATCCCTTTCAATTGCAAATTTATGTATGTCTTTTGATTAAAAACTTTTATGACTTCTCCAGTTTTTAGAAACAAAACCCTATATTTTAATTTTATTTTCAAGACATGAAAGATTATTCTTGTAACAGTTCCTTTTTCAGGCTTTAGTCTTATCTGAAAACCCACTTCAATATGCCCTCGATGCCTCCAACTGCCAATCCCCCACTGCAGTTTAGGTGTCACCCTTCTGAAGCAATGTGCTCCCTGCTGAGGCGCACTCTCCTCTGTGACCTGCCCTCTCTCACTCTCCCCCTTCACCTCTCAGATTGTTAGCTTCCCTGGCAATCTTATGGAAACATCACATAGCACTTGATCAATTATGCTTAGCTAAATAAGCCAGTTCCAGCATGACAGATACCATGTTTTATTTGATATGTAGTAGTCATTAGAGAATACAACCTATGTTTAGGAAAGAAACTAGAAAAATTATAGAATATTTAATATTGAATTTACTTGTTTAATGCTTCCACTGTTAAATGGCAATGTAAGAATTATTTTTACTTTTGTTCATTTCTGTGTTCCTGTTTTTAGAATACATATTAGATTAGGTAAATTTTGCATCTAGTAAGGTACATAAGCATTAGGAGAATTCTAACTTTGCTTTGAAATACAATTATTTAAAATAATTTCACATTAAAATGCATTTTGTATTTTCACATACTCCTTTGACTATTCTTCCAACTAAATATTATTCATTCTAAGTTCCGTTAGATCAGTGTGCATTTCAGTTGAAATAGATGGAATGTTAATATTCCATTACTATACATAAGATAATTAATTAATTTTATCTTGCTATTTTTGGTAAGGGAAAGAGTGAGTGAATCACAAGTATTTTTTGAATATTAATAATTACAAATAATTTTTTGGAACATTTTATTTAAAATACTACATTGCATTAAATATCATCACTTGCAGAATTCAAATTTGCATTGATTATATTTTAATAAAAATACTTACAACACATGTGATTTAATATATGTTTTAATTGCAATCATACACTTTTATTTACATAAATCTTAGGGACTACAAATTCAAGTCTACCTAACTGGTTTTAACATGTAAATTAGTCATTCAATTTAGAATGTTTCCATTATGTTTTGATATCAGAAATTTTGTTTCTGCTCAAACCAATCCTGTCCCATCCATCAGTAGAATTTATCACAGTGTATCACAAAACATAATCTTCTCAATTACAATGTCTGTCTGAGTCTAAGGACAGGGTGTTTCATGTTCCATTGATTCTCTTGTTGAACATTTGTTTCGGGTAGTTTAAATTCATGCCTCATGTGCTGTTAATTCTTCCCCATATTTCTTTCTGACACTGAAGCAATGGACATTAATCCTGTCATGGCAATGCTTTGTTTTATGTACAAAATGTATTTATCACTTTAACATATTGGCTTTTATTTCATTTATTTTAGACTGCTTTTGGAAAATTGTTCCAATTCAGCCTGATCCAGAGAAAAATATCTAAATTTATCACAGGAAAGCAGTGTAATTTTTTAATCCTAGATTTTATATATAATAAAACTTTATATCATATCAAAACTTGCAGTTACTGTAAAACCTTTTGGAAATACTAATCATTTTGCTGGAATTGGTGAAAGGATCAACAATAATTAATGTTGCAGAAGATTTTGCTTCTTTTGCTGACAGAAATGCATGAAACATTTGCCAAATTTGGTTACATATAGTTTCGTGATTTTGTCTGTTTCCTTCAGATATTCTATGAGCATTAACTGGTACAATTTTGTTGAAATTCTAGCATAGAGTAAATGTACATCTTTTAATTCTAGAGCTCATTGAATTTTCACAAATTGAATGCATCCGTTTAACAAACACTTAGATCAAGAAATACCATTATCAGGGCCAGCACTGTGGCAGTAGGTAAAGCTGCCGCCTGCAGTGCCGTCATCCCATATGGGCACCTGTTCAAGTCCCAGTTGCTCCACTTCCGAACCAACTCTCTGCTATGGCCTGGGAAAGCAGAAGATGACCCAAGCCCTTGGGCCCCTGCACCCACATGGGAGACCAGGAAGAAGCACCTGGCTCCTGGCTTCGGATCAGCGCAGCTCCAGCCATTGTGGCCATCTATGGAGTGAAGCAGTGGATGGAAGACCTCTCTCTCTCTCTCTCTCTCTCTCTGCCTCTACTTCTCTCTGTGTGTAACTCTGACTTTCAAATAAATAAATCTTTAAAGAAAAAAGAAAGAAACATCATTATCCGGGGCTGACACTGGCGTGCCAGGTAAAGTCTGTGGTGCTAGCCACAACATCCCATATGGGTACCGGTTGAGTTCCAGGCTGCTCCACTTCTGATCCAGCTCCCTGCTAATGGCCTGAGAAAGCAAGGAAGGATGGCCCAAGTGTTTGGGCCCCTGCCTCCACGGTAGACACCCAGATGAAATCCTGACTCCTAGGTTCAGGTCATCTCAGCTCCAGCCATTGCAGCCATATGGGGAGTGAACTAGCAGATGGGATAAACAATATTATCAAAAATCTTAATATGTTATTTAAGCTCTTTTCCTATTTTTCACCAGTGGTTCTAATACACTTACTTCTAAATCCATGTGGAATATTGTTTTTGTCCTTAAATTTTGTCTGACTAGACGTGTTTGAATTCTTAAACGCAATGCTATAATCCCAAAGGAATACAGCTTTACTATCATTTAAGTATATAGTAGTAGCTTGATCTGTATGCCAGAAGATAATGTGTCTTATGAGTTACCCTGAGGGAGCAATACTTTTAGTGTAGAGTTATCTATTGAAGCTTATTCTGCTCTTACACTTGTATATGTGTGTGTGTGTCTGTGTATTTATATATATGCACTTTGTAATAGCCTTTAGTGAACTAACACAAAATATTCAGGCACCTATAAACAATCTGTGCGAAGAAAAAATATGTTTAAGGATGAAGATACAACCTTTATCATTAATAATATCACTTGCTCTAATATCTTTTTAAATGTTATTGCTGCCACATTAGCTTCCTTGCTTTTCACAAAGTATAACTCTTTCTATAGTTCCTTTTTATCTTTATGCAGCATTCACATGCATAAAATAGGTCTATTGCAAATAGCATACACTTAGGTTTAGCTTTTTGTAAATCAAATCTGAAAATACTTGTTTTTTACTTGGAGAATTTACTCAGATTATAGTTTAACGTAATCACTTATACAGGAGAGTGTGTGGTAGTCTTATTGCTATTTTTCATCAGCTCATTAGTTTTATATTCCTATTTTTACTGGGAATGGTAGTTGTTCTTAACTTTGAGATTTCCTGGGTGCCTTTCAGTACTATTTTAGCTAATTTGCTAAAAATTGAAAAAATTTCCTAAAAATTCAAAAATATACATTTGCCATAATGTTTTTAATATAAATTATTTTACACATCTACCGATACCTCTAATAATTCAGATTTTCAATGGTATTTATCATGCACCCACAATTTTTTGTATTAACTATAGCTTCTGATTAATACTTTATGCATACAATAATCATGTGTATCATTGAATTTATTTAACCTTTCAGAATTTTAGTTCTCTGATGAATTCCCATCTTTTCAACTAAAATTATTTCCCATCTAAGGCAAGAATTGTTTTCATCCTTTCTTGTAGTGATGAATTACTACTGACAAATACTTCAGTTTTTGTTTGTCAGAATGTGTCACTATTTACATTGAATTTTAGGCATAGACATTCAAACTGAAGGTTGTTTTCATTCAGTTCTTTAAATGCAATGTTTATGATTTCTCCCATATTTCCATTACAAAGTCAGTCTTCAGTCTTACTGTTACTGTGTTGGAAGTAAGGTATGTTTTTTTTTCCTCCAGTGTTTCTAAGCTATTGTCTTCATCTTTACATTTCTATCATTTTGTTATTACATTGTGTAATCTGTTTGTGGTACACTGAGATATTTGGGACTCTGAATGTAATCTCTGAATTTCACATCTAGATGTTAAAAAAGATTATTGCTATTTTTCTATTTCTCTTGTCTCCTAAATTCCCAGTTATAAATATGCAGAAAATATGGTTTACTCCTTATGTATTTTATATTATTATTGTTCTAACTTTCTTTCCTCTTTGGAAATTGTTTTCCATTAACCTATTTTCCAGTTCATAAATCTTGTATTTTACTATATATATGATGTGCTATTAATCCAGAGTTTTTTAATTATTAAGGATGGTTTTGAAACCACCATCAGATAATTCTGGATTTTACTCTAAGCCTAATGAATTCTCCCTTTTTCAAAATTTTTGCTTATCTTTCTTTTTCCCATTAACTGTTCATACTTCATCTTTTTCTGTAGAACTAGTTTGCTTTATTCTCAGATGCTATTATATGTTATTTATTTACTAAGGGCACACAGTCTTTCAAAGCCCAATAGCCTTTGAATGACTTATGAATAAAACAAACTGAAATGCTCTAGATGATTTTCAAAAAATTATTTATTTACTTTAAAGAGAATTTTACAGAGAGAAAATGAGGGAAGAGAAAGAGAGAGAAAGAGAGAATCTTCCATCCCTGATCCACTCCTGAAATGGCTTCAATGTCCAGGGCTGGGCAAGGGAGAAACCACGAGCTGGGAAGTCCGTCTGAATCCCCTATGTAGTTGGGACGGGCCTACTGCTTTCCCAGGAGCAATAGCAGAGCTGCATAGTAAGTGGAGCAGCTTGAATTGGAGTCAGCACTCATACAGGATGCTGGCATTATAGGAGGAAGCTTATCCTGCTGTGTCACAATACTGGCCCAGATTATGATGTTGTGTTTAACTTAAGAGGGGTTCCCTCTGTTTAAGCAGGCAAAAAGTTGAGGGATTGATTGTCTCCACTGTTTTAGGGATTTAGATGTTTCTGCATTTGGTTGTAGTTTTGGTATTTCTCAGCTTATCTCTGATTTGAACCTGTTATTCCCCATGTGTGGTCCATCTATTTTACCCATTAGTCTAAATAGGTCTGGTCCTCTACAATGTTAAAAAACTTCAGAAAATACAGCCTTGCACTTTAGCCTGGCAAAAGGGTGTGATTGGTTAGGGCATAAACTGCCCCTCGACCAGATTGGCTGCATTGGTTATATAAGCTGCTGTACCAACTGAAATAAATGAGTTTGCAGGCTGCTTGCCTCTGGCCGGCTTTCACTAACTCCTGGGGTCTGTGTGGTGACTCCGTGCCTCTTGTTCCCACTGCGCTCCTCCCCTCAGAATGAAACCACAGCAACAGGATCCAATAATACTTGTTGTGAATAATTGTACCTGATCCCACTAATGATTGAGAACATCTGTGGATAGTCCAACATTCCAGAGAGTACGGAATCTTTCCAAGATGAGTTGCCTGTTTCCATTTCCCCTCCTTCCCCAATTGTTAGTTATCTCTTCTGACAAAAAGAGAAACGAGTAAAAGCTTCTAGTTGATACAGGGTGCTCAAATGATGAAGAGGCAACCTAAGAGGCTTCAAAAGAAAGCCTAAATTTGTCTACTGGCTATTTGTTGAGTTCTGACTCCAATTCAGGAATCAAACCCCAAAACTTTTTAAATGTGGGATGAAATCACCAAATTTAGTGCATCTTAGAATGTGGAAAAGGGCTGGTGTGGGGCTCCATGGGCAAATCTGCAATTGTGAAGCTGGCATTCCATATCAGAGTGCTGATAACTAGGCCAGCTGTTCTGCTTCCAATCTATTTTTATTTTTTTTTAAGTTTGCCTGGAAAAACATTGATAGATAAACCAATTACTTGACCACTGCCAACCATGTGGGAGACTAGGATGGAGCTCCTGGCTTGTGGCTTTTGCCTAACCCAGCACTGGAGATTGTAGGCATTTGGAAAGTAAACCAGTAAATGGAAAATCTCTCTCTGTCTCTCTCTTCCTCTCTCTGTATAACTGTGCCTTTTAAGTAAATAAACAAATAAATCTTACAGAAAGAAGATATGTGCATGGACAAAGTTTAATGAAAACACATGACCATACTCCCCATCAATAGGTTTTCTGAATATGAGGTTGATGAATAGACAAATAAACGGATTAAGATGAATCCAAAGCCATCCAATCACAGCCTGTTGCCAGGCAGGCTCCATTGCCAGGTGGGTTTCCAAGCCATTCCTGAGTAACCGATGCTCGCTTGCCAGCAGCCATCTTGGCATGGCCTTCTCATTCCACCACAGGATCCCACTCAAAGTGATTCTGTATAAAGCTGCAGTAGGTCTAAGAATCTACACTTTTAAAACAAAACCTTGGTGGTTATTCAATAAAGATGATTTATGTAGCATAAATATAGTTATTACTCCTAAAGGTTTATGATATTATGAACATATAGCTGCTTAATTACTAAACATTAATGAAACAAATAACATGAGAGTTTAAATAACTTAATAAGTATAAATGAAAATACATTGTTACCTTTCTCATTTTCCAGGAAACAGATGACCTCTTTGAATAGTTTAAGATACTGAAACGTTATATGTATATCTAGATATTTCTCAATTATCTGTATATTCGTAGTTACCAAGGAGATTTCAAACATTTCATGACATAGATTAAAAAGAATTTAAATTTTCTATGAGTATTTTGAAGCCCCTTCATATATAGAATCAGTGTTTTCTTAAATTTTTTATTGGCTACAAATTACTTTGTTTTGTTATCCTTGGTATTACTCGTCTTGCTCAGCAGCACAGAGTGTGTGGAATGTCTTGTGTGTCCTATTAAGTTATTTAGTATTTTCTTCTGTTAGTATTCACAAGTAACTGCATATTTTGTTATTTTGTGCCTTTATTATATGAATAATATGACTTTTAATTTCCTTTTTTACATTTGTAAAAGATGTAAGAATGATTTTGAGCATTTTCACATAAAGAAATAATAACAGTTTGAAGAGATACAAATGTTTACTCTGGTTTTAATATTACACAAAGTATAAATGCATCCAACCATCAGATAGCACCCCACAAATTTGTGCAAATTTTGTACAACCATTAAAAACTAAATATAAAATAAGAAAATATTTTTCTTCAGATAAAATGAATTATTTGAGAGATAGCGAGGAAATAAAAATGGAATACCAATTAGTTTTTGTAGAAGGAAAAATCCTTATGAAGTACTGGCATTTGGCCTACAGGTAAAACCATTTAGCAAGACACCTATATCCCATATCTACATGCGTAGGTTCAGTTCCTACCTCTTCTCCAAATTTAAACTTCCTGCTAATGAACATCCTGGGATGAAGAAAGCAAGGATTCAAGAGTTGGGTTCTTCAGTCACTTCAACAAATGGTTTTGGAGAAATTGGATCTATGCATGCAGAATTATAAAACAAGACCCCTACCTTACACCTTACATATGTATAAGCATGTGGAAAGATAAGGCTTGCCAACAATTTCTTTTCACCAAAGAGGTGATGATGGAGGGAGGTGATTTAGTAAAATGAAAATATGCTATACCACACTGAAGATATATTAAAACAATTCTTGCCAACTCACTCCTCAGATAAACTATCAAACCAACCACAGAAAATCAAGAGAATCTTTGATATAATTTTTATAGCACTTAGCATAAGCAAAGCAAAATTACACATTGCTAACTCATAATAACATATGTAATGAAACATAAAGATGTACACTGTGCATTCATTTTCAAAAACTGCAATACCAAAGCACCAAAGACTGAGTGGTTTAGACAATAGGAAATTATTTTCACACACTTTGGGGGGACCAAAGTTTGAGGTCAAAGTGCTGACAAGTTTCCTCCTTTCTGAGGACTTAACGGGAAGGATCTGTTTCAGATCTCTTTCTGATGAGTTTTGTTTGACTGTCTTCCACCTTTGTCTCATCTCACAGACTTTCCTCTATGATGATTTCTGTGTCCCAATGTTCCTTTCTCAAAAAGATATTTATTTCATTGCATTTGGACACACCCTAAAGGCTGCGTTTTAACTTGGTTACCTCTGTGAAGACCCTATCTCCAAATAAGTTCCAAATAAATTACTGGGGATAGCTATTTTAACATATGAATTCTGCAGGACAGGATTCAGCCACTTAACAGATGATAATCCCAAAGACCTGTGAAACTTGATAAGAACAATGTAGAATCCAGCTTGTAAAGCCAGATAAAATTAGAGCCAGGAAGTAATGAATGGCCTTAACCTGTCTGAAATCAACTTTTCTCATCAACTTTTTAAAGGCCTGAAACATATTCTTTCTTATTCTGAACATACCCCATGCTTAAAACATTTGTGCATTTGGACAGATCTTTGTAACATAATTTGTATCTAGAATTTTTCTTTAAACTTCAAGAATTCAGACAAGATGATATGGATAGAACACTTCTTCTACAACACAACTTACACCAGTATGCTAATGTCATGATCTTAGTTCACCAAGGCTCATGTATTATCATTGAATTGCTCTGCTACTCCGAAATACAAACCATTATTCTTCGGAGAATCCCTCTATGATTGTGATTTAAGTTGGCATGCCAAAAGAAAGCTATGGATTACTCATAGATTGTGAGAGTTTGAGGAAGGAAGTCACAGCTTATGCTTAGGTATGTTTGATTTCTTAAGGTGGGTGGTGATTGTTTAAATTCTTCATAACTTTATATATATATATATATGTGTGTGTATGTATATATATATCTGAGTTCTCTCAAAATAAGTTGCAATTAAGTAATACAACAGTTTAAAAAATATTAAGATGTAAGTGGAACAGACATATACAAAATTAAACAAAACCTGAGAACTTTATGTCCATAAAGGAACTTTATAGCTAAAACAAATGAATCATGCTGAAGATAATCCTTACAGACAAGTCTGACAACTCATAGAGAAACTGGTGCAAATTTTACAGAATCTTTCAGCTTCTTGGTGTTGAAAGGTAGTGGTTAAGTGCACAGTGAACACCAACTATATGACACTGGTGTCTGGAGAATTCCCTGTACTTTCTCCCCTTGTTATTTTTCCAGAGAGAATGCCCATAGCCTTTGGATGTTTTACATGTCATTCAAGTCAGAAATTAGTACAAATTCCTTTCTTTGTGAAATATCACCATACACTATCTCATTCATCCCTAATTGTCCAAATAGTAGCTCATGAATTTCACATGTTTGCACAATACTAATATATGCTACGGAAACTGTTCCTATCAGAAAATATTATGATGGATATGATGGATAGTTTATTTATCTGCTTCTGAAAATGTGCTGTGCGTTCCTTGTGCAACAAGACAATTTTCATCTTTATATCAAAAAGGTTAGTACTTGTCACTTACAAAGAAATCAATACACGATTATATTTTTGAATGACTGAAAATGTTATGCCATTTAACATGAATAATAGATTTTATTTTTCCCAGATAAAAATTCTTGATAAATTGTGATGACATTGATATGTCAGGTTTCTGTGTGTATGTTTTTAACTCATTTTATTTTTGCTCCTTAGAATATTTTGAAAGTTGGTTTTCAAATGTATAGCCACAGGGAGTAGCTATATTAAGTTCATTTTATATCAGTATCTAAGAACTCAGCAGTATCTGAGCTAGAATATGGTACTTAAAGTCCCACCTACCAGCAAAAAATAAACCTCATGGATGATTTACATTATGCACAAGAGTCACTGTTGGATAACCACTTGCACTATGTATTGCCATGTGTTTAGGAACATAAATGTCACTTGGAAAGGTCAAGTCCACTTCTTCCTTTGCAGAATTGAACGTGAACTGATAGTCACCTGATACTCTGATCTTGTGATAATCTATACACACCTTTGATAACATGAGTGGCCTATGCTGTTGGCACTAGTAATATAAAACTAATAGGCCAGTAAGAGCGTCAAGTTTAGGAACTGAGATCTTGAAGTTGGGATGATGAATATAAGATGAGGAGCTGAGAGTTGGATATCATGTAAAAGCTAGTCCTGGACTGAGAATTCCAGAGGCTGGAGAGGGACTGTACTGGTTCTGACCTTGGTTTACTCTCATAGTTATATCTCAGTTTAAACATTATTACATAACTTCACCAGGGAGACTATTTATACTGTAAGTGTCAGTCTTTGAATTATCACTCTATATGGCACAAATTCACCAAAAATATTCTACATTGCATCAGCCACTTTAAGGAACTTCTAAAGTGAATTAATTTTTCCTTCTCTCTAAAGAGTCTTGCTGGGAGGTAACAGGTTCCCCTAGTTTTTCGATGTCTAACAAACTGTTAATTTATCATTCACTTTTTAAGGGTAATTTCTGCCAAAATCAGAATTCTACACTGATATATCTTCTTTATTTTATATTAACATTTTAAAATTCTTTTCTTGCTCCCCGATTTGGTAAAGTAATTTGATGTAATTCTCGTTTCTGATCTTCTGGAGATAAGTCTCCACTACCCTCTAGCTGTTTTCAAGATTTTCTCCTTGTCTTTTATTTTGTGCCTTTGCATTATTATTATCTTATTTTGGTATTTTTGGTATTAGTCCTATTTAGTTTGGTATTAGTCCTACTTAGTTTTCTCAGTGGTGGTTTATTTTTACATGGATTTGGGATAATTCTATAACATCATTTAAATACTTTTGTTTCTTATTCCTGTGCTCTCCTTTCAGAATGGTATGTGAGTCCTACCCTGTTGTTTGCATTCTCTCTTCATATTCTGATTGCCTTTTAGCATGTTTTGCAATTTGGTGAAGGTGAGACATACATATCAGGTAATTATAATCCAAGTACAGATAAATAAATCTTTAGTGTGAGGGTTCATATTTGAGCAACTGTAAGGTTGGGTGTGTTTAACATTTTCTGTTGCTTTCAATTGTTTCTAAATTCTCTAGCATCCTTGTTTTATGTCTGTCCAGTTGTCTTTGGTTTTAAATTATAGCTCCATTTTAAACAGAGTCTGTGCTTTGTAGTTCATTTGTAATCCAGTGTTACACTGGAATCCTGTTGATGTGTTGGTGAGGTATTAGAGAGGAGAAGCATTCTGTAAACTTACATTTTTCCTCCTCTCTTACTGCACCAGAATATTTGAATGTAACCTTACCATTAGGAGAGATAGGGAGAGTATTGGAAGCTCCAAATGTCTAATGGCTTTCCCCTTAGGTGAGATAATTCACATATAAAGGAGTTTTCTTAAAGGGAGAAGGTTCTCAATATAGATCAAAGCATTCTGTGTATAGTTCTTTGCCAAATGGTCATTGTTCATGCTCTACCACCTAAAGATTGTAGGTGATTTTCTATATGAAGAACCTGGCGATCCTCTTTGGTAAAACTCAAAAACTGTGTCCTCCTAATTCTCGGTAAAACAGAGACCCTCAAGAGTATATTCCCACAATCACTTACTTTTATGAGTTTTAAAGACATGTTTGTATTTTTTAAATTTTGCTTATATTTAGAATGAATTCATATGTTTTTATTTTCCCAAGAGAACTACAGCTCTGACTAGAGTCAAAGATTTCACTTGATTTTGTGTCTCACGCTGTGTAATTCCTGCCTATCCATACAGTTACATTAATAATAATTTTACAGATAGCAGAGAATTTTGAAAAAGTTTATTACTCTCCAAGGAACTTTATTGTCCCTGTCATTATCATACTTATTAAAAGTAACGAGAACCAATGATATTTTAAAACCACATTAGGAAATTTATCTGATACTCTTGCACTTCATTGGTCAGAAATGTTGCCTCCGGCCCTCATGTCTGTGATATCCAATTTGTCCAGGTCTCAAAACTTTCAATGGCGAGTGTGACACTATGTATCCGCCCCCTTATCTGCTGAGGGAGGGGCAGGAAACACATTCTGTGATACCCAGTGGATGCCTGAAACTGTGGATGCTACAAAAATGTATTTTTACTGGGTTTTATTTTATGTGCAAACCTCTGTTAAAGTTTAATATATAAATTAGGCACAATAAATAATTATCCCCAATAGTTATTCAGTAGAGCAATTATAACAACACATTTTAATAAAATATCCTTATTATATGAGACACCATCAAAAAGTTCATGGAAATTATATATTGTGAATAAAAGGAGGGGTGAATCTCAAAATATTTGTATCAAAATAAATTTATATTTTGACTGCATTTTCCACAAACCTCAAGTCTTCACATTTCACTTAAAAGAAGCACTTTGTGGCTTCTGTAGCATATCTGAGTTGTCAGCGGCACTACTCAGGTTATTACCTGACTGTGGTGGTGCTGTGATAGGTCATTTGATGATGCAGATGACTACCAGGTGACTAATGGCTGCACAATACATACCACATGGGACATGGGCAAAGAGATAACTCACATGCCAAGTGGGACAGAGCAAGTCAGCGTGAGATTTTATGATGGTACCCTGGTATTCAGAAAGGCACCACATTTAAAACTATCGAATTGTTTATTTCCATTTAATAATCTCGTACTATGGTTTGCTGAGTGTAATCAAAACCACAGAATGCAGAATCACAGGGTGGAGGTTGGAGGGTGGAATTGTATGAAATTATGTACGTTTTTCTCCTGATTTTGGACTCTTAACTTAGCTAAGGAATAGATCATAAAATATCAATGAGATGTATACAATATATACAATCTTACAAATAGCTACATTCTTCACACTCCTGCAACAGACTCCAAATGACATAATACTAAAGAATTTGTCTTCTGGAAAATATGCCAGAAGAGGAAATGCTTTAGAACTCTGTGGGAAAAAAAAAAGACCTTATTAAACACTTTTGAACACTAAAGCAGCAGTTAATCTTCAGAATATTGATCCGTGGCTAAATGTGTCCTAGTTGAAAAGATATAAGGCATAGACTGCCATTATATCAGGAAATGTAAAACTAAGAGTCTTAATAATCCTCCAGAAATAGATGGCTTTGGATGGTGTATCAGTCACAGTTTAGTTAGGAGAAAGAAACAGAACACTAATTTAAGCAGGAAAAGGTCAACAGAAAGAAGTATTAACTATTACAGGGGAATAGATTAATGTGTGGCTGACTAATAAAAATAACTCCAATGAATATAAGGCAAAGCTTAACTCCAAACCTTAAGGGGTTGGCAATGTTGAGGCTCAAAGAATGACAGAAAACTTGCTGTCATGCTTGTTTGATGAACTTCTGAAAATCTGCTCTCCAGAACCTGCTGTAAATCCTGATGTTGCTGGGAAAGTAGAGGTACTCTGCTATAGAACTAAGCTGTGTGTGGGCACGTGTGTGCGTATGTGTGCATGTGTGTCTGTGTGTGGTGGAAGAGAGATCCAGGGTAACTGCTTGTTGCTAGTACTCTGTCTGCTCAGTGCTCCTGGTACTGGATGCCAAAGGGAACCTCCTACAGTGCAGGCACTGGCTGGTCAGGAAGGCAAGGAAGCCAGCCCAGTGGGCAGAGTGGAGAGTGGAAGGAGAATCTTCTTCCTGTTATGACTGCAGTAATTCATACTGACAAAACTTAACATCATGCCAGCTGCTGGAGGAAAAACTAGTTAGAGGACCCAGATCTTACGGCACATAGCAAGAGATGGTGGATGAATTTAGTACTGAGAGTGAATAAATAAATAGTTGGCAACAAAAGGACAAGCTTTCACTAGAGAATTTTGGATTTCACAATTGCATGGCATGGACAACTGCAGACACAAATTCTATGTTTTCATTAGTGTGTTGTGCCTCTTTATTTGTCTTTTATTTCACTTTCATATCAAAGTGAGTAAATCTTAATGATGATATTTACAAGATCTCCAGCCTTAAAATTACATTATGTGTGTTTGGTATTTTTTTAAGATGAGGGTCCAACCATTGGCTGCATCAAAATAATCATTTAATAGAAATTACATCAAATGATAACAATTTGTATACATTTTTTTCTAAGTACCTAAACCTCTCTTTTGAACTAAGGATTATTACGAAGTGGTATCATAAGTAATTGGACTCAACTCCTAATTAATTTTAATATATAATATAGCAAAAATAACTAAAATAACTAAAAAGGTAAAAGCATTTTCATGTCTTATCTGTGAAAGAAACAATAATGAATAACATCCATGGACTATATGGATAAGGTAGCTATTGTAAGCAAACTTTGGTAAAGATAAAAATAAAAGCAAGACAAAAACCAAACAAAAAACAATAAAACAAAAGAGCGATTTTAATCTGTGTTCCAAGAAACCTCTAAAAATAAATTTCATGAAGGAAATATTCTACAAAGAAGCCAGCACCTCATGTATAAAATGAAAGTTTGCTTCATTATTCTTTTCAAGATCCTCAGTCCTTTAATTCTAAATAGTGATATCACAGGCTTTTTTTTTTAGCTTTTTCTTTTAATTTCAGGTTTTGTTTGTTTGTTTGTTTGCTTTCCTTTTGTTAACAGATTGTGTGGTGTTTGAGAATTTCAACACTAGATTGTTCATGGAACTTTTTGCCTTAATAATCAAAAACTGGAAATGCCTCAAATGTCAATAAATAAATGGTGGCACATTTCTCCAATGAAATGCTAATCAGTACTAAAAAAACACAACAACCTACTGATATAGAACAGGGATAGATCTTGAAATCATTATACATGGAGTAAATAAGATGTAAAGGGGTCATGAACTGTGATTCTATTTCTATGAGGATTTTAGAAAAAAGAGGGCCAGCACCGTAGCTCACTAGGCTAATCCTCCTCCTTGCGGCGCCGGCACACCGGTTCTAGTCCTGGTCGGGGCACCGGATTCTGTCCCATTTGCCCCTCTTCCAGGCCAGCTCTCTGCTGTGGCCAGGGAGTGCAGTGGAGGATGGCCCAGGTCCTTGGGCCCTGCACCCCATGGGAGACCAGGAGAAGCACCTGGCTCCTGCCATCGGATCAGCGCGGTGCGCCAGCCGCAGCGCGCCGGACGTGGCAGCCATTGGAGGGTGAACCAACAGCAAAGGAAGACCTTTCTCTCTGTCTCTCTCTCTCACTGTCCACTCTGAAAGTAGATCAGTGGTTTCCAGGAGAATGACTGGTGGCTGTCAGTTATTTGCTTTTGGGAAGCACAAGGGACATTTTAGAGAGCTGACAAAGTTGCTTGTGATCTTTTTTTATGTTATTCAAATGTATGAATCTGTCAAAACTTTATTAGAGTAAAACTGATTGATTTTATTGTATGTAAATTATATCAAAATAAAGCAGTTTAAAAAAATGAAAGGAACTAAAACTCATTAAAATAGTAAAATATTTGTTATAGTACACTTAACAAATTTCATTTAATATCTTTTTGACTTTAATTAATAAACTCATTTTCTTTCTCTTTGTGCTTCTCTCAGAGCAAACTTCTGCAGCTCTAAAATACTTAATTCAAATCCCAGTCTTAGTTCTGCCACTTCTAAGCTTTGGTATTTGGATTTTAATCATATATATTCATCACTCAAAAGACTGAATAAGTTGAACTCGTTGCTATTTAGAAGTTGTACTACTCCATTAGTAGGTAAACCACACAACTCAAAAGTTTTACCCTCAAATTTTAATTTGACTCCTAGGATTGTTAAATTTAAATACAATAACTGGGGGGAGCACTGTGGCAGTTAATCCTCTGCCTGCAGCTCTGGCATCCTCTATGGGCATTGGTTTTAGTCCTAGCTGCTCCTCTTCCAATCCAGATCTCTGCTATGGCCTGGGAAAGCAGTGGAAGATGGCCCAAGTGCTTGAGCCCCTGCACCTATGTGGGAGACCTGGAGGAAGCTCCTGACTACTGGCTTCGGATCAGCTCAGCTACAGCCATTGTGGCCATTTGGGGAATGAACCAGCAGATGGAAGACCTTTCTCTCTGTTTCTCTCTCCCACTGACTATAACTCTATCTCAAATAATACATAAAATCTTTTAAAAATACAATAAAATAAATACAATTAATAGTTTGCATGTTGATGACAAAATGGCTGTATATATTTGTGTGTATCTATTTATGTAAACATAATAAATCAGTCTTTATATAATTTTAATTTCTGTTATGTGTTTTAGAAGCTGTTTAGTTACCAACAGAAGCAAATTATATGAAGACTCATTAAATTCAAGTTTCCTATTTTGAGAAAAATTTTTTTTCTTTGACAGATAGAGTTAGACAGTGAGAGAGAGAGACAGAGAGAAAGGTCTTCCTTCCATTGGTTCACCCCCAAAATGGCCACTACGGCCAGAGCTATGCTGATCCAAAGCCACGAGCCAGGTGCCTCTTACTGGTCTCCCATGTGGGTGCAGGGCCCAGGCACTTGGGCCATCCTCCACTGCCTTCCTGGGCCACAGCAGAGAGCTGGACTAGAACCCGGTGCTCGTATGAGATGCCAGTGCTGCAGGCAGAGGATTAACCAAGTGAGCCACGGCGCCAGCCCTGAGAAAATTTTATTAGAGTTACTAAGCCTGATAAAGAATTTAACGTAAATTCCAAGAAAACTAGTTGACCATCATATATATATATATATATATATATATATTCTGCCCTAAATGAAAATTTCAGAAAAATCAATATCCTCTTTTAGCTTGGATAAATTTTATAAACAGAATAGAACAATAAATCAAATGAAGAAATTTTTTTAATACCAAAGAAAACCTTATTTCTGAATGTCTGGGATTCATTGTATTTTTATCTTTTACCAACATTTCTTTATAACGATTTAGTATTACTTTCCTATTTCAAGTCACATTACAATCCTTGGAATTGGGACTACGATAGTGTGGGTTTTCCAGAGGGGGGAAAAAAATACATATTTCTGCCTAGCAACTATTCAGCATACAATCAAAAATGTGATATCCTATAATTTAAGTACTATGATAAAAAATTAACTATTTAAATACTATGAAGATAAAAAGTAGGGTCTGGTGCTGTGGCATAGTGGGTAAAGCCTCTACCTGAAATGCTGGAGTCCCATATGGGCCTTGGTTCAATTCCTGGCTACTCCACTTCCCATCCAGCTCTCTGCAATGGCCTGGGATAGCAGTGGAAGATGGCACAAGTCCTTGGGCCCCTGTACCCACATGGGAGACTCAGAAGAAGCTCCTGGCTCCTGGCTGCAGATTGGCCTAGTTCTGGCTATTGTGGCTATCTAGGGAGTGTACAAACAGATGGAAGACCTTTCTCTCTCTCTCTCTCTCTCTCTCTCTCTCTCTGCCTCCCCTTCTGTCTGTGTAACTCTGACTTTCAAATGAATAAATCCTTAAAAACGTAAATACAATTTATATTACATGGCATAATAGAATAGGAGAGGGAAGAAGGTAAAAAAAATGCTTTATGCATAAAGACACCTACAACCATAACAAAATATAGAGGAATCATCTTGCTGATTACATTTTCCAAGTCTAACTGGTCATGTGTTTGTAGCTCATATTTATAATTATATTTATCCACTACTCATTTTGTTTTCCCTTTAACTTCAGCAAGCACCTCAGTTGGTAATGGTTCTTTACATGATGGGATGAGTCAAATCATTCCTTGTCAGACTCAGCTATTACCTGTTGTGCTTGGGTGAGAGTGTTGTGGTTTAACATTGACCTTAATCATTGACATGATAATAGTAAAAGACACCATGAGGGATTTCTTGTTTTCCAGGCATACTCTTTCTTCTCTTCATTGTGGAGTAGAACACCACTCGGTACTTAGGACCAATCACAACAGTCAGCACAGTAGCTTCTTACTTTGTTGTTTCACAGGCACAAGGAATCCAAAGCATGTAGGCAGCGGTCTTAATTTCTAGTTCAATGGAATCTTTATTATCTCCTGGTGAAATTAGTATTCTATCTCTCTCCTTTTTTTAAATTTATTTGACAGGTAGAGTTATAGACAGTGAGAGAGAGAGAGACAGAGAGAAAGGTCTTCGTTCCATTGGTTCACCCCCCAAAAGGCCACTATGGCCTGCGTTGCGCTGATCCAAAGCCAGGAGCCAGGTGCCTTTTCCTGGCTCCCATGTGGGTGCAAGGGCCCAAGCACTTGGGCCATCCTCCACTGCCCTCCCGGGCCACAGCAGAGAGCTGGACTGGAAGAGGAGCAGCCGGGACTAGAACCTGGCACCCATATGGGATGTGGGTGCCGCAGGTGGAGGATTAACCAAGTGAGCCATGGCGCCAGCTGAAAGTAATATTAAGATACATATCTGGGGAGGAGAGCATGAAGTTGCAGGAAGAAGCAGCAGAATTTTAAAATGGGTCACTAGGGTTAACAGTGAGGTTTTTCTTTTCTTTTTTTAGATTCATTAATTTATTTGAAAGGCAGAGTTACAGAGAGGCTGAGGCAGAGAGAGCGATAAAGGTCTTCCATCTGCTGGCTCACTCCATAAATGGTTGCAATGGCCAGAGCTGGGCAAGTCCAAAGCCAGGAGCCTGGAGCTTCTTCTGTGGCTACCACGTGGGTACAGGGGTCCAAGGACTTTGGCCATCTTCTATGGCTTTGTCAGGTCATAGCAGAAAGCTGGATCGGAAGTGGAGCAGCTGGGACTCAAACCAGCGCCCATATGGATGCTAGCACTGCAGGCAGCTGCTTTACCTGCTATGCCACCCGGCTGGCCCCTAACAATGAATTTTAATACTTCTATTTCAACTCTCTGATTCCTGCATCCATGTGTCCTAATTATGAGAGAAACATCGTATTCAAAGCTGACTGATTCATATCATATATAGCCTTCTGGAGAACTTTTGTTAATTCTGCAAAATATTGCTACCCAGCTGGCACTACAAATGAGACTTCAAAATGGTCTCCCACCATGCTGTTGTTAATTGCTTAGAAAATCTGTATTTTTGTTTTTATTATAAACTTAATTCCTTAATTAAAGCAGTATTTTGTGAAATACTGTGTAATAGGATAATTTTGGCAGAATTATTGTAAACAAAGTAGGTGATTCTGTATTTAAAGTAAATATCTATAATACCTACTTGTATCTACCTATCAGTATCTATACCGATATCTACAATTATACCTATCTACATCATACTTTTCATGATAAGAGGCTGACCATTCCAGGTAATGGTGCTTTCATGGGGGCTCAAAAATTAGTATCTGTCACTGGATGAGCAGGATGACTGGATGCTTATCAATGGTCATAGCCAAGTCAGCCTTGGTGAATGTAAGCCCATGTCGCTATATTTGGGTATAACTTTTGTCTCTGCAACCATGGCTGTTCGCTCATGAGCCATTGGACAATGCTAGGAGTATCTAGGGAAACAGGCTAACTGATACTCATCATCCTAAAGTTTTGAATAAAATCTGCTGAGGTCACTCTTCAGTTAATATTTACATAAGAATTCAGAGCAGGGTGGATTTACATGAGATGTGTGCATCTAAATCTTCGTAGTGTCTCCCAGCCAGAGAGATCTATCCGTATACTCTTTCCTTAAATTTCCTTGTCACAAACTTTCCAATCATTTTCTGATCATGAATTTCTTTATTTTTCCAATTCCCTGGTGATTCAGCCAACTATAAGCTGCAATAGCCCATGATTACATAAATAATACCATAACTGACCTTTTCTTCTTCCAAACAAAATGATCAGCCAAGTAAAGTGCTCAACATTCCGTAGTCTGGAAGCTTTGTATTCACCACTGTTCTTTAAATTTGTCTGAGATAAGAGCTGTAGTCCTATAGGTAAATATCATTTAGAACCATTTGTTAGCTTAGCCTGGAGCTTTTCTTCTTCTTTCAGATTAATATGGGAAATTTCTTATATGACAGAGGTGTAGCCTGGGAAAGAGAAATGAATTGTAATGGGAGTGGTACCATGGACATTTGGGTCATATCTTCGTGTGAGTTATTTGTTCACTCAAATCCTATTACATATACCAGCCCTACTTGATAATGAAGAGTTGACATGCACTCCCAACTTTTTGGCTTGATAGGTAAGATGACAGTTCAAGAAAGAAGTTCATGTTCTTTTTCAAATTGATAGGCTATGGATAAGACTTCAAAGTCATATATTTTAAGTAATTTATAAAATTTATATATATTTTTAAATTTATTTTATTTTATAAATATTTTTAAATTTATTTATATATATGTATATTTTAAGTAATTAACAAGAGAATTTCAGGGCTATGATCAAAATGTCCAGGGCCTGCACTGTGATTCTACTACAGAGGTCTGCTAAAGGCTCTAAACAATATCCTTCCTGCCACTGTTGCTTCAAGCACATTGACTGTGGGAGATCACAGTCCCAAAATGGCAAGGCTGCATGCACAGTTACCTCTACCTGCTTCAGACTCTTTTTGTCCTTGTTCCTACTCAAAATTTGGAGATTTTCAAGTCACTCAATTTATGGGCTGAAGTAATATGTTCAAATGAATAGTATGTTTAGTGCAAAGTTCAAGTAGGCCTACTGGCTAGCTATTCAGGCTCCTTCTTTGGTGGTAGCAGAGACCAGATGAGGCCACCTCCTGATGAGGTACATCGTGACGTGCTGCCAATACTGGAATCTCATGGTTTTTCTGAAGCAGAAGGCCCTTGAAATGTTGTATGATTTACTTCCTATCCTCTGCTGTAAATGCCTTACAATAACTGGAGTAGTTGTTATTTTTGATCACTAAGATGAATGATTCATGTTATCAATGAGATAAGCCAGTGTAGTATCTTCAGGAAGGTAAAACTGCTAACCTTCATTCCTACATTATCAAGTTACTATTAGTGATGATATCCAACAGAATCCCTCTGAGAGCATGACACTGCTTTTGGATTGCTATTTACATAAGGCGAAACAGTTCTGGTGCAGTACTTTTGGATTTTCACATCCTAATACTAACTTCTGAGATCAAGGAAACAAAGGGAGATTCTGTCAGGTGCTACAAATACCTATTCTGGTTTTGCATTCGAGACCTGGAGAAATTACTAAAAGATCAATTTGCAACATACTAAGTATGCTATGATACAGACATGAGGTAAAATTCACTCACCAATTCATTTCCTTTAGCTGCTATCTGACCAGTAGACCTAGTAGCTTTAGGTCTCAAATTAGTTTAGAGCCATTGTGGAGAAATCCTTGAAAGGGATCACTTCTTTGTCATACTTTGTACTTTGTACTTCACTTCTAGAGACCTGCTGAGACTTGAGTGCAGTTATAGTCTAGAAGGAAATAAGGGTGGTACAAGTGGGTTCTGAAGAGAATCACAATTGTGCCACTTAGAAAATGCTTCCGTTATTACAGTGGCCTAAGGTGCCATAGGATTATTCCATTCAAGTGGAGCTGGAGAATTCACTACAGTTGGGGTTGGAGAGGTCACTTCTACTCATCAATAAGACTCACTGTTTAGAGGTTCAATGTCTCCAGCTTCATTAAGATCCTCTCATACATCCCCATTCTAACCTATAGGATCCCATTATCCCCCATCAGTACATTCCAAACTACAATAAGTACCGTGTGAGTCGGGGAGTTCTACCTGCATTGTAACTCAGTGAACAGTATGAAAAAAAAATTCCATTTGGTTTTTAGCCATCTCAGCCTTTAGCTATAGGTGCTAGATGTCTCCTTCATGCCCCTCAAAGAAACTCTCAGGTCAGTCATGCAGCACGTAAGTTGGGAATTAATATTCTTGAGTTAGTCATTTTTTTTCCATCTCTTTGCCCGCTATATTAATAGTAACTACCCAACCTTGTCACATTATTTTTCTAAAAATGCTTAAAAGTATCATACCACATGACCGAGATTCTTATTTCTTATATGTGACTGAATAAAAATATCAAATGAAGATATTTTCTTTGTGTATGTCCATTACTCTGACATTGTGAATTTTCAGTGATCTCTTTACAAAGGAGAGCCAAATTTTTGGTTCTAATCTGAACCAAAATATGTGAGAACCAGAGTTATAAATTCCAGTTTTAATTCCAAAAGCAGAAGATTGATGTCCTAGATTGGAGAAAATCAGGCAAAGAGAGTGAACTCTGTCTTACTCTTTCTATTTTATCCAGGCTTCAATAAATTAAATGAGGTTCATTCACATCGATTAGAAGAGTATGCTCTATTCATTCTACCAAATCAAATGATAATCTCATTTAGAAATACCCTCACAGACACAAGTAGAATATTGTTTACCCAAAACTGGGGTTTTCTGAATTGTCTTCTATCATTTTGTCTCTTCACTGTCAGTCTCCTTCTCTGTTTCTGAGACTCCATCTACTTTATATTTCCTAGTATTCATTATCTTATTTTCATCAAATAACCATGTAGAGTTCCTATACACTCACTCTTGAGTAATAGCAATCACAGAAAAATTTTCATATAAACCCGAGTCAAATGTCTATTTTGCTGTCCAAACACCAAAACCCATAAAGAAATTATCATATGGGTATTCCACTGGTACCTGAAAATCAAGAGCTTTAATTTCATTATTTTATCTCCAGAAATGATCCTCCTTCATTTTCTTTTAATCTATTAAGAACTATCATTAATTTTGTGTTTAATTAAAATATCTAAATATAGATAGATTCTGTGATTCTGTTTTCTTTCCTTCTTCTTCTTTTTTTTTTTTTTGACAGGCAGAGTGGACAGTGAGAGAGAGACAGAGAGAAAGGTCTTCCTTTGCCATTGGTTCACCCTCCAATGGCCGCCTTGGCCAGCGCGTTGCGGCCGGCGCACCGCGCTGATCCGATGGCAGGAGCCAGGTGCTTCTCCTGGTCTCCCATGGGGTGCAGGGCCCAAGGACTTGGGCCATCCTCCACTGCACTCCCTGGCCACAGCAGAGAGCTGGCCTGGAAGAGGGGCAACTGGGACAGAATCCGGTGCCGCGACCAGGACTAGAACCTGGTGTGCCGGTGCTGCAAGACGGAGGATTAGCCCAGTGAGCCGCGGCACCAGCGATTCTGTTTTCTTAAACTCATCTGCCTCTATCTCCTCCTCAGGCTTCTACTTATGGTGGGTCTCATTATTTTCATAGGACTTTGCAAAGTTATTAAATTAATCTTACAACCTCAGCTTTGTACCAGTATACCGCCTTGATGTTCTCCATTTACATTTTTTTTCATGGATAATCACCAAGTATTATGTTTTCTTTAGTATTTACATCAAACTACATTATTTAGATTAACATTGAAAGTTATGGTAATAATTGAAATCTTATCACACTTTATGATATATAAGAATATAAAATATCCCATCTCATTTATTTTGTAAGACTAATTTACTTTTGATTTAAAACACTGGAAAGAAAGGTTCAATGTCTAGAAATAGGAGCATCGAGGTTACTATTTTGGCTTGGCTACCATTTAGTCACAAGATATGTGAAAGTCAAGTAATGAACTTCAATATCCTCATTTGAAAATGAGCAAATCTTACATAACCTCAAATATTCTTTCCACATGAAAACTTTTAATTCTGCTGGTGAAGAGATTGGAGTCCAAATACAATATTAGAAAGTAAAAATCCTAAGTATAAATATCCTAAGTATTCTATTGATGAAACTCAATAATCAAATTATATTCATTGAAATGTTCAGATATCTCTGGTTGATATAGTGTAGATGCAGATTGAGAAAAAAGCTTGCATATTTCCCCCTCATAATAGAGTCATTTCAACTTTTCTTATAAGTAACACTTGGTAAATGAAACTCACCTTTTCTCTAGATCTGTCTAGTAAACTCTTGCATCAGTATTAGCAACTAGATGAATTCAGTACTTTACCACTTTTTACTAACTAATATTTTAAATTCAGAATGTATCCAATGGAGCAAAACTGGATCACATATAAAAGTAATCCTATTTGAACAATTTTACACTGTCATGCTTGAGAGTGCAAGAAATTACTGGAAAATGAATGTTCTAATTCACTTTTCCCCTAGAAGATAAAATTTGAACACAATCACTTATGAATATCATTTAAAAACTTTCAGTTAATCTTCAAATAAGTTCTGTGGATTGATTTCTGCCCTCTATATGAATGTTCAAAGAGCAATATCATAGGAACTGATTATGTGCAAATTCCTATATCAGGGGTTCACAAATTTTACCAGAACCAGAATGCAGTTATTGCAAGGTTTGGCATTTTAAAACTACATAGAGGAGAGAAGAAAATGACCAGAATTTAAAGGAAAAGGACAAAATATGAATAGAGAGATGGAGATAGAGATGATAGTGAAAGTAATAGTGATAGTGCTAAAGGTAGAGGTAGAGGTACAGGTAAAAGTACAAGTGGAGATAGTTAGGTATCTAGCTAGCTAGCCAAGTAGCTAGACAGCTAGATAACTAACCAGTTAGCTAGATAGATAGAGATATTGTGAGACAGAGATTGTTTTAATGGGGATAGAATAGTTAAGGAAGACTCCAGGTTCAAAAATACTGCAAGCTCTTTGGATAAAATATCACAACAGGGACCTAGAATATTATTTGAGAAGGAAAATTGATTTTGGGTGGTAAGCACAATTATTTTCAAGATTCAGAATAACTCCAGATGAAATAATAACTCCAGATGAAAATGATGATCTGAAGCACCAAAAAGAAAATGAAAACAGAAATGAGCAGAACAGATAATCAATTAGAGGCAATTAGTTACTAGGAATGGTGTTGTAAATTAGCATGTATGGAATTGAGTTAACTTCAGTTAAACATTCCTTAGACTATTTGCCATGGTCCAAGCATATCTACAGTTATGTACCCATATTTAAAAAATAATCAATTATTTATCTGTTACCAGAAATTGCTTCATCCATTAATTCATCCAACTCGTTTTAGATTTTTTGAGAATTATATTAGCTTCAGCTTCGCAGTTTAATTCCTTCAATGGGACCATGTCCTATTGGGATATATTTTAAGACCAGGCAAACTATTTTCTATGCCAATTCCTGCCCATATTCATTTATACATGGGTTGAAGTAAGTAGTGATACATGGAGTAAAAATATAGAGTGATATTAACTGATAATAAGTAAGACATACTACTGTTAAAGACTTCCTAATTATATATATTTCTAGATTCAATAAAAAATTAATGGAAAAAATAAAAAAATTCACTCCAGTATGTTATTTGAAAGACCTTATATTCAAAATTTCAATCAACTATTCTTTAATAAAATTTTCCAAAAATGAACTTTGTATAGTTGCTTTCTGTTTAAGTAGGCAGCATTAAATGATACGGTTTTAGGAACGTGAATGTTAACCTTTACAGCATTATTTCTGTGTGGTCAGAGATAATATGTCAGATGATTTCAATATTTTGAAAACTGTCAAGGTCTCTATTCTGTTTAATCATATGTTCCATGTACACTGAAACAATGGAAGCTTTTTCAGTAGACATTTAGATATTAAGTCACCACTTAGGATATTTATAGCTACATAGGGATGTGTGATTTGAGTCCTGCCTCCACTTCTGAACCAGCTTCTTGCTCATGTGTACGCTGGTAAAAGCAGATGACGGCTCCAAAACTTAGGTCTCTGCTGCCAATGTGGGATATGTGGATGGAGTTCCTGGCTCCTGGTTTCACCCTCATCCACCCTTGGGTGTTATATGCATTTGGTGTGTAGAAAAGAATGGAAGAGCTCCCTCGTCATGTCTTCCTGTCTGTCTCTCTTTCCAAAAAGCAAAAATAAATAAGCAAAAAAAAGTTGAAATCTTCCATAAAGATAGTGATTTTTCAATTTTTCTCTTAAAGTTGTCAATCTTTGTTTTTTTTTTTTTTTTAAAAAAAAAACATGTAATGTACATCTAAGATGTAGTACCTTCTGTTTTAATTGATCCACTTCAAGTTGTGAAATACTAACTATTTATCTCTGGAATTATGTTTTAAATAATTTGTTTAAAATTAACATATAAATAACATAGCTTAATCAGTATTAGAGAATTTTTAAAAACTAATTCTTACAACATTAGCCTTGTATTTGGATTATATACTACAGTGTTATTTAAATAAGTTACCAACATATTTGGGCTTGCATTTATTATTCCACTATGTATTTTATCATTAGCCTATCTACTATTGTGTAACTTTTCCATTTTCACTTATCTGTGATTTTAAAAAAATAATTACTCATGTTCTTATATTATTCACAAACCAGCCAAAAAATATTTTCCAATTTTAATGGTCACCTGTCAGCTAAAAACATACAGTCTTCACAGCAGTGTTATAAAACGTAATTTTGCTATTTATAAGGAATAGTTAGGTACAGAATTTCAAGCTTTGTGTTAGGTTTTTGGGTGTTTTTTGTTACATTAACTAAAATAACTAAGAGGAGCCAATTAGGATGGCGGAAAGCATATTTTGTCTTATTGCACAAAGGTTCCCTAAGACCTGGTGGCTAACTTATTCTAAGGTCTGATGGAGGCTGGCAGTGGTGTAACAGGTGCAGAGGAAGGGTCACACTGCCATCTGAGAAGTGGAGAGAGAGAGGAAGCATGTTCTAATATAACTAGCCCTCTCATGAGAACTACCTTCTAAGAATAAATTCACAGTTAACTGAAAAACCTAGTAGTTCCAACTCCCTATAACCAACCCTCCACTCATAATATACTAACATTAATCCATTAGCCACTAATATACAACTTTAAGATTCAGATGTCTGCATGAGTATGAGGAGGCAAATATGTTCAAAATTTAACAAGTACCATGTGTTTTTATTTATTGTCAATTAATATTATTGTATTTGTAATCCAATACATGCTTAAAACACAATTATTTTTGTATGATATACATGCATTTACAAATGTACAATATTCTTTTTTCATTAATTTTTTCCTTAATATGTTTATATATTTTTACAATATTTTTCAGCCTGAACCATTTGCTTTTATATTTATAAGTTCACCAGACTAGCTACAGTTTTTAAACATTTTTATATCACTTCATACATTTTGTAGTAAGGTATGCATGTATAGGCTATATTTATTGAGTTATGATTCTAAGTTGCCATATTTTTGTTGTTCTTTTCAGATTAAAGATATTGACCATATGTCAAATAGTTTTCATTGTTTTGCTTGACAGAATTATTTGTTATCTCTTTCTATTATTTGAATATATATTCTATTATAAATATATATATATATATATAATATGTTGATACATTATACATATAGGGGCCAGCTCTGTAGCACAGAAGGTTAATGCCCTGGCCTTAAGCGCTGGCATCCCATATGGGCTCCAGTTCTAGTCAAGGCTGCTCATCTTCCAATCCAGCTCTCTGCTATGGCCTGGGAAAGCAGTGGAAGATGGCCCAAGTGCTTGGGCCCCTGCACCCATGTGGGAGACCCGGAAGAAGTTCCTGGCTCCTGGCTTCGGATTGGCGCAGCTCCAGCTGTTGAGGCCAATTGGGGAGTGAACCAGTAGATGGAAGACCTCTCTCTTTGTCTCTACCTCTCTCTGTAACTGTCTTTCAGATAAATAAAATAAAATCTAAAAAAATATGGCCGGCAAGGTGGCTCACTTGGCTAATCCTCTGCCTGCAGTGCCGGCACCCCAGGCTCTAGTCCCAGTTGGGGTGCCAGGTACTAGTCCCGGTTGCTCCTCTTCCAGTCCAGCTCTCTGCTGTGGACTGGGAGGGCAGTGGAGGATGGCCCAAGTGCTTGGGTCCCTGCACCTGCATGGTAGACCGGGAGGAGTTACCCGGCTCCTGGCTTCAGATCAGCGCAGTGCTGGCCGTAGCGGTCATTTGGGGAGAGAACTAGCAGAAGAAAGACCTTTCTCTCTGTCTCTCTCTCACTGTCTATAACTCTCTCTGTCTCTCTCTCTCACTGTCTATCTCTGCCTGGCAAAAAACAATAATATATATTATAATAGAATATATATGCTATTGCTTGAATGTATTATTTTTGTTTCATATCCACAATTTGATACCTTTTAATGTGGCTTTATGGTTATCATGTTTTGCTCTACTTCTTTATTGTAGTTTTATGTCTTTCAATTTTCAGAATGCTGACAGACATCATATATCTGTGTGTATGTATATATATATATATCACATATTTGAGTGTATATATTCTCATTTGATGATATCTATATCTATCTGCTTATTTGTACTTCAAATGTGTGTGTGCCTATGTATATATGCACGCATGTATGTGTACACATAATGTCCTGTGTATATACACATGTGTATGTAAATAGATAGATGCATGTATTTATAATATGTGTGTATAAGGTTCATAATTTTATCCTTCACATTTCACATTGTTTGCTGTTTTCAGTGCCTCACTCTGAATATCTTCTATTTTTTTTATTATTCCTTGAATATTTATGCCCAGTTGTAAGGCAGTAATGCAAAGTTGCCATATACTCACTTATAACCATGTAGGCATGACTGGGGGTGTTTTTACCTGCTATGCCACAATTTCCATCCCTATCTCTCTCTCTTTCTCTCTGTCTCTGAAATTCTAAAGGAAGAGAAAAGACAAGTGGAAAAGCAAAAATAATTCTATACACTGAGGGGAAAATGTCAGTAAAAAAAAAAAAATGAGAAAAACTTCAAACAGCACAATGACTCAGAAAACCAGCAGACACAAACCTACACTCCTACCTTGACTCTAGGGTTGATTATAAATTATACATTCTTGTCTCCTCCTATACTTTGTGATATATTATTACACACCAAATACTGTGTGAGCAAATTATAGACATGCCAAAGGCCATTATCTTCATTACAGATATTTTTTTCATTTCTTTGTTAGAGGCTGATCATCTCAGTCGAATCAAAGACTGCACAACTCAGCATCAGGATGTCACTTTAAATAAAACTCACTCTAAATCTAGTATAAAACTGTTTCTGTGGAGTGGCCTTCAGCCGTTTTGATTCAAACTTTTTGGATTATGCTCTATCAGCTCACCTCAGATTTCCAGGTAAATCTAACAACTGCGTCTATTGACAAAAGCTCTTCTAGTAATTTGTCCTCCAGCACTGAGAGACTGAGAAGGTGATTTTAGACTGCCTTTAGAAGCTCACGTCTAATTTCCAAGACTTCCACGCCCTGGTGTCAGTAAATGTTTCAGGGGAAAACAAATTATGTATTAGGATCTTCTAAGATTTCTGAACCCTTATTTCCATGCTAGATTAATCTGCCTGGGATTCAATCACAAAATATCACATGTGATCTAAACAAGAGGATTTTTATTAATTTTCCCACAGTTCTGGAGGCTAGAAGTCCAAGATCAAGGTGTCAGTAGTGATGGTTTCTGAACATGACTCCCTCAGGTTTGTGCAGAAACCTATACCTGTTTCCTGACATGTTCTTTCCTCTGCGCGCACAGAGAGGAAGCTGCGCTGTCCTTTCCTCTGTAAAAATCTCAGTTCCATCAGATGGGCAACCCCCCCTGACCTCCTTCAATGCTCGATCTCTGAACATAGTCATACCAAAGGTTATTTTTTCAACATATGAACTTGTAGCAGGAGCCTAGCAGTTGTCCACAATATAGGGCACCTTAAATTGTCTTGTATTTTCTACTCTACAACAGACGATTCTCCAGGATCATGTTTAGTCCTCAGCCCACATCGAAAATTGGAAAACATCTTCAATGCAGTAACTGGTTGCAGCCATATGATTACCTTCAAAGTCCTTTCTTTCTTATTATTATTATTATTTGACAGGTAGAGTTAGAGAGTGAGAGACAGAGACAGAGAGAAAGGTATTCCTTCTGTTGGTTTACTCCCCAAGTGGCTGCTACGGCCGGCGCACTGCGCCGATCCAAAGCCAGGAGCCAGATGCTTCTTCCTGGTCTCCTGGGCGGGTGCAGGTCCCAAGCACTTGGGCCATCCTCCACTGCCCTCTAGGCCACTGCAGAGAGCTGGACTGGAAGAGGAGCAACCGGGACTAGAAAATGGTGCCCATATGGGATTCCGATGCTGCAGGTGGAGGATTAACCAAGTTAGCTACGGCGCCGGCCCCAAAGTACTTTCTTTTATGTAAGTTTAGTTCCTCTCATTTTTTTCTACATATTTTGAATTTCTTTAACTTTTATTTAGTAAATATAAATTTCCAAAGTACAGTTTATGGATTACAATGGCTTTCCCCACCATAACTTCCCTCCCACTCGCACCTCTCCCATCTCCCCCTCCTTCTCCCATTCACATCAGATTCATTTTCAATTATCTTTATATACAGAAGATTGATTTAGTATATATTAAGTAAAGATTTCATTAGTTTGCACCCACACAAAAACACAAAGTGTAAAATACTGTTTCAGTACTAGTTATAGCATTACTTCACATTGGACAACACATTAAGGACAGAGATCCTACATGAGGAGTAAGTGCACAATGACTCCTATTGTTGACTTAACAATTTGACACTCTTGTTTATGTCGTCAGTAATCTCCCTAGGCTCTAGTCAGGAGTTGCCAAGGCTATGGAAGCCTTTTGAGTTCACTGACTTCAATCTTATTCCAACAGGGTCATAGTCAAAGTGGAAGTTCTCAGGCCGGCGCCGTGGCTCACTAGGTTAATCCTCTGCCTTGCGGCACCGGCACACCGGGTTCTAGTCTGGTCGGGGTGCCAGATTCTGTCCCGGCTGCCCCTCTTCCAGGCCAGCTCTCTGCTGTGGCCAGGGAGTGCAGTGGAGGATGGCCCAAGTCCTTGGGCCCTGCACCTCATGGGAGACCAGGAGAAGCACCTGGCCATTGGATCAGTGCAGTGTGCCAGCTGCAGTGCGCCGGCAGCGGCGGCCACTGGAGGGTGAACCAACGGTAAAGGAAGACCTTTCTCTCTGTCTCTCTCTCTCACTGTCCACTCTGCCTATCAAAAAAAAAAAAAAAAAAAAGTGGAAGTTCTCTCCTCCCTTCAGAGAAAGGTACCTCCTTCTTTGATGGCCCCTTTCTTTCCACTGGGATCTCACTCACAGAGATCTTTCATTCAGGTCTTCTCCTGGAACCAACCCAAATGCCCATCAACAGTAGACTGGATAAAGAAATTATGGGACATGTATTCTATCGAATACTATACAGCAGTAAAAAACAATGAAATCCGGTCATTTGCAACAAAATGGAGGACTCTGGAAAACATATGCTGAGTGAATTAAGTCAGTCCCAAAGGGACAAATATCATATCTTCTCCCTGATTTGTGACAACTAACTGAGCACCAAAGGGGAAACCTGTTGAAGTGAAATGGACACAATGAGAAACAGTGACTTGATCAGCCCTTGTCCTGACTGTTGTAATACTTTATCCCTTTTAGTATTTTTTTTTGTTCTAATACTATTGGTTGAACTCTGTAATTAACATACAATTATTCTTAGGTGTTTAAATTTAACTGAAAAGTGATCCCTGTTAAATATAAGAGTGGGGATAAGAGAGGGAGGAGATGTACAATTTGGGACATGCTCAATCGGACTTGCCCCAAATGGTGGAGTTAGAAACGTGACAGGGGATTCCAATACAATCCCATCAAGGCTGCATGTACCAATGCCATCTCACTAGTCCAAGTGATCAACTTCACTTCACAATTGATCACACTGATAGGTCTAAGAGTCAAAGGGATCACACAAACAAGACTAGTTTCTCCTAATACTAACTAATAGAATAAAAAGGGAGAGAACGATCCAACATGGGAAGCGAGATACACAGCAGACTCATAGAATGGCAGATGTCCTAAATAGCACTCTGGCTTCAGAATCAGCCCTTTAGGCATTTGGATCTGGCGGAAGAGCCCATGAGAGTATTTTAGGCATGGAAAGCCAAGACACTTTGGCAAAAAAAAAAAATATTTTGAATTTTTAAATATGATATTTTATACTTTTGGAAATATTATATTTATTGGCTTTAGAACATTAGTATGTTGAAACAAGCATTAAAATAATAATAGGTAAAATTCTCAGTTATAGATTATGAAAGGTGTTTACTTAATTAGTATGAGGCCACAAATGTTAAAATGTTTTTAAAATATATTAAAAATATATATTGCAATAGAAGAACAAATCAATCATTTTAAAAAATGATTTAGTACATTTTTAGAAAAAATTTTCTTATATTTGTCTTAATTTGAAATTTTTGGATGCCTTATTTAATATTTTATAGTGTCTTGTTCTAATTACTTTGAAATTAATTAAATAATGTTCTGATTGTCATTTTGTTTGTTTGTTTTCTTGTAATTGTCATTAGAACCAAATATTTCTGGTTTATCTATTAAAAAAATTTTACTGTCACTTCAGAGATATTTGTAATAAAATAATGAAAAACAAAATTTTAGGTATATTTACCAAAATTAAACATCCAGTAGTATCATTTATTTGCTTCTTCATGTAGAGATGCTCCTCCACTTAAAATGCAGTTATATCTCAATTAGTGCATCATAAGTTAAAAATATTGTAAGTTGAAAATGCATTTATTATACTTAACTAACCAAACTTTAAAGCTTAGCAACCCAGCATGCCACAGAGTGTTGAAGCTCATTTCCACCACCTAGCATCATGAGAGAGAGTCACACATCTCACATTGCTAGTTGAGTCAAAGATTGAGATTAAAAATTCAAAGTACAGGAGCCAGTGGGTTAAGTCACTGCTGGAGATGCTGGCATCCCATTTAGGTGCCAGTTCAAGTCTCGGCTGTTCTACTTCTGATCCAGTTCCCTGCTAGTGCACCTGATAAAGCCTCAGAGGATGACCCAAGGGCTTGGGCCCCTGCAACCACATGAAAGACCCAGATGGAGTTCCAGGCTCCTGGTTTCAGCCTACCCCAGATCCAGTCATGGCAACCATTTGAGGAGTGAACCAGTAGATGGCAGATTTATTTTTATTTTTTTAAATTTTATTTTAGTTATATAAGTTTCATGTATTTCATATATACAGATTTAGGAACATGGTGGGACATTTCAAACACTTTGTCTCTCAAATAAATAAATAAATGAAAAAAATTAAGTACAATTTCTATTGAATGCTGCTTTCATATCATTAAAACTATAAATTCTAAATTGAATCATCATGAGTAAAGAACTATCTGACTTTAGGCACACTTTTTAAACTGTATTTTAGAAGGCAAATGTTAGTCTCAGGTAATCTTCAGTAATCATAATGATATTAAAGACTGTGGCAAAAATAGTCTCTATTAATCAGGATAAATTTCCTAGGATAGTGTACTGAGCACTTTGTAGAAATAATGTGTTTAGTCCTCACAGTAACTTTACGTAATGAATCATTGTAATCTGTGTTTGATTGGATAAGGAAATCAAGACTTAGATAATTTAAGCAACTCCATATTTGAAGGAAGCATCAACTTTAGAAATTCTTAATATTCCATGTTTTCCTGGAGTAATTCTGGTTTATGTCTATTGTCTTGGTATAGTTACTGCAGTTTCATATTCCACTCAAAAGTTTCTGTAGAATAAATATCATGATCATTCTAATCATGACCCTTGCTGTTTTCTCAGGACTACTTACTATTTCAATACAGTGGCTCCTCGGACTTTCACTTCAAGATCCTAACTATGTTCCTGGCTAAATTCCTTCAAGTAATGATTACAAATTTTGTATTTATTATCTTTAAACTGATTAATAGTATATTCTACTGCACAGAATTTAATTTTTTAAGTGTTCATGAAAGAAAAAGTTCTGTTAGTATACCTTGGAACCCAATTTGGGAAAAATGCTCCATGCTGCAGAAGTTTGTGGGAAAAATATATTTTGGAGTTTATTTCTTTTTAACTCTTCTTCAGACATCATCTATTCATATAGTTATCCATTCAGGTAGCTACTACTGATGATACAGCAATGAATTAATCTGCCATATATCTACCCTCATGAATAGAACATTCTAGTTTGAGATGTGAATAATAAATTTAAAAATCATACACAGCTGTTGGTAGTTTTCAGTGTTATGAAAAAATAAAACAAGGTAAAGAAGTAGTAAGAAATGGAAAAGATATTTTATTAGGTAAATATTGTCTGAAAAGGGAACATTAGAGTTCAGACCTTAATAAAGTGGGGGGATGGATCATGCAGATATCCAGAAGAAAATGTATCCTCCAGAAGAAATGACAAATACAGAGTTCTGGGTAGGAGCATGTATTTCATATGAAAAACCTAAACATAACTTACTCTTTTATACATTTTAAATTAATGCTGAATTGATTCTTGACTTGGATATATATTTCTCATCTTAGATATTTTTAATTTATATCATAGTCTGATAATTCATTATTTTTCAATAACAGTATAATTTTTACTATTATACAGTGAAAGGTAAAATTATAGTAGCTAATTTAATGTTTATTCCATAGTTTTTGCATGTCTCCACAATTAGGAAGGGGTCATTTCACATATAAGGTATAATTTTCCAAAATACAATTTCTAAAAATTATTTTGTGAGGTAACATATCTTTCGCTTCACAGTTTAAACAAAAATTAGGCTCAGAAAAGTTTAGGTATTTCCTCAATTTTATACAAAAATAAAATTGGGGAGTGGAAATTTTTAGCATGTTTCCAGGACTATGATAGGAATGGAAGATTTCTACATGAATAAGGCTTTTGTCTCACTCATGAAGGATTCAAGATCTATTAAGACAGGCACATAAAGAGTCAGCTCTACTATGATCTAATATAGGCAGTGCAACTATGAGCTCGTCAGGTTGAGGGAAGCAAATGATCTGAACTCAGTTCAGAGTCTGATAAAAGAAGAGGCAACTTTAACAGAATTCATAAAAGGGTCACACAAAGTGGCATAAAAGGCAATTGATGACATTTTTACCATTCTGGAACAGGGAGTTTTAGAACTTCATACTATTTATAAAGAGGAGCTATAGGAAGACTGTGGACAGGCCAATAAACTTTGGAATTTTGTTTTAGAAAAGTACTCCATCAGTTTTGTAAAGGATAGATTGGAACAGGAATAAAAGCAACTAAATGTAAGGATAGATATAGAACTACATTTTATATCAGAATAGAGAAGCACCCATTTTATGTATTAACAATGTTTATTAAAACATTTCCTTTCATGTGCACAGGGGTTTCTTTTCTTTTTGTAACCAAAACACATATTCTGCATTTTTCACACTTAAAAGCATTAAAATATCTGTGTTAACTTTGATTGAAATTTTAATTACATTTTAATTTATGATATTGATTATGCATATGGAGATTGATTTCTTTTTATGCAAAGTTTGTCCGAAGAAATTCCATTTTGTTTTGTATTAGTATGGAGTGTGGGCATAAAAATACAATGATGAGAGTATGTTGTATATAAGACTTATCAACATTATTTAGAAAATTTTTAAAAATTTTTTAACATTTTATGTGCTAAATTCTGGCAAATTTAATTAACACAGAAAAATAAGTTGTGGCCTGGGTATGGTTAAAGTGCTTGCATCCCTTTTGGGAGTACCTGGGTTTCAGGCATGGCTGTTCTCCAGATTCCTATTTCTTGCTGATATGCAACCTGGGAGACATCAATTGATGGTTTAAGAAGTTGGATCCAGCCACCCAGCTAGGTGACTTGGATTGAATTCCCTTTTCCAGATTTGGTCTGGCCCACCTCTGGTTGCTATGGGCATTTGGAGAGCAAAACAGCATATTGGGAGCTCTCTCTGGATGTTGTTCTATCTCTATGTCTCTCTATATCATAAGTGAATGAATGAATGAATGAATACATGAATAAATAATGAGTAACTATGCAAGGGAGAGCTCTTAAGCCCAGATAGACATCATCCCCTAATAAGGAATCTCCTTTTATTCAGTTTGAGAAAAGATCAAAGTGCTTAATCATTTCACCTACTGTAAAAGGTAATAGAAGTGTTACATTGGTGGATTGGATATTTTGGTTAACAATGAAGGCACCATTTAATAAAGTAAGCTGTGGAACAAATCCATTTTTATTTAATTAACCTATCTAAAAAATAACAAACAATGCTTTTGTCATTAAGGGGATGCATTAGATTCCATAAAAACTTGATCATAAATTTAAGAGTTTATTCTCAAGTTATATGATATGGCTTTCATTAATTTTTGACTTTTTATTTATTAAAAACAAATAAATTCTAAATGTCCCCTAAACATTCTCTGTGTGTACATCACAGTTTTAATTTATTCAACTCATAATTCAACACCTAATGATAATTGGTATATTGGAAAAAATGAGTAGAAAAGTTCTGGGTATTTTTTCAAATCCCTGTGGAATTGAAAAATCAAAAAAAAGCATAACTTCTTTTATAAAAGTGTGAAAGGAAAGACTCAGGAGAAATTTTGCAACAGCTAATTAAATCAATTTGCTGCAATAATGTTGCAGCATTCACATTATAGTGTTTCTTTAGGAAAATTAGATGCTAGTATTAAAGTGTTAATACATTGAAATGAATGTAAATTATCTTGATTGCTTACTAACTTATGGATTTTCATTTAGTTACAACAGTTATAGGTTTTTAGAGAATCAAATACACAAAAGCTGGGTGATCTTTGGGAAAATATTACATACGATTAATTGCTAAATTCCTTTGTCTGAAAGAATCTACTTATAACTAACTGAATTAACATTATTTATGCTTGTTTAAACTTGTGAATTGATAAAATTGAAAATTAAACTGGGATTAAGCATAGTCAAGTATTTAGTGATACTGACATAACTTTTACAGTTATTCAGGATAAAAAAATCACTTGTAACATATGCTACTTATAGAAAAAGGGGAACTTTAAGAAGATTTATTTTAGTGTGCTAAAATTTACAAAGGGCATTTAGTCTAAAACTTAGAAATAGAGAAAAATCTTAGAAATACTGGAAATTTTTAGTATATCATTATCTTAACATACCTACACCCTCACATAGTTGTCATAGTTACCTCTTTTTTTTTTTTTTTTTAATATAGCACCAGCACCTGACTTGGCAAATTTCAAACACAGGATATAATAAGCTTAACTATAGTAATCATACTGTATATTAGAGCTCCAGACTTATTCATTCCTCAGAATGGCAATTTTATTCACCTTGGACTAAACTTCTCAATTTCTATCTTAAACTCCAACAAGCCCCAAACCAAAGCCCTCATGACCACTATTCTACTCTTGATTTCTATCTATTCTATTCTGTTTAGATATCACTTATATTTCAGACCATGTAGTATTTACTTTCTGTCTTTGACTCACTTGACCTATCATAATGTCATTTGGGCTTACACATACTGTCACAATTGTCTGCATCTTCTTTTCTCAAGGCTGAGAAATATTCCAACAGCTTCTTCATATCTTCATCCATCAGTAGATACTTAAGTTGTTTTTATATCTTGGCTATTTTAAATAATGTTGCCATAGACTTGAGAATGAACATGTTGCTTAAGTGCTAATTTGAGTTCACTTAGATTTCCACTGAGAAGAAGGGTTGCTGCATCCTATAATAGGTCTATTTTAATTTTTTCAGTAAGCTTAGTATTGGATTCCTTAAAAACTTCACCAAGCTGCATTGCCATGAACAGTGCAAATGGTTCCCATTTCTCTACAACATTACTGACATTTATTATCTCTTGTGTTTTTGATAATGCTATCCTAACAGATGTATGGTGATAGATGACTGTGGTTTTCTCTTATATATCCCTGATTGTTAATAATGTTACTTGTTTGTCAATTTTTATCCTCTTCGTACATATGTAAGCTTAGGTCTTTGCTCATATTTTAGTTGGGGTATTTTTTGTTTGTAAATAATGCATTTCATAAGTTCTTCTTGTATGTTTTGTATATATAGAGAACAGATGTATGTTTTGCAAGTATTTTGTCCTAATATGTATCCTGCTTTTTTTCATTTTGCTGATGATTCCTTTACTGTATATTACTTTTTAGCTTGGTACAGTTCTGATCACTTTTAATTTTATTGCCTGAGATTTTGGTTTCATATATGTAGAAGACATAAATAGATAGATACAGATTTAGAGATAGATAAATAAACTAAGAGCTACTTTGAGGCTGTTCAAATCATTGAACATATTGACAGAGTAGAACATGCAGGACATTTTTATAAACCTAAGAGCTTGGTATAGTGGAATATCAAGTACTTTGGAATTCTAAATTACATAATGTGAAACTAAAGATAGCAGCGTTTTAACAACGTGCTTTAAGAGGAAGTTGTAAGTCTTGGTTAGTGACAAACTGTCTAGATGTAAAAATAGGTATATAAAAGCTGTTGAGGAACAGTGGAAAAACATATGCCTCCTATTAAATCAGCAGCTACAAACTTTGTCATGCATATAATCAATCATATTTATTATATATTATAATTTATCTGAAAGTTTTCATAATATTGCAAATGAGGTGAAGAATTATACTATTCAAAATGAGATTGGTTCCCGCAATGCGGGGTAGTTTAACATTTGCACATAACTAAGTGTCATAAATCACATGAAGTGAATGAAGACCAAAGACCATATTATTAACTCAAGCAATGCAGAGATAAGGTACGATATCATTTTTTGGTAAAAACTTCCAGCAAATTAGGTATAAGAAGAACAAACCTCAGCACAACCAGTCTATACATGCAAAACTCACAACAAATAATCACACTTAATTGAAGAAAAGCCAAAAACACTTCCCCCCAGAACTGGAACAAGACAAGGATGCCCAGTTTCATCACTGTTATTCAATATAATAATAGAGATATTACCAAGAGCAATTAGGGAAGGAAAAGAACTAAAGGGAACCAAAATTAGAAAGTAGATTTTAAAAACACCTGTTTGCAGACAACATGATTTTGTAGGTGAGAAAATCTAAGCAATCCAAAAAAAAAAAAAAAAACTGTTATAACTGATAAACCAATTAAGTGAACTTAGAGGACGTAAAATCAATACATAAGAAATAATAGCATATTTTACATCAATAGTAATTTTGCTGGAAGGGAAATCAAGAAAAAAGTCCCATTGCAATAGCTACTATAATTAAATATGAATAAACTTAACCAAAGAAATGAAAGATCTCTATAACAACAATCATAAAACACTGATGAAAGAAATCATCAAGGACAAGCAAAAAATGGAAAGATAGTCTCTGTTTATAATTGGTGAATTAATATCATTAAAATGCCCATATATCTAAAAGAAATTGTAGACTCACTACAATCCCTATCAAGTTACCAATTATATTTTTGAAATAACTAGAAAAAAAGCCTAAAATGTGCATGAAACCATAAAAGATTCAGAACAGCAAAAGAGATCCTGAGAAAAAAAAAGCAAAAAAAAATCAAGTTTGAGGTAGTACAATACCTGTACCTGATTTCAAAACACACTACAAAGATAAATTAAAATAGCATTACATGGGCAAATAAATAAATAAATAAATAAAAACTGTCACATAAATCAATGAAATGTATAGAGAGCTTGAAAATTAATACACATACATACAGCTGACTGATTCCCAACATGGGGTGTTAAGGATGGTATTCCTAGTTCCTGGCTTCTGCTTGTCTCAGCCCTGTTCATTGCAGTCATATAGGAGAATAGATCAACAGATGAAAGATCCCTTTCTCTCTGCTGCTCCCTTTCTCTCCCTCTCTCTCTCTCTCTCTCTCTCTGCTTCTCTCTCTCTCTCTCTCTCTGTCACTCTGCCTTTAAACAAATAAATATTTTTTAAAAAAATGAATGTATATGGCCGTTAAATATACAAAAAATTCATTGTCATTATCCATCATGGAAATTAAAATCAAAATCACAATGAGATATCAGCTAACCCTTGTTATAATGGCTACTACCAAAACGACATAAGGAAACAAATGACGGTGAGCATGTGAAGAGAAGGGGACTCATATGCACTATTTGGAGGTAACAAAAGCTGGTACAGCAATTATGGAAACCAGTATGCAGATTTATTTTTAAAATACTAGAAATAAAACAATCGTATAATCCAGTAATCCCATTACTTGGTATATATTCAAAAGACATGAAATTTTTTGTCAAAAGAAATATCTATTCCACCATATTTGTTGCAGCACTATTCACAATTTCCAAGATATGGAATCAACCCCATTGTCCATCATCAGATGGATGTATGTAAAATGTTGTATATAAACACAATGGAATACTATTGAGCCTTTAAAAAGAGTGAATGCTTCTCATTTGAAGCAAAAAGGATAGAACTAGAGGAAAGCAAGTAATGTAACAAAGTACACAACTAGGTGGCTTCTAAACCATAAACTGATTTTCTACATTTCTGGAGGCAAGAAGTTTGAAATCAAGGAACTAATCCTTCTGACAGCAATGACAGAGAATATCTTCCAAGTTTCTCTCTTAGCTTTTGGTGATAGCAAGCAATTCTTAATATCCTTTGATTTGTACAAGCATCATCTCATTTAGTGCCTGCTTGACAGGACATTCATTCCCCCTGTGTCTCTGTGTCTTTAAATAACTCTGTTATCCCTGTATCCTCTTATTTTGTAAAATGTTCATTATTATTTCATCCACTTGAAAGGGAGGGGAGAGAGAGAGAGAGAGAGAAAGACAGAGAGAGAAGAGAGAGAGAGAGAGATTTCTTGGTCGGGTCAAAGCCAGGAGCTTAGAATTCCATCTGGGACTCCCATTTGTGTGTCAGATGCCCAAGAACTTGGGCCGTCATCTTCTGTCTACCAGGATGAATGAGCAGGAAACTGAAGAGGAAGTGAAGTAGTTGGGACTAACACTAGCATTATGATATGGGTTACAGATGTCCCAAGCTGCAACTTTACCCCATTATGCCCAAACACTGGCCCCTATATCTCTCTTCTTATAGGGAAATAAATCATCTTCAATTACGGGACCATTATACACTTATGTTACCTTAGTTTAGTTGATTATAACTATTTCTAGAAAAGGCCACATTCGGAAGCACTGGGGTTAAAACTGCATCTTTTTGGTGATCACAGTTCAATTCCCAATACTTATCATTTCATCTAAAATTGCACTTGGCATGGGGCTGGTGTTGTGGTGTAGTAGCTAAAGCTACAACTTGCAATAATAGCCCATATCTCCATTCATATCCCAGCTGCTCCACATCCGATTCAACTCCCTGTTTATGGTCCAGCAAAAGCAGAGGAATATAGTCCAAGGGTTTAGGACCCTGCCAAACGTGCAGGAGTCGTATGCGAATCTCCTAGCTCTTAGTTTCCCTTTGGTCCAAGCCTGACCCTTTCTGGGGAGTGAACCAGTAGATGGAAGATCTCTCTCTCTCTCTTTCTCTCTCTCTCTCTTCCCCTCTCCTGTAACTATGACTTCCAAAGAAACAAATAAATATTTAAAAATTGCACTTGGTGTTCTGTGTTACTTTCCATAATTTATTGTTCTCCATTGTAGACTCCAATATTTTACATATATGTGTATATGTGTGTAGTAATATGTTGTATGCTACTTCCTAGAAGCTTTAGTCTTCACACAATTTTTTTTTAATTTATATTTCCCTCTTGTTCTATTCTGTCTGCGAAAGAAAAATAAAATGTAGTTCCACTACATATAGGATCATAGCATTTGCAAACAATGATAATTTGATTTTCTCCTTTCCAATTTATATCCATTTGATTTTTTTTCTATGGTTAATGGCTCTGGATAAAACTTTCAGAACTATATTGAATATCAAAGGTGAAATGGACAACCTTGTCTGGTTCTGGTGCTTAGTAGAAATGTTCCAAATTTTTCCCAATTCAATATGATGCTGGCTGTGGAGTTGTCATATACTGCACTGATTGTTTCGAGGATTTTTTCTGCTATACCCAACTTGCTTAAGGTTTTTATCATGAAGGATTTTGTACTGAAATGAAAGAGTTTAGTAAAGTTGTAGGATATAAAATCAATACAAAAAAATCAATAGCCTTTGAATACACAAATATTATCATGGCTGAGAAAGAACTTGTAAACTCAGTACCACTCACAATAGCTACAAAAATGTAAATGCCTTGGAATAAATTTAACCAAGTTTGTGAAAGATCTCTAAAAAGAAAATTACAAAACAAATAAATAAATAAATAGGAGACACAAAAAATGGAAAAATCTTCTATGTTTGTGGATTGGAAGAACTAATATCATCAAAATGTCCATATTACACAAAGCAATTAATACATTCAATGTGATTCCAATAAAAATATCAATTACATTTTTCTCAGATCTAGAAAAAATGCTAAAATTCCTATGGAAACATGAGACCCCAAATAGCTAAAGCAATCTTAAACAACAAAAACAAAGTTGGAGGCACCCCAGTATCAGACTACAAGACACACTTCAGGGCAGTTTTAATAAAAGCAGCCTGGTACTGGCACAAAAATAGAGATGTAGACCAATGAAACAAAATAGAAATCTCAGACATTAATCCAGGATGGGCGGATGCTGTAGCTCAGTAGGTTAAAGCCCCAGCTTTCAATGTTGGTATCCCATATAGGTACCAGTTCAAGTCCCACTTCCAATCAGTCTCCCTGCTAATGTACCTGGCAAAGCAGAGAAAGACAACCTAAGTGCCTGGGCCTCTGCATGCATGTGGGAGACCTGGAAGAAGCTCCTGTCTTCTGGCTTCATCTTGGCTCAGTCCTGTCTGCTGTGGCCATTTGGGGAGTGATACAGTAGAAGGGAGATCTCGCTTTCTCTTCTTTCTCTCCTTCCCTCTCTCTCTAACTCTGCCTTTTAAATAAAAAATAAATATATCTTGAAAAAAATTAATCCACATAGCTACACCTAAGTAATATTTTGACAAACAAGCTAAAATCAATCAGTGAAGAAAGGGCAGCCTCTTCAAATAATGGTGTTAGAAAAATTGCTTCTAAACCTGCAGAAGTATGAAGCCAAACTCCTACCTTAAAACTTATACAAAAATCAGCTCACAATGGATCAACAGTCTAAATCTATGACCTGATGTCATCAAGCTACTTGAGGAAAATATTGGGGGAAACTCTGCAAGACTTTGTAATATGGAAAGACTTCTTGGAAAAGATCACAGAAGACCCAGGAAATTAAAGCAAAAATAGACAAATAGGATTGCATCAAGCCAAGAGGCTTTGGTGCTGCAAAGGAAACACTCAACAAAATAAAGAGAAAGTGGGGAGAACTGGAGAAAGTAAATGTAAAATATGCAACTAATAAATGACTGATATAAAGGATCTATAAAGAGCTCAAGAAATTCTAAAACAACAAAGCAAAAATTCCAGTTAAGAAATGGGCAAAGGATATGAGCAGGTATTTTTTCAAAAGATGAAATGTGAATGACCAAAAGATGCATAAAAAACTGCTCAGGATCACTACACATCAGGGAAGTACAAATAAAAATCACAATGAGGGCCGGCGCCGCGGCTCACTAGGCTAATCCTCCGCCTAGCGGCGCCGGCACACCAGGTTCTAGTCCCGGTCGGGGCGCCGGATTCTGTCCTGGTTGCCCCTCTTCCAGGCCAGCTCTCTGCTGTGGCCAGGGAGTACAGTGGAGGATGGCCCAGGTGCTTGGACCCTGCACCCCGTGGGAGACCAGGAAAAGCACCTGGCTCCTGGCTCCTGCCATCGGATCAGCGCGGTGCGCGGCGGCCATTGGAGGGTGAACCAACGGCAAAGGAAGACCTTTCTCTCTGTCTCTCTCTCTCACTGTCCACTCTGCCTGTCAAAAAAAAAAAAAAAAATCACAATGAGTTTTCATTTCAGCCCAGTTAGAATGACAATGATCCAAAAATCAAAAAGTAATAAATGCTGGTGAGGATGTGGGGGAAAAGGTACCCTACTTACTACACTGTTATTGGGGATGTAAATTAGTACAACCATAATGGAAGACATTATGGAGATTCCTCAGAAATCTGAAAATAGTTCTACCATAGGACACAACCATCCCACTCCTGAGAATTTACCCAAAACAAATGGAATTAGTATATGAAAGAGTTATTTGTACCTCCATGTTTATCACTGCTCAATCCACAAAATCTAAGATAAGAAATCAACCCAGATGTCTATCAATTCATGTTTGAATAAAGAATGTGTGGTATACACACACTGTGGAATACTACTCACCCATAACGAAGAATGAAATCCTGTTTTTTGTAACAGAATGGATGCAACTAGAAACCATTATGTTTAGGGAAAATATGACAGTTCCCAAAAGACAAACATCATGTGTTTTCCCTGATATGCTGCAGTTAACAAAAATCACACAAAAAAATGTATAGGAATGAAATGGGCATCTTGTGATCCGATTGTTTTTTTTTTTTTCGCTCTTGTTTATACTCCTATGGAAATAAGTCTTACTAATTTCTACTTGTTGAATATTATGGTTAGTGGTGCATTAAACCTGTGATTATAGAATGGACTGAAATTATGTTTTTGCAAAAATTAAAAAAAATTAAAGAAAGAAGGAAGGAGGGGGAATGAGTGAAGGAGAGAGGGAGAGGGGGAGACATGGTTGTCACAGTCTAACTATTCCTGTCAAAAAAAAAAAAAAAGAAATGTACCTAGGAAATACATGAAATTTATTCTTTATATTAATACAAATAAAAAAATAAAATTTAGTTGTAGTCCATGAAGAATATTTGTTTACTGAATCAAAAGGTACCCTAATACACTGTGGGAATGTAACTAGTATGATTATAGAAAACAGTATAGAGATTCCTCAGGAACCTGAAAATAGTTCTACCATGAGATCTAGACGTTCCACTCCTGGGAATTTACCCAAAGGAAATGAAATTAGCATATTAAAGAGTTATTTGTACCTTCATTTTTGTAGCAGCTCAACTCATAATAGCTAAGATATGGAATCAACCCAGATATCCATCAACTGATGATTGGATAAAGAAAATGTTGTACATAAATACAATGAAATACTACTCAGTGGGGAAAAAAATAAAACTCAGCCTTGAAATCGTGTATTTTGCAACAGAATGGATGAAACTAAAGACCATTATGATTAGCGAAGTAAGCCAGTCCCCAAAGGACAGATACTACCAGTTTCCCTTGATGTGTGATAACTAATAGAATACAACAACAAAAATAATGTATATAAGTGAAATTGACATTTTGAGATTTCATTATAACTATTAACCCTTGTCTATATTGAGAAACAGTGGTTTTTCTACTCACTACTTGTTGAAATCTTTACTTAGTTGATGGCTACATTTGTGATTATAAAGTAAATTTAAAGGATGTCATTGTAGAAATTAAAAGAAAAATAAGAAAATAAGGAGAGAGGGTGTGAATGAGGGAGTTATGGAAATTAGGTTGGAAAGTATCATTAAGCTTTTAAAACTGTGTATATGAAGTATATGAAATTTGTTCCCGTTTTATAAATAAAAATGGTTAATGAAAGTAGGAAACTTTTTTTTAAGGTTTATTTTATTCATTTGAAAGACATAGTTACAGAGAGAGCTAGAGACAGAGAGAGAGGTCTTCCATCTGCTGGTTCACTCCCCAGATGGCCGCAAAGGCTGGAGCTGTGCCAATCCGAAGCCAGGAGCCAGGAGCTTCTTCCGGGTCTCCCACGAGGGTGCAGGAGTCCAAGGACTTGGACCATCTTCTACTGCTTTCCCAAGCCACAGCAGAGAGCTGGATAGGAAGAGGAGCAGGCGGGACTAGAACCGGTTCCCATATGGGATGCCGGCACTCAGGCCAGGGCTTCAACCCACTGAGCCACAGCACCGGCCCCTGAAGGTAGGAATCCTTAAATTGCACCATGCTTTATTTATGCATCAGAAATATAATAGAGAAAAAGCAATATGCAATTTTTGTTTCTTTGTAACTTCATAATTTATTAATTATAAATGTATAAGTTTCTAAAGCACAAGTTGACACCATTAATGCTTCTACAGCAACAGTGTGAATACTATTCACATAAAATCCCCAAATTCCTACCATGGAATGTGTCTATTCTTCATACTGCAGAAAACTTGTGCTGAGGATATAATAGTTATTAAATATTAAACTATAATCTATATTCATTTTTGTGATAGGTGAATGGTAACACATAATGATCAACTCTAATGAAAAACACTTAAAACTTAGGCTTCCTTTGGAATCTCCCAAATCCCATGCCAGTAATGCAGGCACTAAATGGAAAGTAACATGTAATATAATTTATTTCAACTTTATTATCCATTTTGTTTTGCAAGTTTACTCTCTTACAGACATTCATGATGTTAATGCATTTTTTATTGCTATCTACTTTGTGGTCCTGTTGAATTCTGAATAGGACTTGGAACTATATTTCATACATGTTTGCTTAGAAGCAGGATAAAAAGTTTATGTTAATGATAAATATCATCATTTATCAAAGTCATTTGAAGACTATTCAGAAATACTCCAATTTTATTCCCTACCACTATTATAGTTACAAGACAGTAAGAAATACTAAATCTTTACTATGTCTTTTTTTAATGTAGAGCCTAAAATATTGGGAAATGCAAATAGAGAGAAATAGAAAAGAAAAAAAGGGCAACAAACAATTTGTAATTCATTAGACTTTCACTTGTGGACCTTTACTGGTCGATTTTTAAAGTGACAGCAATGTGACTTAGATGAAAAACCTTTAGAATATTTGATATTTGTTGTTAATTATTTACTGGACATAAATGTGTACAGTAGAATATGCACATTATATATACTCATCATTTTTATTGTTATATATTATCACTTATTCATATATTGTACATATACTTATTTATTCTTCAATTTTTTATGTGATTCCTCTGGATTTGCTATGTACAATGTCTTGTCATTGGCAAATAGAGATAGTTTTACTTTTTCCTTTCATCATATATGTATGTATGTGTGTCATAGGCAACAATAAAGTGGTAACATGGAGGCAGTGCTTTCAGTAGGACATTTGTCCTGAATTATCTTACCTCTTGGACATTTCTTTTAACCTTTTGGAATTTGCTTTAGTCATTGATTAAACTGTAAGATTTAAAATTTGTCAATGCTTATAATATGCTCTTGAGATTCTATTCTAGAAATGTTACAGACATCTAGTCATTTCATTCATATAACACATTGTGCACTACTATTATTAAAGCTAGCGATAGATGTTGGGCGTGATGCTATGAATTTAGCTATTATTAAATGCTGAATATGTGCTGCATTCAGAAATCTACGTAATTCATATAGTTTTATTTTTACCAGATGTATCTCCTATATGTGATACATAATTTAGAAAACACAAGAATCATAGAGTCATAACAAATTTTTATAATTTATTTTCTCATTTAATTTCATTTTGTGAGAAAGATCTCCATCACTTGGTTCAATCTCCAAATGCCTGGAACAGCCACAGTTGGGCCAGGACAAAACCAGGAGACTAGAACTCAATCCAGTCCTCCCACATGGGTGGCAATAATCCAAGTACATTGGTGGTTTCCTCTCTGGGTGTGCAGGAGCCTGGATTGGCATTGAAGGAGCAGACACTTTAACCAGGCAGGCTAGTATGGACTGCAGTGATCCCAAGCCGTATTTAAGCACTGTATCGAAGGCCTGCCCCTTTACAAACTTATAAAGGAAATATGACCCAACATTGCTTTGCTGTTTACCAACCCCTGATTCCCAGGGATTCCCACTTCTCTTTCTTTTTGCTTCTGTTGACTTCTGTTTCCATGTCTTTAGATGGTAAGAATCTTTCATCTCAATTTTTTGAGTTTTCAGTTTCTACGTTTATCCATTATTTCTTCTTATAGGAAGCAATAGTCTATTTTTCTTATATTCCACTAGTTATCCTATACACCTGCCTAAACACAAGTTGCCTGAACACATACACTCATTTTTTGTAATCTACTTAATATGAGTTATTTTTATTTTGAATTTCAAAATTGCTTTGTGTATATGATTATGACTATGGAATATTACTCACAGTGAAGTCATGTATAGTTAATAAACACATACGCTGCCAATTGGTCTCAAAATTAGTAATAGTCTAACTGGTGCTGTTTAATTTCTTATATATTCATCCCTTATTTTTCCATTAGAACTTAATTGTTTTCTGAGCCAATTTTACAGCAGCACTTCCATATTTACCCTATTTCATGTCTCTTGGTTTGTTTCTCTGGAAAACATCTTTTAGTGATAGTTTCTGAAACGAATTCTAAGGAGCATTGCCCAAATAATGTGTTAAAATCTAGGGTTGTAGCTGATCTTTCATTTTTTGATTAAAAATTTGGCTTAGAAGTATTCCCTTGTACATATTTAAATGTACAGTTTCTTTGTTTCTAGATTCCAGTGTCTAAGAACTCAGAAGCCACGACATTGTATTTTCTTTACAATTTTCCTTTTCATTTCTTTTTTTCAGTTCTGTCACAAAATTTCTAAAGGTGTATTATGGATTATTTTATGGATTATTTTAGTTTGAAACTCATCCCCTCAGTTAAATTTTATGTAGTCTTGTTTTGTTTTAAAATTCCTCCACTTCATTCCTTTCTAGAACTTCTGTTTTGGCATTGCTATTTGGATTTCATCCACTAATTTTGTTTGGCCTGCTTTTCAGCTTCTGGAAAGTGTCCTCAATTTTTTCTTGCGAAACTCTTCTTCATTTTTCTGTTATGAATACTTTCAACGGATTTTCCTAATCTTTTAATCCATATACATATATTATCTTCAATCAATTGCTCATCCCTGGGGCCAGTGTTCTGGTGCAGCAGGTTAAGCCACTACCTGTGAGACCAACATTCAAATTCTGGCAACTTCACTTTCCATCCAGCTCCCTGCTAATGTGCCCAGGAAAGCAGTGAAAGATAGCCCAAGTATTTGGACCCCTGCCACCCACATGGGAGACCCAGACAAAGTTGTGGCTCCTTGCTTTGGCCTAGACAAGTCCTGGCCATTGGGGTAATTGGGGGAGAGAACCAGCAGTTAGAAGAGTTCTCTGTCTCTGTTCCTGCTTATTTCTCTGTAAATTTACCTTTTAAATAAACAAATAAATATTTACCAAAAACGATGATTATTTACTTCTATATTCCTTTCTGATTTCTAGTTTCTAATTTTTATTTCTTTTTATAAAATTAAAATACTTTTTGGTAAATGCCTGCTTTAGTTAAGTCCTAGGAGCAATCTTACACTAAGAATAGGGCTGTACTAGCTATGCTAGCTCTGTCAGGCAACTTTCTCCAGTGTTCACTTCCAATATGATCATATGATTTAATAAAAATAAAGAGCTATTAAAAAGGAGAATGTAGATGCTTCAGAATGTCTTTTCTTTTAAAAACTATTATTTATTTGCAAGGCGGGAGACAGATCTCCTATCCACTCTTTCATTCTCAAATGCCCGCAATGGCCTAGGAGTGAGTGAAGCCAAGGCCAGGGGCCAGGAGTTTAATTTAGGTAACCCACATACGTATCAGGGACCCTACTGGTTGAATCATTACTTGCTGCCTTCAGCGAGGCACATTAGTAGAAAGCAGGAGTCATATATTGAACCAAGACCGTTCTCCCACGAAGGATATTTTCAATTCATTTTCTTACAAATTATATGAGCAGACTCTAATTAAATAGCTTACTTCACTGCCAGAATACCACACATAGAATTCTTGCCAAGCAAGCTTTTGTTACTATAATGAACAAATCATCATGAAGTTTTTCTTTTTTTCTCTTATCTTGATATAAATTTATTTTGTGTGTGATTACATTTTTTCACGACTCTTTATTGATTCCAAGGACTTGAAGTTAATTGTATTTGTTTAAAATTTTGTTAGACTAGTGAACCATATATAAATCTAATGAAAAAAGCTGTCCAGGGCCCAGAAATCCTGAATATTGAGCTGGATGTGCTCACGGCAGTGACCATCTTTGAATGGTCCTCTTTGGTGAAGAACAAGTTCATTTTGTGTGTATAAGAAGGGTACACATGAAAACTTAGGTGACCTTGGGAATATTACTGCCAATTTAGTGACTAAATTTCCTGGCTTCTCTTTCAGATTTGAGGTCACGTGGGGCCAGCCTGTGGCTCAGTGGATTAAGAAGCACTTGTAGTGTCAACATCCCATATAAGAATGGTGGATCATGTCCCACTGCTCTGCTACAGACCCAGCTTCCTGCTAATTCACATAAGAAAGCTCTGGATGATGGCCCAAGTACTTATTCCTTGCCTCTCAGGTTGGACACCCAGGTAGAATCCTGGGCTTTGAGCCTGGACTGGCCCATCTCTGGCTGTTGTGGGCTTTAGAAGAATGAAGTAGCAGATAGAAGATCGCTTTCCTTCACTCTCTCCTCTCCTTCCATCCCTCACCCCCTCTCACCTTTCTTTCTTTTATTCTGCCCAATAAACAAATACATAAATTTTTAAAAAAATTGTAGCATGTGACTAGCAGGTATTGACAAGAGGATAGTGGAAAGATGAGTGTAACAGAGCGTCATTTCATTTAATATAAGCCACTTGCTTTTGCATTCTGTTTTGTTTTGTTTCATTTCTCTCCTTAGTAGGATTGTCAAAGTGTGCCTTAGTATTATATAAATAAAGATCAAACCTCTGGAGTTTGGGGAGAAGAAAGATAAAGGAACCTGGCTTTAAATGGCCTGAGAAGTAGAATTTTCCTCTCACTGTTCAACTCTGAAATGTTTTGTTAAAGATAAATAAATATTCAATTAATGTTTTCTTGTTAGACTTGTTTTGTAATAGCAGTTTAGGTTATGTGGTAATTAATAAATACAATATGCAATTCTGGATACTCTTTAGAAATCAGTTTATACTCTTTTACTAAAATTAACCTGGATATAACATAAACACAATGAGATATCTGGAATAATATTAGTAACAATTAATATATAATATATAATATATAATAATAGTTCATCCATATTTGAAGAACTAAAACATATCAAAATGCCCTTTAGCAATAAAATCATGAAGGGATATTTAATTATATGAATATTCATTTATAGCTGGATTGATTTCAACCATAAAACTTCAAAAGAGAAGGAGAAACAATATAGTTTGAAATAAATCCTGTAAAGACAGAGATAAAACTTTATATAATTTTATTACAAAAGTGAGATAGACTAGTGATTTGCTCTAGAGTGGAAGTATAGAGTGCAAGTGCACTAGGGCAAAGAACATGAAAAATGAATCTAAGGATTTATGTTCTGTCATTTAATCAGAAAAAGGTAAAATAAGTACTCTGTATAGCTCTTTTAAATTATTTAAACACAAATTTATGTTCTCTTTGTATATTATCATATTTTGTCATACAAAGTAAAAGTTTAAATTCTAACATCTGTAAAATGTGTTGGACTTGAACATACATGATACATATCTACTCTATACAATAATTGATGTAAGATTGCATGACTGTAACATATGTGTGTCTACAGCACAGATTTTACTGTGTCAAGTAGAAGCAATACACTACTCCATAGAGAAGCACACCTTAATTGTAAAGGCTATTAAAATGGAGTTTTATTACTTAAGAAATCCAATAGTTTAAAGTTCCAATGAACTTTATTTAAAATTAGCTTGAATCTTACAAAGAGAACTCCTCCTGTGAGTCACAGTGGTCTCCCATGTAACACAGGTAGAGACATACCAGAGCAAATAAAAAAGCCTTCATGATTAGAGATTTATTTCCACCTGGGAAAAATACAATTATAGAACACCCTGTTGAAAAGCTTTCCAAAACTCTGTGAAAGCCATAGATCTCTCTGGAAGCATGGAGAGGCATTTTTGCTTGCTTTTACTTAAAGTGCACACCAGTTAGAATCTGATTCTAGGAAAGACTTGATTTTTGCTTGGCTCAGCAGGCAATTCAATTAAAGCACAGTGTTTGGTTTAAGAGGGTCTGTTTTTTATGCAACTGTGGCTTTCTCTCATTTACTTGTAGTGAGCTGTAGTATTTACTTTTACAGTCTATTCACAACATACATTTTTGATGATGTATATTCCATTGTATTTTATAACATCTATTTTTCTTAAAATGATAAGTTTGCAATACCACATCAAAAGTCTTTTGTTCACAAACTCATATAATATTGGCTAGATTTTGATTTTTCTGTTATTATGCCTCCTCAAAATATTGCTGTGTGTGAGGTCTAAAACAATGCCAGATAGAATTGAATAGAGAGAGCAAATTTACATTTATCTTCTATCACTAAGATCTCACCTAATATAATTCTTGAATTTTCATTTAGTCTTTTTTTACATCATTTGATATAACTGTTTTAATAATCAGAATTCCTATTTTTGCTGATTCTCTATTCTTTTTTAAAAAACTTATTTATTTATTTGAAAGAGTTAGGAAGAGAGGGAAAGACTACAGAGTTGAGAGAGGGAGAGAAAGAGAAAGAATGTCTTCCATCCACTTGTTCATACCCCAGATGGCTGCAGCCAATATCAGGAGTCAGTAGCTTCTTCTGGGTCTCCCAAGTTGGTGGCAGAGACCCATACACTAAGGCCATCATCTGTTGCTTTTTCCAGGCCATTAGTAGGGAGCTGGATTGGAAGTGGAGCAGCCAGGCCATGAACTGGAGCTGAAATGGGATGCCAGTATTGCAAGCGGCTGCTTTATCTACTCCAGCCTTTGATTCTTTTATTTAATTAATTAATTGATTATTTATTTTATTTTATTTTATTTTATTTTATTTTATTTTATTTTTTAAACTTTTATTTAGCGAATATAAATTTCCAAAGTACGGCTTATGGATTACAATGCTATTTCTCCCTCATAACTTCCTCCCACCTGCAACCCTCCCATCTCCTGCTCCCTCTCCCTTCCATTCACATCAAGATTCATTTTCAATTATCTTTATATATAGAAGATCGATTTAGTATATATTAAGTAAAGATTTCAACAGTTTGCACCCACACAGAACATAAAGTGTAAAATACTGTTTCAGTACTAGTTATAGCATTACTTCACATTGAACAACACATTAAGGACAGAGATCCTACATGAGGAGTAAGTGCACAGTGACTCCCATTGTTGACTTAACAAATTGACACTTTTGTTTCTGGCGTCAGTAATCTCCCTAGGCTCTAGTCATGAGTTGCCAAGGCCTTTTGAGTTCACGGACATCCATCTTATTTAGACAAGGTCAGAGTCAAAGTGGAAGTTCTCTCCTCCCTTCAGAGAAAGGTACCTCCACCTTTGACGGCCCGTTCTTTCTATTGGGATCTCACTCGCAGAGATCTTTCATTTAGGTTGTTTTTTTTTTTTTTTTTTTTTTTTTTTTTTTTTTTTTTTTTTCTGTCGTTGTTGTTGTTGTTTTACCAGAGTTTCTTGGCTTTCCATGCCTAAAATACTCTCATGTGCTCTTCAGCCAGATCCGAATGCCTTAAGGGCTGATTCTGAGGCCAGAGTGCTATTTAGGACATCTGCCATTCTATGAGTCTGCTGTGTATCCCACATCCCATGTTGGATCCTTCTCCCCCTTTTTTATTCTATCAGCTAGTATTAGCATACACTAGTCTTGTTTATGTGATCCCTTTGACTCTAGATAGACTGAAAGATATCTTCCATTTGTTGGTTCACTCTTTAAATGCCTGTAACAGCCAGCGCTGAGCTATGTTAAAATCAGGACCCTAGAATTTAATGCAATTTTTCTTGCTCGATGACTGGAACCCAAGTACTTGTGTTATAACTGCTGTCTCCTGTCGCTCCCCCTCTTCATGGAGGAACGACACAGGACCCTGCGCTGTTCTTTTGTCTGCTCGGCCCTCCCCGGGTTTGCTGCTGGTTCTTCCCGGGTTGGCTACCGACCCTTCCACCTCCGTGGAAGGGCGGTTCCCCCTGGCCACTTTCCCCACTTCCGCGGGGGAGTGGCACACCGCCGGCCGGCTCTCTCGGGGGCTGCACAGGTGTTCCTCTTAGATGTTTCTCTTAGATGTTCCTGGTGCATGTTGTCTCTCTCCTCCTTTATAGTCCTCTTCCACCAATCCCAACTCTGCTAGCCATACGCCGAGTATGCTGCTCTCCTCCAATCAGGAGCAGGTCCTACAGTTTATTGGTTTAACAGGAGGCAGCTATGTAGAAGCTGTTTCTCCCTTCTCAGCGCCATATTGTGGGAGAGCAGATGCATAGAATAAGTCTTAATTCCAGTAACTTAGTCTAGTCCGAGTTGCTCCCCACAGACTCCCAGGGTACATGTTAGCAGGAAATGGATTTTGGAGCCAAATAGCCAAGACTTGAACCAGACACCATGATATGGAGTACAGTTTTCCCAAGAGACAACTTAACCACTGTGACAAGTTCCTGCCTCCTGCCCATTCTTTTTAAGCAAAAGTATATAAATTCATCTGCGTGGATAATATGTAGAGTCTAGAATAGAATCAATTCATAAAAAAGCAGACCTAAAATCTTCATAAACCTTAAATTGATATTTGATACAAATTTGTATGGTTAAACTAATTTTATTTTTTTTTAGGATAAATACATACATCATGCAGCATATGAGAACTGGAATTAAAACTGTCATTGTATGTATTGTTTAGTTTTCTCCAGAAGCAAGTTAATAAATATTTGTCTTCCTGACATATTCCTAGGTGATATTGTGAGGTAACCTCATGACCTCATTTTCTAACTAGTTATTCTCTCTGCTTGCCCTGTATATCCTAAGAATGAATAAAGCAATTGCAAATAAAATGAAAGGATCTCCAACATCAATAAATTATAGAAGGTTATTATTCATCAGCCAGAAACATTGATTGCATTCATTATATACAATGCAGATAGGAAAAGTATGATGGAAAAAATAAGTAATAGATTATAATTATCTCATCTGAGAAGTTAAAAGATTAAATGACATAAAAAATGATATTCCTAAATGGAAAATAAGGATTGGAGATAAATATCTGGCAGAACTTTAAGAAAAAGTAAACACTAGAATTCCATTTTACAGCTAGAAACAAGCATGACTGAAATACTGGAATTGGAAAGATCTAAGGGGTAATTAAAAATTCCACACAGAGTTGCCTCCATTGCTTTTATTTAGTTTACTATGTCATTAATATTTATCTAAGTTTATAACAATTGGCAGAACATTATAAATTTTAGACAAAGCTTCCCAGAAACTCAACCAAAAAAAGAAATTCAGTTTAAAAATGGGCAAAGGACCTGAAAACAAATTGTTTAAGCAAAAAATACAGCAAAAATCTGAGGAGAAATGGTAAATCTCAGTAATCACCAGGAAAATGCAAATCAAAACCAAAACAACATATATTCCACCCCTGTTGAAAATGACTATTATAAAAAAGACAGAAAGTAAAAAATGTTAGTGAAGATGTGGAAAAAGAACTCTAATACGCTAATGGTGGGAATGTAAATTACTATAACCCTTATGGAAAACAGTATTGACATTCCATAAATAAATAGATAAATAAAACTAGACATAAAACAACTAGATGATCCAGCAATTTCGCTTCTGGTATGTATCCAAAAAGCATGAAATCATTGGATCAAGGACATATCTTCTTTACTCTGTTTACTGCAGCACTATTCACAACAACCAAGAAATTGAATCAAGCAAATTATGCACCTTCAGATGAGCACTTTAAGATAAATGGTGTACATACACAAAGAAATATCATTCAGCTATTAAAATGAATTAAATACTTTCATTTGTAACAATATGGATGGACATGAAGATAAGTGAAGCTAAATAACATAATCTGAACACAGAATAGTAAGAATAGAGCCTAGGAAGACTGGAGGGTTAAAAGATAATGGACGCCAAATCAGTTCGTTTTAGGGAAGAAGTTTCCAGTCTTTTTTTTTTTTTTTTTTTTTTTTTTTTTTTTTTTTTTTATTTTTGACAGGCAGAGTGGACAGTGAGAGAGAGAGACAGAGAGAGAAAGGTCTTCCTTTTGCCGTTGGTTCACCCTCCAATGGCCGCCGCTGCAGCCGGCGCACCGTGCTGATCCGATGGCAGGAGCCAGGATCCAGGTGCTTTTCCTGGTCTCCCATGGGGTGCAGGGCCCAAGCACCTGGGCCATCCTCCACTGCACTCCCTGGCCATAGCAGAGAGCTGGCCTGGAAGAGGGGCAACCGGGACAGAATCCGGCGCCCCGACCGGGACTAGAACCGGTGTGCCGGCGCCGCAAGGTGGAGGATTAGCCTATTGAGCCACGGCGCCGGCCCTTTTTTTAATTTTTTTGACAGGCAGAGTGGACAGTGAGAGAGAGAGACAGAGAGAAAGGTCTTCCTTTGCCGTTGGTTCACCCTCCAATGGCCGCCGCGGCCTGCGCACTGCGGCTGGCGCACCGCGATGATCTGATGGCAGGAGCCAGGAGCCAGGTGCTTCTCCTGGTCTCCCATGGGGTGCAGGGCCCAAGCACCTGGGCCATCCTCCACTGCACTCCCTGGCCACAGCAGAGAGCTGGCCTGGAAGAGGGGCAGCCGGGACAGAATCTGGTGCCCCAACTGGGACTAGAACATGGTGTGCCGGCGCCGCAAGGTGGAGGATTAGCCTAGTGAGCCACGGCGCCGGCCGAAGTTTCCAGTCTTAAAAAACATAGTTTCTGCCGGTGCCACGGCTCACTTGGCTAATCCTCCGCCTGTGGCACCAGCACCCCGGGTTCTAGTCCCGGTTGGGGCGCCGGATTCTGTCCTGGTTCGTCCTCTTCCAGTCCAGCTCTCTGATGTGGCCCGGGAAGGCGGTGGAGGATGGCCCAGCTTCTTGGGCCCTGCACCCACATGGGAGACCAGGAGAAGCACCTGGCTCCTGGCTTCGGATCAGCACGGTGCGCAGGCATAGTTTGGAAACTAATTCATAATAACATAGATGATACAGTGTGAAAGGAGTTCCAAGCATCAAATCATAAACAAATGTCAAAGAAGAGAAAATGTTGATTCCCTGGTTTGATCCATATGCACTTTATACATATACTGACATTTTGCACTGTATCTTACAAATACATACAATTATTTTCAACATTTTTTTTAATTTTTTTTTTTTAATTTTTTGACAGGCAGAGTGGACAGTGAGAGAGAGACAGAGAGAAAGGTCTTCCTTTTGCCGTTGGTTCACCCTCCAATGGCCGCCGCGGCCGGCGCGCTGCGGCCAGCGCACTGCGATGATCCGATGGCAGGAGCCAGGAGCCAGGTGCTTTTCCTGGTCTCCCATGGGGTGCAGGGCCCAAGCACTTGGGCCATCCTCCACTGCACTCCCTGGCCACAGCAGAGAGCTGGCCTGGAAGAGGGGCAACCGGGACAGAATCTGGTGCCCCAACTGGGACTAGAACCCGGTGTGCCGGCGCCACTAGGCGGAGGATTAGCCTAGTGAGCCGCGGCGCCGGCTCAACATTTTTTATAAGTTTCAAATACAGCAAATGAAAATCTACTGATGCTGTTTATGAGAATAAAGAACTTACTCATCACATTCATCAGTTAACATGTGATCGAATTTGAAAACTTTGTTAAAATAGAGGAATATAGTAGAGCCAATGAACTGAAACTAATGGGAAGAAACAATAGGAAAAAAACTAAAAATGTAGACTTTTCATCAAAGAAATGTTCCTCTGGGGACTCAGAGAATTGTAAAACCATGCAGAAACATTTTGCCTAGAGGAAATATTGACACTTCCTTGATCAAATGGAGCCTCCAAACATAAGCATTACCTCATTTTTAGCTACACTTGAAGGGGCATTCTTTCATATAACTGTATTAACTTTGGCAGCAACACTCAACCTGTCCCTATGCATCTCCTCATCATGAGGACTGAAAAATATGATAGAGATGACGTTCAGAGTCCTAACTTATGAGAGATCTTACTTTCGCCTATTATGATTGATTTATAGAAATATATCATCATCAGCTTCAGGGAAAGTGAAATAAACTGTAGCATAAACATGATAAAAATCTATTCACAAAACAGAACGTTATATGAATTTCCTCAACTTTTCTACTAGAACCCTAAAGCAAACATAGTATTGGAACATACGAATCAGAGGACCTGAGGATAAGCAACATAGGAGGGTAGGGGCTAAAAAGTAAATTCTATGTGTTTGAACCCATATGTAACTTGGTAAATTGTCTGGTTACTTACCTCTCATTGTAAATTCACACAAAGTACCACAAGGTGAAGTTTAGCACCTCTTCCTTCACATATGAATTACTACCTAGATAATGATAGAATATATAACCAAACACAATAGCCTCACAGGAGAAAAAGAGGTATCTGAAGAGAAGATAACAAAATAAACAACTGAATCTTTATACAAGGCAGAAGACAACAGCAGAGTTTAAAAGCCTAATAAATACTCCCAAAAGTAAGACAAGATGTTACACCCTTGCAACAAGAACAAGTCTATGAGAAAGAGCCAATTTAAGTTACTATGTAAAATTTTAATTGCTGAAATAAAGATCCCAATAAATGTGTTATATGGAAAAATGAATTTGATCAACTTACAGAATTAATGAACTGGATGATGAGATAAAAGAACTATCCATAGTCGATTGAAATAGAAATGACATAAATTTTATGGGTTTGAAAATAAGAGAAAAATAAAGGGGTAATATAAAATTATTTTATTTTTTAATATAAAGAGAAAGGATTTCATGCATTTTATAGGTACAATTCCAACACAATCACACTTCCCTCTCTCCTCTGTTCCTTCCCAAACTCCCTTCTCCCTCCCCTCTCTTTATCAGTTTTCGCAAAAATATAATTTAAATTCACTCTATATTCACAGGCTTAGTTCAACACTCATCATAATATTCCATAAGTAAAAGGTAGGAAGACCACAGTTCCACAGGAGTATAAACAAGGACTAAAACCAACAATAATATCCCAAAATGTTAATGTCACTCCTATACATTTTTTGTTCATTTGCTCCCAGATACAACAGATAAGGAATTTGAAGTCAGTATTATTTCCTCTTATTCTTATCTTTTATCAGTAAATTTTTTCTAGTGGCTCTGAAACTGTTATGTCTTCTTTAAAATTATTAAGTACAAAAACAGTATAAGAACATAATATAATCTTAGAATAGAATACAAAGAAATGTACTATGTAAATATAGAATGAATAGAATATCCAATAGTTAAACAAAGGAATGACAAGCAGAACATATAAGAACAAAAGAAGTTTGTGTGTGTATGCGTGTGCACATACACACACAGATATTGTTTTTGTATTGAAGAATCTCGAAGAAAACATGACAGTTTCAGAGCCATCAGAAAAATTTCACTAACAGAAGATAGGGATAATAGAGAACAATGGTGACTTCAAATTTCTTACATGCTGTATCTGAGGGCAAATTATTTTGTTAAAAAATCACTGAACAAATATTTTTACATACAAGTAAACTATTATTTCAATATCTCACTCAATTCAACAAACCCTTAAACATACGAATTCTGAGAACATTTGTTGCTCAATGATAGTCTTAGAAACACTAACACTGAAGCAGTTCAGCAAGAACAGGAATGATGACAAAAACAGAAATTCTAATACGGGAGGTATGGGGAGTATTTCACTCAGTGAATTTCTTACAGAAATAAGCAATGCTTTAAGTAAAGATAATATTAAAGAATGATTGTCAGGGTCATTAGTGCACTCTAAGTCACCTATCTGGCATGAAGATTTAGTTATCAGTTTTAGAAATCTTTAATAAAATATAATAGTAACAAACTAGTGAAAATGAGTAGTAGAATAAAAGTAAGTGTAGAGAAGTGGGCTTTTGGCACAGCATTAAGACGCCTGCATACCATATCACAGTAGCTGGGTCTGATTCCAGCTTCCTGCCAATTTGTAACCTGGGAAGCAGCAGATGCTTGCGCAGGGACTTGGGGCCCTGCTGTGCAAGTAGGGAACCTAGATGGAAGCTGAAGCTCCTGGCCGTTGAAGGAGTCTGGGGAGAGAACCGGTGCAAAAAATCTCTCTGTGTGTCAACTGCTCTCTGTCTATCTCTCTGTGTTTCTACATTTTGAATAAATAAAAATATTTTTAAAAAAATGTAAATTTTAAAGAGTGAAAATGTAAGGGATCCAAGGAAAATAAGAAAGGAGAAAACATAAAGTCAAAGATAACTTTAAGTGAATATAAAACCAAAATCTAAGTTTGCAGTGAATACTCTCAATGTAATATTCATAATATATATATCAATAAATTAAACATTAGCAAAAGATAAATACTGAATTGTATTAAAAATCTAGCGTATTTTCACAGAAATAGAAAAGTTAAATATGTTAGTAAAGAAGGAGACTAAATATCCATATATAGATATATAACTATATATGTAATAAAAGGGCATACATAAACCTAATTATAAAAGCAAACCAGAAATAGGTTAAATATAATTTTAAAAAGCAAAATATAACTTAGCTGTAATTTTAAAGCTCTGCAGATATAATAAATAATGAAAGGGTATATTAGATACTCATGAAAGGTGTTCAATATTCCCATTCTTATCCTGAGTTTCACTTTCTGTATGCTGTTACTATCGATTAACCAGATAATATAAAATGAAAAATTCCATAAATAAATAATTCTGAAGTTTTAAATTATGCACTATTCCATGTAACATAAAGAAATCTCACAGTATCACTTCAACCCACCAAGGATATGTATCAACCTTTAGTTCAACATACCCATACTGTACATGAACTAACCATTAGACATTCAATACCTCTGTATTCTGTGTTAAAATTTATAAGATCAATTATAAGACAAATTTTCTATCCATGAATTGTGGAGAAAGGAAAATAAATTCATGATACTTTTACCATCAATCCTGGAACTACAAAAATTATGGCCACTGTGAATAAATTCTTAGTCACTCACTTCATTTAGTCTCATCATATAGATACAGTATTACCTCACATCATCCCAAGCAGGGTGAATGCAGAATCAGATGTTTTGAGCACAGAGAGAACATTTACACAGTTTTCATTGCAGTATAATGTTATAGTTGTTTACTTTTTTGTTAATTGCTTATTTTTTATGGTCCCTAATTTACAAACTAGACTTTATCACATGTATGTACATGTAGGAAAAAACATAGCATCTATGTCACCAGTGCAGCTGGCTTGTCTCTGTACGCTTTCATCAATGAATAATGAAATATAGTTTAGAGAATAGAAAGTAAGTATACTAAAGAAAGTATATTGAAATATGTTTCAAGGGAGGAACAGACCAGTGGAGAGAGCCCTTGGCACCCTGTACGGCTGCTAAAACTAAGTACATTCCGGGGAGGAAATGATCCTGTTGCAGGGAAACGTGGCAACTTTTGTTCCTGGTTTGCAGATTTACCCCTAAAGCTTTCAGGGCTTTGATTAGGGATGTGGCCATGCCACTCATGATTGACATTTATGATTTACAGCTAGAAGCTGCGTGCCTTTCAGCTGTCTACTCAAGCTAGATTTTCCTGATTACTGAGTTCTAATTTTATCAGGACACTTAAACCACAAGTTAAGCAGCACAGTTGGAGGTCTTGAGTGGTTTTTGGCAGACAGAAGGCTTCCTGATCTTTCCCCTGTATGTGTGCTTTCTGGCCTTTACACAGTTGCTTGTGCCTAATTATCTGCCGGACATGTGGGGCTCAATTATCTCTGTGGTTACATGTTTCCTTTGGTGGTATTGGACTGTATTCTGGTGGGTAAATATGGGGGACTACTGAACTCTATCAAGAAGAGTTAATAACTAAATTAGGACCAATGACCAAAATGTCTCCCAGTATCTCTTTTTAACACTTTCCCATGGCGGTCGTAGCAGCTCAGTAGGCTAATCCTCCAATTGCAGCGCTGGCACACCAGGTTCTAGTCCCGGTCGGGGCGCCGGATTCTGTCCCGGTTGCCCCTCTTCCAGGCCAGCTCTCTGCTGTGGCCCGGGAGTGCAGTGGAGGATGGCCCAGGTGCTTGGGCCCTGCGCCGGCGTGGGAGACCAGGAGAAGCACTTGGCTCCTGCTATCGGATCAGCGTGGTGCGCTGGCCGCAGCGGCCATTATTAGGTGAACCAATGGAAAAGGAAGACCTTTCTCTCTGTCTCTCTCGCTCTCAAAAAAAAAAAAAAAAAAAAAAAAAAAAAAAAACAAACAAACAAAAAAAAAAACTTTCCCTTGAGCAGTATATTTTAATCATATTGTATCTGTGGTTGGTTAATAAACATATCCATAAGTTCACAGAAAAACAAGATGGAAAAGAAAGACTAGCAACTATTAGTAAAAAAGGAGGTAAAATCTCTAAGAATCAGATTTTTAACATATTCCAGTGATGATGATATTATCAACTAGATAAAAATTTAAATGATAATCATAACAGACAGGATTCTCTCCAAGAGAAATGCATGTTTTCCATCATAATGGAAGAGTTGTGATTAGGAAAACTGACGAGTGAAGTGAAAATTCTCCCCTATGTTCTGGAAAAACTAGCAAATAGAAATTTGCTTACAAACAAAACCTCCTCAATGAACAAAATGTGTGATTCAAGCTATCAATCATATAGATGAAAAAACATTTTGAGGCTTATTTACTAGCATCTGGAAGATGATAGGAAGGTTACAGGATTTGTCAAAATTGCTATAATTATGAAAGCATTAGTGTCTAAGTGTGCATGTGTGTATGTGTGTGTGAGTGAATGATTGTGTGTGTCTATGTTTTTCTTTGAGTGGTGTGGTACACTTTTTAGACCATCCAAGAAATGATAGGGAAGATATATTTCTAAAAATATAGTTTTAAACCACAAGTTACAAAAGTGATTCTAAATAAAGACATCAAATAAAACAGGAGAAATTATTATGAAAAAAATTGGGCAATAATGCATACTCCTAAGCATATACACATGTGCTATGGGTATAGTGGGTCAAGGAAATATTTATATTAAATTTCAGTTTCAAATACAGACATTTTAGTAAAACAATTTGTAGTGAATTTTAATATAAAAATGAAATCACAATTTATGAATGTTAACTTTGTATATATAAAGTTAACATAAATAATAAAGCCTGAGAAACATTGCTGAGGGAGTGAAAGTAGAAAGGAATGTGAAAACACTGTTTTTTCTTGTTAATAAGCAGTGAGTGAAGTTTTCAGTAGCTTCAAACTTGAGTAGAAAGGCATACTATAAAGGAATAATTTTAGAATAATATGCATGATGAAAAATATTTATTGCAAGGGTAACCCTCTCTCTCTCCCTGAATATATATATTAAAAATATATTTAAAATATGCATTAAATATATATATTAAACATACACATATATATATATATATTTTTCGCTCTCTCATTCTCTCTCTCTTTTTTTTTAACTTTTATTTAATGAATATAAATTTCCAAAGTACGGCTTATGGATTACAATGGCTTCCCCCCCATAACGTCCCTCCCACCCACAACCCTCCCCTTTCCCACACCCTCTCCCCTTCCATTCACATCAAGATTCATTTTCGATTCTCTTTATATACAGAAGATCAGTTTAGCATATATTAAGTAAAGATTTCAATAGTTTGCACCCACACAGAAACATAAAGTGAAAAATAATAGATGATTTTTTTTAAATGATGATGAAATCAGATCAGACCTATTGTCATGTTTAATCCCAGTGAGAGTCAAGTTGGGAATTGATAATTTCTTTTTTTTTTTTTTAAAGAAGATCAATTTAGTATACATTAAGTAAAGATTTCAACAGTTTGCATCCCCATAGAATCACAAAGTGAAATATACTGTTTGAGTACTCGTTATTGTCACTCCCCCTCTTCGTGGAGGAACGACACAAGACCCTACCTAGGCTTCATATCCGAGTCACGGCACCATTATGTCGCTCCCCCTCTTCGTGGAGGAATGACACAGGACCCTGCGCTGTTCTTTTGTCTGCTCGGCCCTCCCCGGGTTTGCTGCTGGTTCTTCCCGGGTTGGCTACCGACCCTTCCACCTCCGTGGAAGGGCGGTTCCCCCTGGCCACTTTCCCCACTTCCGCGGGGGAGCGGCACACCGCCGGCCGGCTCTCTCGGGGGCTGCTCAGATGTTCCTCAGGTGTTCCTGGTGCATGTTGTCTCTCTCCTCCTTTATAGTCCTCTTCCACCAATCCCAACTCTGCTACCCACACGTTGAGTACGCTGCTCTCCTCCAATCAGGAGCAGGTCCTACAGTTTATTGGTTGTACTGGAGGCAGCTGTGTAGAAGCTGTTTCCTCCTCTCCCAGCACCATATTGTGGGAGAGCAGATGCATAGAATAAGTTTAATTCAAGTAACAGTCTAGTCTGAGTTGCTCCCCACAGTTATAGCATTAAGCCTCAATGTACAGCACATTAAGGACAGAGATCCTACATGAGGAGTAAGTGCACAGTGACTCCTGTTGTTGAATTTACAAATTGACACTCCTGTTTATGGCATCAGTAATCTCCCTATGCTCCAGTCATGAGTTTCCAAGGGTATGGGAGCCTATTGAGTTCTCCGACTCTTATCTTGTTTAGACAAGGTCCATAGTCAAAGTGAAGGTTCTCTCCTCCCTTCAGAGAAAGGTACCTCCTTCTTTGAAGACCTGTTCTTTCCACTGGGATCTCACTCACAGAGTTCTTTCATTTAGGTGTTTTTTTTTTTTTTTTTTTTTTTTTTTTTTTTTTTTTTTTTTTGCCTGAGTGTCTTAGCTTTCCATGCCTGAAATACTCTCGTGGGCATTTCAGCCGGATCTGCATGCCTTTAGGGCTGATTCTGAGGCCAGAGTGCTGTTTAGGACATCTGCCATTCTATGAGTCTGCTGAGTATCTCGCTTCCCATGTTAGATCACTCTCCCCTTTATTTATTCTATCGGTTAGTATTAGCAGGTACTAGACTTGTTTATGTGCTCCCTTTGACTCTTAGTCCTTTCATTATGATCAATTGTGAACAGAAATTGATCACTGGGACTAGTGAGATGGCATTGGTACATGCCACCTTGATGGGATTGAATTGGAATCCCCTGGTATGTTTCTAACTCTACCATTTGGGGCAAGTCAGCTTGAGCATGTCCCAAATTGTACATCTCTTCCCTCTCTTATTCCCACTCTTATGTTTAACAGGTATCACATTTCAGTTAAATTTCAACACTTAAGAATAACTGTGTATTAATTACAGAATTAAACCAGTCATATTAAGTAGAACAGACAAAAAAACTACTAAGAGGGATAATGTATTAAGTTGTTCATTAACAGGGCTATGCTGATCAAGTCACCATTTCTCATTAAATATATATATTAAATATATATATAAATATATATATTAAATACACACATATATATATATATATATATTTAAGAGGTAGAGAAAGCTTGCACTCGCATTCTCTAGTTTGCTTACTTAACACCTGGAATGGCTGGGGCGCTTATGGGGCTGAGCCAGAAGTTGGAAACTCAATCTAAGGCCCCTGTGGGTTATATGAATCTAATTACTTGAGTCATCACCATTGTTTCCCAGGGTCTGCATTAGCAAGAAACTTGTGTCAGGAGCTGAGAGCAGGAATCAATCTCAGGTACTTCAAGATGAGACACATGTATCCTAACTGGTGTCTTAAGTGCAGGGCTAAAGGATCATCCAACTTCTCCATTAGAATAGATAGATTAATTTCAGAAAAATTCAGCTAAAGAAAAATAGCCATAATCACACTCTATTAAAATAATCTACAATTGATCCATTTTAAAGTATTTATATGCTTATAGTTGTTAGAAGTAATTGAATGCATATTTATTGAACAATATGATTTCTCCATGACTAGCCCAGGACATGATGTTGAATAAAACAAATAAAAATCCTGGCATTCACTCCATTATGGTTAGTTGAATAACAAAAGTCAAAATGCACACCAAAAGAAGTACAGTAGTACATTTACGAGGATTTTGGAAGATTGTATTATGGAGACAAAACAGTGGAGAAGAAGGCATGGGAAAATTGGAAGGTTCATTATAATGATAAGAGTAGGCATCAGGGAGCAGTTGACACCTGTGCAAAAGACAGAGTCAATAGAAAATAAGTGCATTGAGGATATTTCTATGTTGTGTAAAAAGGTGGAAACTTGAAGAGGACACTGAGATAGGAACAGAAATCAAAGACACAAAGAGGTAAGAAATGACAGCCCTGAGGAGTGAAAAGTTGTGGATTATAGATTATTTACAGATTTGAAGGCCATATAGGGCATTTTAGCTTCATATGCTGAGTAAAAAAGAGAATTATGAGAAACTTTTAAAGACTGACATTTGTGCACTTCCACTCACAGCAAGCCCTCTGTTCCGAGTTTATATATACAGAAACACACACTCTCTCTCATATACACATACACACACACCTGTAAATATATATATATATATATACACATATATAATTATATATAATGTGTATTATATATAAATCCATACATGTACTCTGTATTTGTTGGCCTGGCCTGTGCCATATCACTACACTGCCCTAATATTTTGACAGGGATTGTTACTTTTTTTTTTATACTTTTTTTTTTTTTGACAGGCAGAGTGGACAGTGAGAGAGAGAGAGAGACAGAGAGAAAGGTCTTCCTTTGCCGTTGGTTCACCCTCCAATGGCTGCCGCGGCTGGCGCGCTGTGGCCAGCGCAGTGTGGCCAGCGCAGTGCGGCCAACGCAGTGCACTGATCCGAAGGCAGGAGCCAGGTGCTTCTCCTGGTCTCCCTTGGGGTGCAGAGCCCAAGCACTTGGGCCATCCTCCACTGCACTCCCTGGCCACAGCAGAGAGCTGACCTGGAAGAGGGGCAACCGGGACAGAATCCGGCGCCCCGACTGGGACTAGAACCCGGTGTGCCAGCGCCGCAAGGCAGAGGACTAGCCTATTGAGCCGCGGCGCCGGTTGACAGGGATTTTTTTAATTTATATTATTATGCTTATACCTGTAGTGAAGGCAGAGTTTTATTACAAATCTTGCCCTTTCAGACTGATCTAGTAAATGTGAAGGTAGATAAGTATTATTCTTTTAAAATATTTATTTATTTACTTGAAAGTCAAGAGTTACACAGAGAATGAAGAAGAGGGGGAGAGAGAGAGGGAGAGAGGGAGAGAGAGAGAGAGGTCTTTCATGATCTGGTTCACTCTCTAACTGGCTAAAATGGCCGGGGCTGAGCCAATCCGAAGCCAGGAGCCAGGAGTTCTTCTGGGTCTCCCATGGAAGTGCAGGGGCCCAAGGACCTGGGCCATGCTCTACTGCTCTCCCTGGCCACAGCAAAGAGCTGGATCGGAAGTGGGGTAGCTGGGACTCAAACCAGTGCCCACATGGGACTCTGGCACTGCAGGTGGCTCCTTCACCCACTATGCCACAGTGCCAGCCTCAATAAATATTATTGTTAGGGGAAAAATGTGAGGGAAGGTTGTTAAACTGACTCCTCAAAGCAAAGAAAAAGCTGAATCAAAGGTGAACAACAGATAACAGGGTCCCAGGTTAGGCCCCCTTGAGCTTACAGGGAGTTTCTAACATGGATCTCTGACTATCAGAAGCAGCACCTGATAACTTGTTAGAAAGTTAACTCTTCAAACCCTGTATCAGACCTGCAACATAAGTAACTCTGAATGTAGGGGCTAATAATCTATTTTAACACACTCTATAAGAAATTATCACACATTTCTAAAAAATTCTAACACATGCTGATGTTTGAATCTAGTGATCTATACAAATGGAGTTTCGGATACAAATATTCTCCCTGTTTTATTATTATAGATTATATTTGATGGTCTTAAACTCTATTACATAGATTCATAGGATATATGGTCTTTTCTCTTTGGTCCATTTTTTTTCAATATATATATTACTATTGTGTGTAGTTTTCAGTTATTCTGAACCATGACTACATGGATATTTGCTGTATAAATAAGCCACATTTGCTTATCCTTTCAAATTATTATGCATGTTTGGCTACTTTTCCATTACTAAGAATCTTACTATGATTGTCAGAATATGCAAGTATTCATTTTGGTAAACGTTTCCTTGCATTCATGTTAGAGACATAACTTGGTGAGGACCTGCAATGTCAAAGGGAGGGCACATTTCAGTTTCAACACACAACATGTTTTGCATTTTGGAAAGCAGCTTTGTCTGTTCATACTCCTAACAGTGGTTTAGTTAGGAATGTTTAAGCAGTTCTGCATCTTAGCCAAAATGTAACTTGAAATTTTCTGACTAAAAATATGCTACACAGACTTTCTTTTCTCTTTTTTAAGATGCATTTATTTTAAAGTCAGAGTTACACAGAGAGAAGGAGAGGCAGAGAGAGAGACAGAGAGAGAGAGAGAAAGAGAGAGAGAGAGGTCTTCCATCCGATGGTTCACTCCCCAATGGGTCGCAATGGCCAGAGATGCGCAAGTCCGAAGCCAGGTGCCAGGAGCTTCCTCCGGGCCTCCCACATGGGTACAGGGGCCCAAGGACTTGGGCCATCCTCGACTGCATTCCCAGGCCATAGCAGAGACTGGATCGGAAGTGGAGCAGCCAGGACCAGAACCGGCGCCCACATGGATGCCAGCACTTCAGGTCAGGGCTTCAACCTGCTGCACCACAGCGCCAGCCCCTACAAAGACCTTCATAATTTACTTGAATATGACTGTTGGCTTACTTCACATAACCTGTGTGCATCTTTCAATTTTAACCATAGAATGGGAAAATAGAAATTTGATGTTTAAACTGATAGCGTATTTCCTCCACTGTAGCCATATCTTCTGTTTTCTTTCTTGGACCTGTAGTACTGGAGTAGATATCTACTAGAACCTTATGGGCTATTCTGATACAAGTGCAAGGGAGTTAATGATACCATGGAACAAGAATTAGGCATATTGGGACATAGACTATCTTGAGCAGACAATGTTGAATTGTGATGTACATGATTACTCAAAAAAATGGTACATTATGCCTGTGAGGATAGAGTGGTTTGAAATTATGTTTTTGTAAATATTAAAAAGGAAGGAAGGAGAACTATTGAGGAAAGAAGAGGGAAAGGAAAAGGATTGTGATGCTCTTAGAATTGTATCTATGTGGCCTGAGCAGCGGCTCAATAGGCTAATTCTCTGCCTGTGGCGCCGGCATCCCGGGTTCTGGTCCTGGTCAGGGTGCCAGATTCTGTCCTGGTTGCTCCTCTTCCAGTCCAGCTCTCTGCTGTGACCCGGGAGTGCAGTGGAGGATGGCCCAAGTGCTTGGGCTCTGCACCCCATGGGAGACCAGCAGAAGCACCTGGCTCCTGGCTTCAGGTCAGCATGGTGCACCGGCCGCACAGGCCGTTGCGGGGTGAACCAACGGAAAGGGGAGTACCTTTCTCTCTGTCTCTCTCTCTCTCACTGTCAAAAAAGAAAAAAAAAAGAATTGTATCTATGAAGTATATGAAATCTGTTCTCTTTACATTAATAAAAATGTAAAAATGAAAGAAAACCACTGGAACTACTGTAAAAATCATTAATATTATCCTATTAAATGCATCATATTTCACTAACAGGGAAACTATCTCAAATATTGTGTTTCTAAACTAAAAAATGAAGATACATCAATGATTTTAATAAAATTATTTAAGCAAAGAGGCATTTTGATAATTGTTTACAGCCCTTGTCTCTACTGTTGAGGAACAAAGTTTTTTTCTTCTTACTAATTGTTGAACTCTTTGCCTAGTGTAGGGTTAATCTTATGAGTATAAAGTATACTGAAAGTAGATCATTATGAAAACCAAGAGAGGGGATAAGAGAGGAAGGAGGATGAAGGGTGAGAACATGTGCAGGAGGGAGGGCAGGGGAGAAGTATCACTATGTTCCTATATCTGTTTGCATGAAACACATGAAATTTGTATTCCTTAAATAAAATTTGGAAAAAGAAAAAAAGGTCCCCTGAGAATTGCTCCAAAGTTTGCTGTATCTGTTAACAAACAATACTTTATTTTCCTTTCGTATTTCACACTTTCTAGCATTTTGATAGTCACATATTTCTATTTTCTTCACACAAATCTACTTGCACATCTGTTGTTGCTTGTGTGGTTACCAAGCAAAAGAATTCGGCAATTTGCATATATATATATATATATATATATATGTTCAAGACTTTGTCAGTGTGTACTCTTTCATTTTTCTCCTTGACTTGTAAATGTTTGTGGTAGACTGAATACAATTCCACAAAAGAGAAAGTAAAAGTCCTGAGGTATGTGACCCTACTAAAAGAGTCTTTCCACCTGTGATTAAATTGAAGATTTTAAGATGAGGAGATAATGCCAAATATTCTAGAAGGACACCTATGCTCACAGAGAGGCAGAGGGAGATTTGATATCTTCAGAAGAGGAGAAAACATGGAGGAGATGACAACATAAAGCCAGAGGCAGAGCTTGGAATGTTGTGTCTACAAACCAAGACAACCAAGGCATGTTAAGAGCCACCGGATGCTGGAAGAAGTGAAAAATAATTCTCCCATAAAGCACTGAAGAGACTGGGCAGTGAACAGATCTGGACTTTGGAATTCTGCTATCCATAATTATAAGACAATACCTTTTTGTGTATAATTATATCTCTGCGGTTAAACAGGCATTTTCCCAATAACTAAGAAAGGTAAATAAGTTTTAATTTATCTATTTTCAATTTGAATAATCATTCTCTGGACGTTTATATCTTGGTATAATATTATTTTTTCTTTACCTTTTTTACACTCCCAGGTTCATTATATAAAACAATTAAGACTTTCAGATTCAAAGTTTTTCAGGATTTTTGGATGAGAGAAAAGGAACTTAACATTTTTGTTTTAAATAGAGATAGTGTTTCTTCTTAATCATTTGTTGGAAAAAGATACATTTTGCTTATTGCACTACTGTAAAATCTTCACCATCAATCAGGTAACTATATACTTTTGTCTACATCCAGATCTTTTATTTTATTGTAATTTATTGTTGCTGTTTCCAGTGTTTCACTTATTCTCTTTGTTCATTGTTATTACAGCTACATAAACAGACTGTTCTCTGATAGATTGTGGTTTCTAAGTTTTTTCTATATCTTACGTATTTCTTTGAATGCCATAGCTTGTTGTTTTACAATTGATTTTAAAAATCAAATTTTCACTTATTAATAGCTATTTTTCTTGGATTTTGATTGTCTCCTTGAATCTATGGATAAATTTTTACAATATTTAAACTTATGACTCTTAAACACAATATATATGTCATCTTTTATTCATCTCTAGTTTCTCTTAATCATTTTTTGTAATTTTCACTGTGGAAGAATTGGTCATATTTTCTTAGATACAACTCCAGTTAATTGGTATTTTTGGTGCCATTCTAAATTATATTATACTAACAATACTACCTTTTTCCTGATTTATTGAAGTGCCATCAAGTTTTAAGTATTGACCATGAACATGTTGCCCATTCTATATATGAAATACTATTAATATTTTTTCATAAATATTGTGAGCTTAACTTTTGCATTTCAGAATTCAATCAGGAAATAGGATGACACTATTTTTAGAGTTGACAACTATTTTTAAAGAAACAATTTAGCTTGTTGTCCCACACTTTCAGGGCATATGACCTATAGTCCTGTTCTCTGCCTTCACGTTGCTGTTACATTAAGCTACCTGTGGCTGCTCATAACCATACGCTTGGTCCAAGTGGCTTGCTCCTGGCCTACTCTCTGCTTGGTATGGACCCAACTTAGCTTCTAGACTTCTGTTTTTCTCCTAAATAAAGCCCTCGCTCTTCTGTGCATTTCTCTCACTGAATAAAATCCTTAAAAACTTAACAGGTTGCTGGGCTATTTAAGCCAGTGTTCAGAATTCTTCTCTGAATACATGCCAAGAGCCAACAGGCTTATCAATATTGAGAATTTTAATACTATGGCCTGGGAAAGCAGTGGAAGAAGGCCCAGGTTCTTGGGCCCCTAAACCAACATGAGAGACCTGGAAGAAGCTCCTGGCTACAGACTTTGGATTGGCACAGCTCCAGCTGTTGTGGCCAACTGGGGAGTGAACAAGGTGATGGAAGACCTCTCTCTTTCTCTGCCTCTCTTTCTCGCTCTGTGTAACTCTTACTTTCAAATAAATAAATCTTTTAATAAAATAAATAATGTGTGGTAGAATTTAGCAGTCAAGCCATCGGACCTGGGATTTTCTTGGTTGGAAGTGTCTTTATTACTGATTCAATCTCTGTCTTGGTTATTGGTCTGTTTAACTGTTCTACATCTTGATGACTCAGTATAGGTAGGTTGTGTGGAGGAATCTATCCGTTTCTTCTATGTTTCCCGATTTTTTTGGATAAAACTCTTTGTTGCAATTCCTAATGATTATTTTTATTTCTATAGTATCTGTTGTTACATTTATTTATTTATTTATTTATTTGACAGGCAGAGTGGACAGTGAGAGAGAGAGAGAGAGACAGAGAGAAAGGTCTTCCTTTGCCGTTGGTTCACCCTCCAATGGCCGCCGCGCCAGCGCGCTGTGGCCGGCGCACCGTGCTGATCCGAAGGCAGGAGCCAGTTGCTTCTCCTGGTCTCCCATGGGGTGCAGGGCCCAAGCACTTGGGCCATCCTCCACTGCACTCCTGGGCCAGAGCAGAGAGCTGGCCTGGAAGGGGGGCAACCGGGACAGAATCCAGCGCCCTGACGGGGACTAGAACCCGGTGTGCTGGCGCCGCAAGGCGGAGGATTTGCCTAGTGAACCGTGGCACCAGCCACATTTAATTTTTGATCTCTGATTATGTTATTTGGGGTCTTTTCAATTTCTGTTTGTTATGGAAGGTATTTATTTCACTTTCATTCATAAATGAGAATTTTGCAGGGTACAGTATTCTTGGTTGACAGTTTTTTTTTTTTTTTTTTTTTTTTTCCTGTTAAGATTTGGTCTATATCTTGCCATTGTCTTCTAGACTGTAGGGTTTCCTATGAGAAGTCAGCTGTAAATCTAATTGGAGATCCTCTGAACATAATCTGGCATGTCACTTGTGTATATTTTAGAATATTTTCCTCATATTTTACTGTGGAAAGTTTGACTACAATGTGTTGTACTGAGGATCTTTTCTGGTCATATCTGTTTAGGAGTTTTATGTGCTCCCTGTACTTGGACCTTCACTTTTTCTCCAAGTTAGGGAGGTTTTCTGTAATCATTTCACTAAGTAGGCCTTCTTTCCCTGCTCTTTTTCCACTCCTTCAGGCACATCTAAGATCAATATGCTGGTTTGTTTGATAATATTCCATATATCTGTAATATTATTTTTAATTTTTCTAATTTCTTCTACATGTTTTTAGCCTGACTGTAACATTTCCAGAGATTTGTCTTCTTGCTCAAATATTCTTTCTTCTGCATCACCAACTCTGTTGTTAAGGCTTTCCACTGCATTTTTATTTGGCATATTGCATTCTTCATTTATAATTTTTCACTTTGACTTCTTTTTAAAAACTTCATAAAAAAATTTTTATTTATATCATGTATGGTTTTCTTTAGCTCATTGATTTACTTCTGATTAATTTTGAATAATCCTATAATTAGTTTTTTTGAATTCTATTTCCAGCATTTCCTCAGTCTCTTCATCTTCACATTCTAATATTGAAATGTTGTTGTAATATTTTGTGGAGGTTGGCCGGCACCGCAGCTCAATAGGCTAATCCTCCACCTAGCGGTGCCGGCACACCGGGTTCTAGTCCCGGGTGGGGATCCGGATTCTGTCCTGGTTGCTCCTCTTCCAGGCCAGCTCTCTGCTGTGGCCCAGGAGTGCAGTGGAGGATGGCCCAAGTGCTTGGGCCCTGCACCCCATGGGAGACCAGGATAAGTACCTGGCTCCTGTCTTTGGATTAGCGCAGTACGCCGGCTGCAGCACGCCAGCCGTGACGGCTATTGGAGGGTGAACCAATAGCAAAAAGGAAAACCTTTCTCTCTGTCTCTCTCTCTCACTATCCACTCTGCCTGTCAAAAAAAAGATATTTTGTTGAGGTCATGGTGTCTTCCTTATTCTTGGTTCTTGAATTTTTACATATTTTTAGGCATTTGTAGAATTTTTTTTCTCTGAAAGCTTTTCATCTTTGAGTTATTCCTCTGTGGCTTAGTGGAATATCTACACTTTCAGTGAACACCAAGATTTGTGTTGTGGATGTGGTCAGGGAGTTTTGGCCAGTGCTCCTAAATGGGACAAGTATCCAAGGTAACACAAGTTGAGTGTGGTAGCTTTACCCTGGTAATTGATGGAGAGGAATGGTCACCTCTGTTGGTGTGACCACTCCTTTTCCTCCAAACTATGGAATGCCCAGGTGTTAGCCCCCAGTGTGTTTAACACTCTGTACCACCATGTGAAACACAAATGATCTGAGTAGACCTTCCTGTGAGCACTGTTCCCTCTGCTTTGAGCTGCTTTAGGCAAGCAAGGAGCTCTGAGAGTGTGCCACAGCACTCTGTGAGTACTTGGAACACAGCTACACCCTGTATCCTCTTATGCAATCACTGTGTTTTCTCAGTCTCAGACCCCAGAGATCTCAGGGTCAAGGAGTGCAAGTAGAGCCACTCTGACCCACTAGTCCATCCTGATTGCAGGGGGACTGAGGCATTCCCATGGCTGCTGTCTTGTGTCTGTTCCAGCCTACTGGATCGAGTCCTGTCTCCCCATACAGATTCAATGCCAATGAGTTTGCAGGTTTTTCTGTCTGATAAGATCTCTGGATCACAGGCATGCATAATAGATAGTCTTATAGACCCACAACATTGGGTGGCAAAAACCATAAAGGTTCAGTTACTTGTAAAAAAATTGTTCAAATTAACATTTTTGCAGCAAAGGCAATTCTATCCACACTCCTTCCAGAGTCCAGAATGATGGTTCTGTATGGCTATGTTCAACTTCTGGCCCCCAAGTCATTTAGTCATCGTATTCCCTGCTTACAGTGGAAAATAGAGAGGGCCAATAAGCACCGATCCTCTCCTTCCACTCACATTTCAACATGGAGATGGTAGTGCAAGGGCACACTTAAGCACACCAGGATGTGAAGAATGTAATTGTGTTGTGTATCACAGGTGAAGGGAATTAATTTTGTTGACAGTTGTGCATTCTGTCCTGCTCACTAACACATGGAAATTTAAACACAACCTGTCATACGCAGATACTATGCTCATAGATATTAGTTTTGGCAAAGAATAGGCCTGATAAAATTTTAACTCTTTGATAAAACTCCAGCTGGACAGTAACACAGATAAACACCTGATATTTAATTTAATAAAGATTTGATTAACTGGTTTTTGTCCACTGGAACTCTTTTTGTTATTGCTAGGCTCATTTTTTATACATGCTGATATTTCACAAGAAATTTAATAACTATAAGTATATGCACATACTTATAGTACCATTTATTTTAAATGTTCAGAAATTTTTAAGAGATGTAGTTTCTTATTTTTTAAAAGATTTATTTTAAGGCAAAGTTAGAAGAGAGAAAGAAGAGAGAGAGAGAGACCTGAAAGAGAGAGAAGGAGAAACCTTTTATCTGCTGGCTCACTCCCCAAATGGCTACACAACCAGGGCTGGGTCAATCCAAAACCAGGAGCCAGTAGCATCTTCCAGAACTCCCATGTGCTTGGACAAACTTCCACTGCTTTCTCAGGAACATTAGCAAGGGAGGTGGATCAGAAATGGAGCATCTGGGACTCGAACCAGCACCCTTATGGGATACCAGTGCCGCTTTGCCACAGAGCCAGCTCCAAGATATAGTTTTATTAAATGTGTATGAAAATTAGTTTCATAATAGGACAGATAAGGATATTCAAGTAAACATGCTTATTATAAATCATTTTAATTACTTTTACTTAGAAATTCATACATTTAAAAATAATGACAAATAGTAGCAGTGTCATTAAACTGTGAAAAAAAATAGCAACTCAAATTTACCTGGTGATATTTTACTTATGTTTACTTATATTTTGATGTCTTTGCTACTGAGTTGAGAAAACAACACTTTTGAAAAAGTGCCTTGTTCAAACTAACACATAACAATTACTTTGAGAAATTATATCATCAAAACAATTTTCCTTGTTACTCTAGCAATTATAATGAAGCCAGGTGACATAAGGAAGCTGCTATGCTGTTGCACCTGCTAATTTTGGATCTCTGATTCATGATAAAAAGTCAATTTTCAGTACTTATATTTTTTCTTAAGCAAGGAAATTCTGAGATACAATCAGGGATGTTTTGAGTACAGTAAATAATAAAATGCTATGTAATTATTTTTCTTTTAATGTATTTAATATTTTTCGCTGGATTTGAATAATTTAATTTTCGGGACCAATTATTTATATGACCTCTCTAAGTGCTTAAAATCATATACTAGGTGGCCAGTGTTGTGGTGCCGTGGGTTAAACCTCCACCTTCAACACCAGTATGCTATATGGTTTAATTCCCTGATGCGCCTCGTCTAACTCAATTCCCTGATAATGTGCCTGAGAAAGCAACAGAAAACAGCCTAACACTTGTACACCTGCCATTCATGAATGAACCTAGGGATGATTCCTGGCTTCAGCCTAGGCTGTTGCTGTCATATGGGTAGTGAACCAGCAGTTGGAAGATCACACTCTTGGCATCTGCTTCTCTGTTATTCTGCTTTTCAATAAATCTTTTTTAAAAAAACCATATAATGGAAATATACACACCTATCATATATATATATATATGATGTATAAATAATATGTAATGCATATATAAAACATATGTATATGTATTTCAAAGAAAATACAGACACACTCACTTATTTTTTTAAAATTTGAGTGTGAAGAAAGGGAAGAGGGTAGAGAGAGAGAAACTGAGAGAAAGAGAGGAAACATTCCCATTGCTTGCTCAGTGCTCAAATGCTGAATGTGGACAGGGCTGGATCCAATGAAAAGTTAACTACTCCTTTTTGTCTTTCCAACATTCTACTTCTTACATTAAGAAGTGAAAGGGCATAAATATCTTTCCAGTTCTATATTAGATTTACCCAATTTTGAAGAAAAAATAGTTAATAAGTAAGCAATAAGATCAATTTAATTTAAAATGATTGAGAATTGAGAGGAGATGATTCCTATCCCTCTTAGTATTTTTTATTGTTTGTTCTACTTAATACTTTTGGTTGAATACTGTAATCAATACACAAGTCTTCTTAAGTGCTGAAACTTAACTGAAAAGTGATCGCTGTTAAATATAAGAGTGGGAATAAGAGAGGGAAGAGATGTGCAATTCGGGACATGCTCAAGCTGACTTACCTCAAACGGTAGAGTTAGAAACATACCAGGGGATTCGAATTCAATCCCATCAAGGTGGCATGTACCAATGCCATCTCACTAGTCCCAGCGATCAATTTCTGTTCACAATTGATCATAATGATAGGACTAAGAACCAAAGGGATCACAGAAACAAGACTAGTGTCTGCAAATACTAGCTGATAGAATAAAAAAGGGAGAGAATGATCCAACATGGGAAGTGAGATACACAGCAGACCCATAGAATGGCAGATGTCCTAAACAGCACTCTGGCCTCAGAATCAACCCTTAAGGCATGCGGATCCGGCTGAAAAGCCCATGAGAGTATTTCAGGCATGGAAAGCCAAGACCCCCTGTGGAAAAAAAAAAAAAAAAAAAAAAAAAAAAAAAACAAACACCTAAATGAAAGATCTCTGCGAGTGAGATCCCAGTGGAAAGAATGGGTCATCAAAGAAGGAGGTACCTTTCTCTGAAGGGAGGAAAGAACCTCCACTTTGACTACGACCTTGTGTAAATATGATCAGAGTTGGTGAACTCAAAAGGCTTCCATAGCCTTGGCAGCTCATGACAAGAGCCTAGGGTGATTACTGATGCCATAAACAAGAGTGTCAATTTGTTAAGTCAACAACAGGAGTCACTGTGCACTTACTCCTCATTAGGATCTCTGTCCTTAGTGTGCTGTACATTGAGATTTAATGTTATAACTAGTACTCAAGCAGTATTTTTCACTTTATGTTTCTGTGTGGGAGCAAACTGTTGAAATCTTTACTTAATATATGCTACACTGATCTTCTGTATATAAAGAGAATCGAAAATGAATCTTGATGTGAATGGAAGTGGAGAAGGAGTAGGAAAGGGGAGGGTTGCGGGTTGGAGTGACATTATGGGGGGGTAGCCACTGTGATCCATATTCTGTACTTTGGAAATTTATATTCATTAAATAAAAGTTAAAAAAAAGAAATAAAATAACAAAAAAAAAATAAAGGCAGAAAATGAGAACATACAAATGCTATAAGGTATTGAGAGAAAACATTTTCCCTCTACCCACTTCTATTCAGTAATTGTAATACTGCCAATTATTTATTTATTTATTTATTTTTATTTGAAAGTCAGAGTTACTGAGAAATGGGGAGAGACAGAGAGAGGTCTTGCATCCACTGGTTAACTTCCCAAAGGGCCGCAGAGGCCAGGGCTGTCAGGCTGAAGCCAGGAGCCAGCAGCCAGGATCTGAATCCAGATCTCTACAAGCACTTAAGGCATCTGCTGCTGCTTCTAGTAGAACAGCCTTAAATTGAAGCAGTGCCCACATGGGAAGCCAGCATCACAGGCAGTGGCTTGCAGTGGCTTTATTGGCTATGCCACAATGCCAGCTCTGGCACAGATTAATTTTACTGACATAAAGATTTACAGGACAAATCTAGGCTTGTACACATGGAGCTTACAAAATAAGTTTATCAATAAACAGCTAAAAGTTTCGAGTTACTCCATTAATTTAGTGATGAAAGTGAGAGGGTAGCAAAGCCCTCGATGAAGAAAGCAAATGCTTTTCTTCAAACAAATTTAGGAAAGAAAAATAGGTTTCTAGAACAAATAGGTGACCAGAAAGTTGATGATTAAGCTTGTTCTTCCAGATCTGAGTGGCCTTTCCAATTTCTACCTGGTAGAAAACTTCCCCAGTAAGGGATTTATTGAACGTGTATCTTGGACTATTTCCTGGTGTAAAGGGTGCCCCAAAGAGAAAATTTTCAGCAGCTTAATTTCCCAGCAGTGTCTGCTTCTAGTCAAATAAAGGAAGCTCCATGATGTTTTTCGGCAACTGTTGAATCCCAGATCTCTTCAGCTTAAAATCACCTTCATTCCAATTCTGGAGTGCTAAGTGGATTTCAACAGAAGCAAGTCAAAACACAAGCTTAAAATGTAGGTAGTTCACAAGATAGAGGTAAGTGTTGAGTTACTGAATGGTTATGAACAGTGATGAAGCTCAAATAATAAGGAAAGCTAAAGATTTGTTATTGTAATGAGCACAGAGAATTCTGGGATACATCTAATAGATAAGAGGAAAGACAATAACATTAATTAGCCTTGAAAATTTTATTCACAACATTCATGATTCATGTTTATTTGATAGTTTTCGAGAGGCAGTACTGACTGGTGCCTGAAATCTGGTACAAACATTTCATTTCTTCTTTTAATTTTAGAAAATGACTGCTGCTTTATTCTGTTTCTTGAAGACAGTCTTTTCAGATGTATGTTATTTACTGCAGGAGAAACTGAACAGAACAACCAACTACTATAAGCAACTATGTATAAGATACAAATAGCTAATAGTGCCGGCGCTGCGGCTTACTAGGCTAATCCTCCGCCTGCGGCCCAGGCAACACGGGGTCTAGTCCTGGTCGGCGTGCCGGATTCTGTCCCGGTTGCTCCTCTTCCAGTCCAGCTCACTGTTGTGGCCCGGGAAGGCAGTGGAGGATGGCCCAGGTCCTTGGGCCCTGCACCAGCATGGAGACCAGGAGGAAGCACCTGGCTCCTGGCTTTGGATTGGCACAGCACTGGCCGTGACAGCCATTTGGGGAGTGAACCAGCGGAATTGTCTCTCTCTCTCACTGTCTAACTCTGCCTGTCAAAAACAAAAACAAACAAACAAACAAACAAACAAAAAAAAACAAAGAAAGAAATAGCTAATAGTTTCTGTTATAACTAGATGATAATTTCTACTTAAATTGAATAAATGCGTTTCCTTTAAATGAGAATATTGTGTCATGATTAAGAATGCAGGATGTCTGTTCAGAAATATGTTGATTCTGTTGTTTTTAAGCATTGTGAATTCGTGCAACTTTCTCCAAGAAAGTCACATCAACTTTGAATGCGGATCGAAATTATCATTTTAGGAGATAATACAGGTGGTCATGTATTAGAATATATAGAAACTTGTACATTCTGATTTTTTTTTAAAAAAAAGCAAAATGCAATTCTTGGAATATATATGATTGCTCCATATTTTATTGGCTGAACTTAGAAATTTTTGATAGAAATGTGAAGGATAAAAGTTGTGATTTGGTTATTCAAGTTGAAACTCTATTTTGTTTTCCATATATATCACAATTTGACATTCACACAGGTTATATAAATATGAATTTCTTTGCTACAGTTTTAATCTGTCCAATTCCATAAATGTAAACAGGCATAGCCAATATAATAGCTATGCCTTTTAAACAAAGCACAATTTGATATATGATGCATAAAAATAGTAAGCATAATATTAAAATCATGTGTAAGGTATTAAAAAGAGACAACTGTGGAACTGTTAACCAGAATAATGATAATTTTACCAAAACTATGAAAACTAGTTCAGCTTAATAATATATTTGCTCAATCTATTTCCATTCCCTGACCCTTTCTTCTTGCTTTCCAGTTAATTTTGAGGCACATAATTATGGGTGTTTTATATTTTTATTCTTTAAGTTTGCTCATTTTTCACATATTTAAAAAATTTCAAGTTGACTGTATTTATTTGAAAGTTACAGAGACCGAGGCCGGGACCGTGGCTCAGCTGATTGATTCTCCGCCTGTGGCACCGGCATCTCATATGGGCACTGGTGCTAGTCCCGGTTGCTCCTCTTCCAGCCCAGCTCTCTGCTGTGGCCCGGGAAGGCAGTGGAGGATGGACCAAGTGCTTGGGCCCTGCACCCACGTGGGAGACCAGGAAGAAGCACCTGGCTCCTGGCTTTGGATCGGCACAGTGCTATCTGTGGTGGCCATTTGTGGAGTGAATCAACGGAAGGAAGACCTTTCTCTCTGTCTCTCTCTCTCACTGTCTATAACTCTACCTGTCAAATAAAATAACTAAATCTGGGTCTCCCATGTGAATGGTGGGAATCCAATGATTTGAGCCATCACCTGCAACTTCCCAGGGTGCACATTAATAGAAAGTTGGTCCCAAGAGGCAAACAGGGACTGGAACCCAGGCACTCTGATATGTGTTGAAAGTTTCCCAAATGACCTCTTAATCAGTATGATAATGACCCACCCCTAGTTATGTCACTCCTTAGCTTCAGAAAATGAAGTAATTCACTAATGGTATCTTAAAATACAGTTTGTTAAAAACTATATCTCATGGATTCAACCACATCATTGATGTACCTATACTACAGACCATTCACTTCCACAGTTCTGCTGTTTTGCTTTTATTATTTATCATAACTTGTCCTATATTTGACATATTTCAAAGAGGTATTGTGGCAAAAATTTCTGTAATGAATATATTTTCTAGACAATATATGTATGGATTTTTTCCAAGGGATGATTGATTAGTGTAAATTTTGTGGTTCACTTCCAACTTTAGAGAATACTACTTAGATATTGTTGATATTTTATTTCCATAGTCCTTAAAATTTCCACATCATTTCTGTTACATTTCAAACTTCTTAATTTGTGACCATTCACTATTTGTGAAGTAGTAGTTTATCATACTCATGATTTTCACACTCCTGCTCACTCTATATTATCATCATTTGTGGTCTGGTCTTCTGAAATATTTCTTCATTATATTTTGTAGTGCTCATGTTAATTTTTTCTTATGTTCTGAAACTATCTCTATCTACATGTATATGTACACACACACACAAAGACACATATGGCAAAATAATGAATACTAGTAGGGATGCCTGTACACTGTTCCTGTAGGGAAGACTTTGTAACTGTGGAGGAAATGTAAATAGGTACAGTCATTCTGGAAAACAGCATGGAGGCCTCTCAAAAACTAATTGTAGATCAACCATATGAACCAATGATCCCACTTCTGGTATTATACAAAAGAAATGAAATCAGCTTATTAAAGAGTTATTTCCACTCCCATATTGTAAAACCCTACACAATAACCAGGATATAGAATCAACCTAGGTGCCCATGGATGAATGAATGGATAAAGAAAGTATGATATCCATATAATGGACTATTATTCAGCCATAAACTTGAATGTAATTCTGACATTTGCAATAAAACTGATGGAACTATAGGACATGTTAAATAAAAGGAACTGGACACAAATACTACATGTACTTTCTCGATTGTGGAAGATAAAATAACAACAAAAGTTGGGTATGTGAAATAGTGATTACCAGCAGTTGGGAAAGATGAGGATAGAGGTGTAAAAAGGAGGTTAGATATTAGATGCGATTAGATATGAAAATGCATTTGGGAGGAATATATCCTAGTTTTCCACAGCACAGTGGAGTGGCTATAGTTCAAAATAAATTTTTATGCATTATATGAAAAATCAGCACAAAAGAACTCCACAGTTCCAAATATGAAGAAATGATAAGGAGATAGAAATGTTAACTACTGTGATTTGTTTAGTACACACTACAGAAATGTATCCATCAATATATTCACAGTGACTTCAAAGTATTTGTCAAAAATTGAAGCTTACTTTGATTCAAAAACTTTGAAAATCCAGGCATTGTTTTTTCATAATGCCATTGCATGAGCTTTTTGAAGACCTCTGATGCAATTATTATATGCTAATCAAAAATGTGCAAAATCATTGTCTTGCCTTATTCTTATTTTTTAATTTTTTTTATTTGACAGATAGAATTAAACAGTGTGAGAGAGAGAGAGAGAGAGAGACAGAGAGAAAGGTCTTCCTTCTGTTGGTTCACCCCGCAAATGGCCATTATGACAGGAGCTACGCCTATCCAAAGCTAGGAGCCAGGTGCTTCTTCCTGGTCTCCCACGTGGGTGCAGGCTTATTCTTATATTTTAAGAAGCATTTCTGCTATTTCTACATTATGAATGGTAACTGCTGAATTTTTGGCAGAGAAAATTGTGATCCCTCATGTTCACATTTGTGCCTCAGTAAAAGCAAATATTTGTCATTCAAGAAGCATCTATTGAACTTACGAATTAAAGGTACAAAGGACCTAAGTATTGCAACTAATGCAGATAACATCGCTAGACTTTTAACAGTTTCTTATTTTTATAAGGTTCATGCATATCTACGTCCCATAAAATAATTCTTATGAAAAACAGACTTTAACATGTCTCCATTATGTATTGTATTTGTGCCCATTTGACAGTGTATAGATCTGAACACGTTATCATATCTGATTTGGAGGAAAACTGACGATGTCTCTGAAGATTATTCACAGCATGGCTTAAGGTGACTATCACAATTACAGGCTTCATTTTCTCACAAAGCTTTTCTGAGAACTGTAAAAGCTTAACTAAATGTTAGCAACTTGACAGGCTGAACCGCAAAAGGAATATTTTATTTCCAAATTACTATTCTATAGACCCCATAATATTTAATCTTTTAAAGTGCGATGGTGATTCAGAGCAGATAAAATTGAAATGCATGTTTTCCAGAAGACGGGAACTGAAACCTATTAAACCAGAAAACCTAGACCATTAATTTTCCTTACCATCTGTAATGGGAGGCTGGTGATAGACTTGTGACTGATCCCTTTCCTCAGAGATCGTTTCCTAGCTCTGTCTGTATTCAATAAGATGTGATATTATCCTCCTGATAATAGGTATTTGTTACTTAGCAACAAGTTCTTGTATACACTAAAATTCATGGTTAAAAATCTACACATTAAAATCCAAAAATAAAGATATGATATGTTGAAATAATAAATTTAATGAAATATTTTAAAAATTCAAATTGTACAAGTACTGTAAAATAATATTATACTGTAAAATAATCTAAACATATTATAACATAAATATTTTAGCTATAATTATCAAAATTTCATGGCTACTTTGACTTTAAGAAGTTTAAAGTAGGAAAATTCAAAATAGTAAAAAAAGATGTTTTCTGTAGGATGTGAATGAGAGGGCAACTTCATTTGAATAATTCAATTTCATAAGAGATTTAAGATAAACAGTACACTCAGAATTACTTAACAACTGTGAGGCTATTTGAAAACTTAATATGAAAACAGTATGATCTAAGACAACTCCAAAAACAAAAAATATTTTTAGTAAAAGTAGAAATTGCCAGGCACTATGGTTTGTGTGACATTATATACATGTTAGCTCAAAAATAAAATAATATATAATGATATAAAATACAACTTTCTACGAGTTTACCTTTTAAAAGAAAATTGCGGGGGATTCTGGATGTTAAGTCCCTATACAGCAGAACACCAACTAGGAGTGTTAAGCATTAAATTTTTTTAAAAGATTTTATTTATTTATTTGAGAAGTAGAGCTAGAAACAGAGAAGAAAGAGAGAGAGAGAGAGAGAGAGAGAGAATGAATCTTCCATCTGCTGTTTCACTCCTCAGGTGGCTGCAACGGCCAGAGCTGAGCCCATCAGAACCCAGGCGCTTCTTCAGGGTCTCCAGTGCAGTTGCAGGGCCATCTTCAACTTCTTTCCCAGGTCATAGTAGAGAGCTGGATCGGAAGAGAAGCTGCTGGAACTTGAACCGGCATCCATATGGAAAGCCAGCATCTCAGACGGAGTCTTGCCCCACTGTGCCACAGTGTCGGCCCTGAACATTAACACAAACTTTCAAATAAAACATCAGTAATGTAAAACCTGCAGCCATTGTAGTATTTATCAACAAATAATTACTCACTAATTTTTGTAGAAGGTGAAAGTGACAACACTTAAACTGTTTAAAATAGCAAATAAATGGGCCCCTGCACCCACATGGGAAACCTGGAAGAAGCTCCTGGCTCCTGGCTTTGGATCGGTGAAGCTTGGGCCGTTTTGGCCATCTAAGGAGTGAACCAGAGGATGGAAGACCTATCTCTCTTTCTCTCTCTCTCTCTGTAACTGTCTTTCAAATAAATAAAATAAATCTTTAAAAAAATAGCAAATACATTTAGTCATATAAGGGAGGATACTAAAAATGCTGATATAACATTCCATCTTATCGATATATCCATCTGATAAGATAGAAATTTAAAATATGAGAATGATTTTTAAGATTTTGGATTTCCGTAAGTTCTTTTAAGAACAGAATTAAATCCATTCAAGTAAACAAATAATAAATTAAAATTTTAAAGCATAAGTAAAATAACATAAGACAAGCAAGGAGTCTTTTGTTTTTCACTATTCTATTCCGTTGCTGTTCACATGAGATTACTTTTTAGCAGGAAAAAGTAAACTTATTTTACTATATCATGTTTTAAAGTCAAGTCTCTGCACCTACAGCAGTTTTGAACCTCTCTTACAAATTTCAGTATTTTATTGTGGGAAATAAAATCTGAAGTGTATTAATATTTGATATATGAAGCTTAGATGAAAACCTGATTGATTTATATTTGAGAAATAAATAAAATAAATGACTATTCCTTTTCTTCTATAATATTGATGCTGACACAAGTTTAACTTCTGATAATTTCCACTTAATTATCTGTACCACTATCAGAATGCCCTGATAATATCTAAACCAAGCCCCAATTCCTATCTTTGCTTTGATGATTAGAGGCCAACTCCTTACTAAAAGCTGCTTAATTGAAGGATTAGTACAAGGTTCTAGAATGCTCTAGAAGACCCTGGAGCAGAAGACTCAGAATTCAGTTATCACCTCTGTAGGTAACAACATAAATCTAGACTTTATTATAGAGACTCACAGGAGCGCCAGGCCTTAAGCAAGCACAGCAGTCAGCAGTCTTCCTGAGGACAGTAGCCTCTCTGCCAGCATGGCATGTTCAGAAAACACAGTGGCCTCCTCACTGACCACAGGAGGGCTAGGAACACTTTACACCAGAGACTGCACAGCAGCTGATGATGCATTGCTTGACTATAATCTATAAGAGGCATTACTCTTATTCTCTTGAGCAGTCCAGGATTCAAATGATACTGCCTGACTCCTTGCTCTGCAAATTGTCAAATAAACTCCTACATCTACCACTCAGGTATCAGTTACTGGGTTTGTTGTGTATTTGGAAAGTGGGCTCAGGTGCTTTGGGATTCTACATACAATACCTTGCAAGTTTAACTTCTGTCTCTAAGCACAATAATGACAAACTTCCCATTATTTGTGGTACCTATTAAGTTGATTATCTTCCTTTTTATTTTAGAGTCAAGGGAAAAAGGTGATGGTAAGAAATTCCATTTTCTTTAGAACAGGGATGGGGGACTTTTATACATTTAGGGCCATTTGGATAGTTATAACATCATTCATGGGCAAAATTATCAAATTAAAAATATTAGCCTTCTAAACACTTACTGGGTTTTTGAGTCCCACCTGTGGTCGCCTTGACGGGGCAGGACCATATGATTTCACAAGACTTGTAGAATTATTCCATATCTTATTTCTTTATTTTGTTTCATATATACATGTCTATATATGTATATCTGTGTATACATATATATCATATATCACTTAATAAATGACATCTCTTTATTACATTGGGCAATGGCGCATATTTGGCCCAATATTTGAATATTCTATATCAGATTTAATTTATTATAATTTATGTATTGACTGTCATAATGAAAGTAATCTGAGTGATGCATATGATAATGAATCTTATATATGCTGTTCTATTTCATGAAATAAATTTATTCGATTAAAAATAGATTCTGTGTGAGCATATCCTATATACTTACAAACTTTTATTAACCATATATAAAATATCTAAATATCTAATTTTCTCAAAATTCTTATAGAAAGCTGACTGAATAGTCTCAGGTTTTACCAATTATCCTTTACATTATCAATCATTATTCTCTGGAATACTGTTACAATTTTTAAAAATGGTTTGTTCTTAAATATGTTTTTTATTTATTCAAAAGAGAGAAAGAGAGACAGCGAGAGGGAGGGAGAGAGAGAGTTTCTGTCTACTGATTCACTCCCCCAAATGCCCTCAACAGATGTAGCTGGGCCACTCTGAAGTGAGCAGCCAAGAGCTCTATCCTGGTCCCCTATGGTGGTAGCAGGAATCCAAGTTCTTGGGCAATAACCTTTGCTCTCAAGTCGCAGATTAGCAGGAAGCTAGATTGGAAGAGGAGGCAGGACTTGATTCAGCTCATTACCATATGGTATCACAAGTGGCTGGGTCACAAAAATTATCCCATTTATTTACTTTTTTTCTTAAGTGAATCAGACTTGTTTTGCCATTTATATCATTGAACTGCATTACAAAATTTACATTCAGTTTTGTCTTTTTTGAAATGCTTTTAACTTTCAATTCTTTTGTTTTATCAAGAAGTAAAATCAAATGTTGGCCATTGAACATCAAAATATCTCTCAGGTTCTGCTCAATTTACATAAAGTAGATATCAATGGAGTTTGATTTGTACACATCATCTCTTACCACATCTGAGAATATTTCTGAATTTTTAATTTTTTTTTCTTAAAATTAAAGGCATGATTATTTGACCCTTATTTGTGCTCAGATTGAAAGATTCATGAAAGCCATTGCCCAACAGCTAGGCTTCCCCAAATTAATTCTAATTCCTCTATCTATAGTGTTACTATCATGTAACAACAATAAGTCACATATTGTGCTATTTGGTCTTTGTACTTCATATGTCAAGCCTTCCTGAAATTCTTCTTTCATCCCTCAAAAAACAAAACTTAAGAAGAGTGCTAAATAGTTTCTATTTCTGTATAATATCATAATGGCTGTTACCGATTTTCCTCATGTTCTCACTGTTTCTGATTACTGACTGAACAAATTTAATTGTCTCCCACGTTTTCTATATATAATTATTAGTGTTTTTAAATTATGATTTACTTGATCTGAAATGGTATTTATATGATGTATTCATTTATATATGATTAATTTCTAACAAGGAAAATTGCTTTTTGTGAAGTTACTTCTAACATTTTGTCAGTGCCAGAATTAGTGAGTTTGAATTTGTATAATGCAGTAAGGTTTCTACAAGGAATGAAATAGTGGCATCTGTGCTGGTTCAGGAGCCATCACTACACAGCATGTCATAATTTCCAGTTCAGCAATCAGAAGGTTGTTAATATCTTTAGAAATTGAAACTGAAATAATTTATTTTATTTGACATTCATAGATTGAAATTAAAATATAAATGAATTATATATGTTATAGATAATTAATTTTAAGAACTCCATTAAACTTGGTTGTCAGGTTCAGAGCATAAAATTCATTTCAAATACTGTTTTCCAATTTTTTGTGAGAAACAGATGGTTCCTACTCAGAGACAGGGAGAAAAACCAACAAAAAAGGCAAAAAATCCATTCCTTTGTGAGTCTAAAAAGCAGTATAGAGTCAATTTAGCGTATCTTTTAGCCTTAAAGTTTTAAAAGTGATGGCCCAATGTCATGTAAACATGTCTAGCTCTTGAACCGTGATGGATCACACAAGACCACTGCATCCTTTATAAACTTGAATTTCTTTCCAAACTATAGGATTTAAAGCATTTTTAAGTTAAACAGTTGAGACTTTTGACAATGAACTGAAATACTATAATTTTCAGGTAATTTTATTGAAATAGAAAGGGTGAAGTAAATTTAAAATGATATGTTAAAATAGACATTTAAATTATATGAAATGTATTTTTAAGTAAAAGAAACTGTAGTATATTGCTTCTACCATAAGATTCTAAAGATCAGCTTTATTAGTTATAGTAGCATGATGAACTAATGGGAAATATATAAAGGTTTATTGATTTGAACAGATACACAAACAAGGTAAAAGATGCTTTTCTGCAGCCAGACAAGTCTCTCTGTATAATTTTGTTTTTATTATCAAAATAAAACTTCTTATTGTTTCTATTTTTATTAATTCAAATCTAAATAATTTTGAGACAATTACTTCCAGAGACTTTAGTTTCATGTTTCTACTGAAAATCAACTAGTTGAGTCCTTCGTTTGGAATGGAGTATAAATTGTAGTGTGCAGTCACCTCGAAGTAGAATGAATAAATTATGCTGAAAAGGATCATAAAAAGCTGGACTAACGATACCTTTCAGCTTTATGTACTCCAAGAAAAGTACAAGGTTACCAAAACAAACAAAACAACAACAGAAAAGTATCTGCTCTTAAGGGTTTCAGCACAAAAATCGTAACTATGTCTGCAACAGTCATAGAAGTTATAAGTGAAGCTTTGATGCTCTACTCATTTTACTAAGCTATTTACCAGCACAGTGAAATCATCTACCAATGTACATTCAGATAAGCAATCTTTCCATTGGTACAGCAGAAGAGATTCCAGCATATGCACATACACATTCACAAATACCCTTGCATTGTCCAAATACTTATATCATTGTCTCAGTGGAAGCGTTTTGAAATTTTAGAAGGGATTTTTCAGTACCTTAGCTACCAAAGTACTTTATACTAAATTTCTGGAAGAGAATTAGCCTATTTTAGGTCATTAAAACTGGAGTAGCAATCTATTAGATCAATGAACGAATGATACTCTTCCCTGCAGTGTTCTAATATGTCTAATAGTTGGAAATTATATATACTTGAAACATTGTAAAAAGTTGGAAATATAATGGTGAGGGTTGACTGCCAATCTCACATAAGTTCATTAGATTTTTACTACAAATAATTTTTACCGAAGCTTTTACTACAAATAATTCTGATAGTGATATTTAGTTTATAAGCCCCTTTTGTAACAGCTAACAAAGTTATGTCAAGTCAGGAAAGAATAAATTCATTCAAATTGTCAGTTCTATAAGACTTGCTTGAGTATATGTAAATTTTAGACTGCAGGACAAAAAAGAAGAAATATGGTAAGCCCACTACAGATCTATCATTTCTATTCTTTTCAGAACTAATCATTATGTTGCATGAGATCATGGAAAAATCACACTAAATCAATTTTAAGTGGTATATAACCTGGAATAAACTGTGAGGAAAGTGGATCTTGGTCATTATCTCTGTTTTGCAATCAGTTGTTACATGCTGCTTTTAAGTTTGGCTCTCCAGCATTAGTCAGTCTGTCCTGGGCGGACTCAGAAATGCTCATCATGTAGATCTCTACTCTCCAACAATTGTAAATTTATTCCCAGGGTTCCTTGCTGCACTTCTTGAGGCTATGCCCCAAGCATCAAAGTTCTCCAATTTGTTTCACATCAATCTACGGTTTGAGATCCTGTGTGTAAGTGGAGTCCATCCTCAGCACTTATTTATAAAAACACTTGTAACTAAACCTCCTGATCTGTAGTCTTGCTTTCACCTTTATTGTATTTTAAAATACCACCCCATCCCCACACCCAGCCACCTTTCAGAGAAAAGCCTGCTTAATATTCATCCAATGTCCTGAATCAACATAGATTTATTAATATTTTATTAAAGGTCTAGAGAAATTCTAAGAAGCATTCCACATCTTTAGCTTAAGGATAACAATTGAAGTGGAGCTTGGAAAAATCAAGTGTATTACATATTATGTTTGTTTACTAATATATTATTATGTATTAGGGTGAATTTTCCCTCTGGTTAATTTAAACTCTTAGTTTTCTTTCCACAATTTTCTGTCTCCAGACAGGTTTTCAAATGTCTAAAATGGTAAATGTGCCTTTTATCTTCTATCTTTCTTCAGCCTCTGGTTTAAAGCATTTATGAATAGATAGTATGGACTCGCATATTGCCTTTTTATATGCAAGTTTCATTGTGAAATTTCATGAGTGTCTCATTGTGCTTTTTTAAATTTTCTTTCTTGGTTATGTGAGGAAAATAACTATGATATTTGGGTCTCCAAAGTAAAGCAATAATTATATAACTCAGTACTAGGTAAGAAGATCATAGGATATTTTGATAACAGGTTATTTATCACATTATCAGTATTAGTGATAGTTTTCATTATTCCGGGTCTCCCACATGGGTGCAGGGGCCCAAGCACTTTGAACATCTTCTGCTGCTTTCCCAGGTGCATCAGCAGGTAGAAGGATTGCTAGTGCAGCGACTGGAATTTGAACGGCACCCAGCACCCATTGAGGACACTGGTGTCACAACTGGCAACTTACCCACTACATCATAGCACCAGCCCCAGTCACTTCTTATTCATTAGAGACAATAGCATTTTATAAGATTTTTCCAATAGCCACAGAGGGATTTAGGATTTACATAACAATTTTATATGATGTTGTAATATGTGGCTTTTCTATAATAAATAGCACGAACAGGATTGATCTATGAGGGTACTTCAAAAAGGCTGAGGAAAAAAGAATTAAGTGATAAACTTGTGGTGGGTAGTGCAGGTATTGCGTCTCATATCACAATGCCTGGTTCAAGCTCCTCTTCTGCTTCCCAAACCAGCTTCCTGCCAATGCACCCAAAAGGCAGAAGATGATAGCCCAAGTAGCTGGGTTCTTGCCACCCACATGAGAGACCCAGATGGGCTTCCTGCTCCCTGGCTTGAGCATGACCTATCCCTCCATGTTGTTCTGGGCATTTGGGGATTCAATCAGCAGATGGAAGGTCTCGCTCTCTCTCACTTTTGCCCTCACTCTCGCTCTCATTTTCTCTCTCCCTGTTCTCTGTCAAATAAATAATTAATAAGAAAATAAACATTTTAATTTTTAAAAAGAAGATAAACTTAACATAATTATAAATGTATTTGAAATTCATACATAGTTTTATCATAATATACATTTTCCACAAAATGAAGAACTCTGGTATGAATGCATTTTATAAACTTGCATTAATATCAATTTATTCTTTAATGTCATCTATAGGAAGCTTTTGGATTCCTTTTTATTTTAGCAATGCTTCAATATAACATAAGATGGAAAATAATTCAAGGTAAAAATAATCAAAAAAATCACTAAATGCTTCCATACACAGCTAAGGGAAATTTAAGATCTGAAAGAATAACTTCAGCATAGTATATCCTAGAGCATTATGTAGAAGCCCAAGTGAAGGTATTTGTTTTATTTTATTTTTTGACAGGCAGAGTGGACAGTGAGAGACAGAGAGACAGAGAGAAAGGTCTTACTTTACTGTTGGTTCACCCTTCAATGGCCGCTGCGGCCGGCGCGCTGTGGCCAGCGCACCGCACTGATCCTAAGCCAAGAGCCAGGTGTTTCTCCTGGTCTCCCAAGCGGGTGCAGGGCCCAGGAACTTGGGCCATCCTCCACTGCACTCCCGGGCCACAGCAGAGAGCTGGCCTGGAAGAGGGACAACCAGGACAGAATCCGGCGCCCCGACCGGGAATAGAACCCAGTGTGCCGGCGCCACAGGCAGAGGATTAGCCTGTTTAGCTGTTTGCTGGCCAAAGTGAAGGTATTTTAAGTATAAGCCCAAGTAACACTTTCCATAGCAAGCATACTCTGTTTTGTTAAAGCTGAATTATGTCTGATATTTATTTTTATTTTATTATCTTTTACTATTATATGTTAATGATAAATAAAGTTATACATATTAACGAGTAGCAAGTGCCATTTCAATATATGGATATAATATGTGATGTTTAAATCAGAATAAACATAACTATCTCCTAAGACATTTATCTTTTGTTTATGATGGAGCATTTAAACAGAGTGGATGCTAAGGGACAGCTCTGTGGGAGTAAACCAGTGCTGGTCCTCCGGTATGACGGAACATTTATGGGGTTGGCATGGCAGCACAGCATATTAAGCTGCTGCCTGTGATGCCAGCATCCCATGTGAGCAGTGCTTCAATTCCCAGATGCTCCACTTATAATCCAGCTCTCAGCTATTTTGCCAGGGAAAGCAGTGGAGGATAACTCAAATTGGGCCTCTGTCACCAACATGGGAGACTCAGATGGAGTTCCAGCCTCCTGACTTTGACCAGGCTCAGCTCCAGCCATTTTGGCTGCCTGAGGAGTGAGTCAGGTAATGAAGAGCTCTTTCCCTCTCTGCCCTCCCCCACCATGTAACTCTGACTTTCAAATCAAATAAATAAATATATTTTTACAAAGTTGTGACAACTGGAATTTAAAACAAGCAAAGAACTAATTAAGTGAATTCCATCAATATGGGCTAGATTATAAAATGTAAATAACAGATATATAAAAATGCAAATGCAAATGCAGGCATTAATTTTATATTGCCCAGGTTAATTATATTATAGTGTTAGTATTCTTCAATGCATTTTGACATAATGCCGTAATTTCTCTAAATTCAGTAGAATTTTTAGGATCGATCTTTCCCTGCTAAATTTAATTATCTGAATAAATATAGACCCATAGCAGCCAGAATATGCAATTTATGAATCTCTCATCATTTCTCTGATTTGTTGTGATTTAAAATGTTTAAGAAACAATTAGTAGTTATTAATCAAACAGATGTGAAATGTTTAAATTAATATGCATACAGTAATACTGTTCAAAACTATCCCCAAATAATCTCATTAATTTATTTTAATTACCAGCTTAACTAATTCATTTTAGTTACTAGCTTCCATATTTTTAATCTCTTGAGTTGAAAAAAGACATATTGGTAACATTCTCTGATAATAGTTATTCGGTAATATACCTAATATTCAGTAATATACCTAAAATCCTATTAGAAATCACCAACACACACTTAGATTTTGTATATATAACAAAGTTGGTAGGATACATTAAACAGAAAATTCTTCTGTGTCCTGCAAACCTTGTTCATTCAGTCACATTCACTTTTGTTAAATAACGTAGATGGCATAAAATAATAAAGTTTATCTAAGCAATATACTCAAAATAGTAAGACATATTTTTAACTGAAAATGGGCAGTGGGAATCCCTGAGGATTGAAAGGACAGCTGGCATGACAACACTTGACATCTTGTGTGTAATTGGTTTTGAATGCTTGACAGATTTTTATAGTGGTACGGAAGCACTCAGACTGGCAGATAACTGTTGGGAATAGATTGAGTAGAGGTGAAAACGTTTTCATATAACTCTTATATAAGATTCTGCAGATACACTTCACATTAAAGATGCATTCTCTTTTAAGTTCAAATTTCTGCCCACTAGTATGCCTCTCTTCATTTAATTCAAGAATAGAACAACCTAACCATAAATAATCATTTTATTTATCAGTCCTTTTATTCCCAAAGTCTAGGTCAATTTTTGATTGGAAATAAGAATGTAGTGTCTAGGCCGGCGCCGTGGCTCAATAGGCTAATCCTCCACCTTGCGGCGCTGGCACACCGGGTTCTAGTCCCGGTTGGGGCGCCGGATTCTGTCCCGGTTGCCCCTCTTCCAGGCCAGCTCTCTGCTATGGCCAGGGAGTGCAGTGGAGGATGGCCCAGGTGCTTGGGCCCTGCACCCCATGGGAGACCAGGAAAAGCACCTGGCTCCTGGCTCCTGCCATCGGATCAGCCCGGTGCGCCGGCTGCAGCGGCGGCCATTGGAGGGTGAACCAACGGCAAAAGGAAGACCTTTCTCTCTGTCTCTCTCTCTCACTGTCCACTCTGCCTGTCAAAAAAAAAAAAAAAAAAAAAAAAAAAAAAAAAGAATGTAGTGTCTAGACACAGGGGAAATAACTCCTTTTGTAGTGGTTTAAATTCTATTTATTGACAAAATTTCAGTAGGATATTATAATTCATAACTGCCAGAATCAGTTTAATAACCAAATTACTAAAATTTAGATATGATAAGTCTACTTAATTGTTAGAGGATCTTTACAGTGCAAACATCCTAAAACACATAAGGAAATTAAACTTAATTTCTAACCAAAGCTCTAGTACAAAGGAACAGAACCTGTATATAGAATAGAAAGCTTTGCATTAAGTCCATTTTTCACATCATTACAAAATCAAAAATCTCCTTTTTCATCTATAAAGTAAGCAGAATAATAATACTTACTTCCCTGGGTTGTAGGAAAATTGAGTTATTGTTCATCTGTATGCTAATTATAGAAACACTGCTTGATATACAGGCTTCTTTTATCTCATTATGCATTATTGTAATAACTTGTGATATCATTTTATTATACTGCATAATTTGTTTTGCTATTATTTTCTTTTGTTTTGAAAAAGTTGAAGACTTAACAGATATAAAATGATAACTAACAATGAAATTAATAATGGCTCACCAGTTTGCTTCAGGCTGGAAACCTTACCAATTTTACACCTCTCCTTCCACAATTGTCATGACATCATAGACTGGTTTAATTTTGAAAGAAAGTTTTAAAAATACTAGGCTTAGGGAGTTATTTATGTAAATTGATTATAATTCCAGCCTATATAGTTCACTATAAATTAGAATAAAGAGAAAAATAATGACTATACTATAAGACATTATTTAGTGCAATGGGAAGTAGATATAGAATATTCCAGGTGAGGGGCCAACACAGCAAGTTAAGCCATGGCCTGCAGTGCTGGCATCCCATATGGGCATAGGTTCAAGTCCTGGCTGCTCCCCCTCTATCCAGCTCCCTGCTAATGTGCCTAGGAATGCAGTGAAGGATGGCACAAATGCTTGGGTCCCTGCACCCAAGTGGGAGACCTAGATGAAACCCCTGGCTCCTGATTTCAGCCTGGTCCAGCTGGGTCATTGTGGCCATTTGGGGAGTTTACCAAAAGATGGAAGATCTTGCTCTCTGTCTCTCCTTGCACTTTGTAGCTCTGCCTTTCAAATAAATAAATCTTAAAAAAGTCCAGGTATAAAGAAGTGAGAAATAATCTTTAATATTAATGATGATAATTTTTAATAGAATGAGATATTTGTGATGAGATCTGAAAGAATGGAATATACTCAGAGATAAGAAAAGAAGGTGGAAGGAAAAGTGTGCTGATAGGAAAACAAAAGTTGTTTAGGAAAAAAAATATGTACTGCAAAGTAGCAAGGTATATAACTAATATGTTCCTTCAAGAATGTTCTTTACAAATATTCACATTTTCTTTCTATTTGCAGTAAACCAAATTATCTCATATTGGTATAATTAGAAAAGGTGCCTAACTGAAATGCTTGCTGTTATATATTATTCACATGCATGTCTTCAAAAGGAAGTTTCAAACCTATGCTTCAAAATGATAGTACTGACATGTTTTGGACTTACTTCCTCTAAATTCACCAAAGCTAAATCAACTCAGCCATCCTAAATTATTACTTACTCATCTGCTCTAAGAAATCTAGGTTATGCATACACTTATGCTTACCATTCCCAGAATATTTTACTATGGAATGCTACAGAATCCTCAATTTCCCCAAATATTCTACATATGAACGAGAAATGGATACATTTTTGATAAAATGAAATGTAGCCATTGCTGCCATCAGAATAAAATAAGCTTTCTTCTATCTAGTCATCATTCATTTGTTTATTGAATTACACACTATATTTTTAAAATTTGTATTAATATGGTGAGAATGGATTTCATGCACTCCATAGGTATAGTTCCAATAAGACAACCACACTTCCTTCACACAACCCATCCCCTCCAATCTACCTCCCTTCTGCCCCTCTCTTCTTAAGGTTTTGCAAAGACATAATTTTAATCCATTCTATATTTACAGGTATAAATTGCCAGTAACCATAGTATTCAACTAAAAGGAGAAAAACACAGATTTACAGGAGTATAAACAAGAAATAAAAGCAATAATTATATTAGAAGTTGTCTGTTTAATTCCTCTGATGCATTCATTCACTCATTTTATTCTGTATTAACTATTACATATTACAGAAAACATATGACATCTGTCTTCTTGAGACTGGCTTATTTTACTAAGCATAATGGTTTCCAGCTGCATCCATATTGTTGCAAAAGAAAGGTTTTCATTTTTTAGGACTGAGTAGTACTCCATATTGTGTGTGTGTGTGTGTGTGTGTGTGTGTATCACATTTTATTTATCCAGTCATTAATTGATGAAATCTAGGCTGTTTCCATATCATAGCTATTGTGAATTGAACTGCAATAAGCTTGGTGGTAGGTGGTACAAATAGATCTTTCAGATACTGATTGCATTTTGTTTAGATAAATTCCCACGAGTGGGATTGTTGGGTCATATGGTAGATCTATTTTCAGATTTCTGAGGTATCTCCATAATGTCATCTGCAAAGATTTTACTAGTTTACATTCCTACCAACAGTGCATTAGGGTCCCTTTATACTGCATCCTAACCAGCATTTATTGCTTCTTGATTTTTAGTTGATAGCCATTCTAACTGGGATGAGGTGAAACCTCATTGTTGCATTTTTCCTGACGACCAGGGATGTTCAGCATTTTTTCATGTGTCTGTTGGCCATTTATATTTCATTCCTTGAAAAATGCCTGTTCATGTCCTTTGCCCTTTTCTTTTCTTTTCTTTTTTTTTTTTTTTTTTTTTTTTTTTTTTTTTTTTTACAGGCAGAGTGGACAGTGAGAGAGAGAGACAGAGAGAAAGGTCTTCCTTTGCCGTTGGTTCACCCTCCAATGGCCGCCGTGGCCAGCGCGCTGCGGCCGGCGCACCGCGCTGATCCGATGGCGGGAGCCAGGTGCTTCTCCTGGTCTCCCATGGGGTGCAGGGCCCAAGGACTTGGGCCATCCTCCACTGCACTCCCTGGCCATAGCAGAGAGCTGGCCTGGAAGAGGGGCAACCGGGACAGAATCCGGCGCCCCGACCAGGACTAGAACCCGGTGTGCTGGCGCCGCAAGGCGGAGGATTAGCCTAGTGAGCCACGGCGCCAGCCTTTGCCCTTTTCTTAATGGATTATTTTGTTATTTTTTTAGTTTTTTGAGTGGTTTATATATCATAGACAATAATAATTTATAATTATATAGTTTGCAAATATTTTCTCCCATTCTGGTGGTTTCCTTTTCAATTTGTTGAGTGTTTCTTGGCAATGCAGAAGCGTCTTAGCTTCATGTAATCCCATTTATCTATTTTGGTTTTTATTGACTGTGCTTCTTGGGTCTATTCCAAGAAATCATTGCCCATGCTAATGTCTTGTAGTATTTCCTCAATGTTTTCTTCTAGTAACTTGATATATCACATTATAAATTTAGATCTTTGATCCATTTGAGTTTATTTTTGTATAACATGTAAGGTAGGGATCTTGTGTCATATTTCTGTATACAGACACCCAATTTGCCAGCACCATTTGTTGAAGAGACTTTTCTTTCTCTAGTGATTGATTTAGCTTGTTTGTCAATGATTATTTGGCTGTATATGTATGGATTAATTTTTGTTTTTGGATTTTTATTCTGTTCCATTGGTCTACATGCCTATTTTTATGCCATTACAAATTGTTTTGGCTAAAATTGACCTATTTACAAAATTGTTTTCTTTCAATCGTTTTGAATAGTTTGATAATAATGGAATTAGTCCTTCTTTAAAAGTTTGTTAGAATTCAGCATTGAAGCTGTTCAATCTCTGTTTTGGTTATTGGTCTACTTAGGTTTTCCATGCCTTTATGATTCAATTTTGGTACATTGTATATGTCCAGAAATCAACGAATTTTTCTAGATTTTCCCATTTTGTTGGCATATAGCTACTTGTAGTACTCATTGTTTTGGAATCTGTTATTACATTTCCTTTACACCTATGATTTTATTGATTTGGGTATTGTCCTTCCGTTTTTTCTTTTTTCTTTTGTTTAGTTGGCCCATCGGTGTATCAATTTTGTTCATTTAAAAAAAAAAAAAAAGCTCTTCATTTCGCTGATCATTTGTATCTTTTTGTTGCTTTCAATTCTGTTTATTTTTTCTGTAATTTTAGTTATCTCTTTCCTTTTACTAATAATTTGGTTTGATTTGTTCTCATTTTTCTATGTTCTTGAGATGCATTGTTATGTCATTTATTTGAGGCCTTTCCAATTTCTTGATATAGTCACTAATTGCTATAATGTCACTCTTAACACAGTTTGCTGTATCCCAAAAGTTTTGATATGTTCTGTTGTTCATCTTCATTTATTTCCAGGAATTTTTGATTTCCCTTGTCATCCACTGCTCATTCATGGGCATGTTCTTCAGCCTCCATGCGTATGTATGTCTTCTAAAGTTTCTTAAGTCGTTAATTTCCAGCTTCATTGCATTGTGGTCAGAAAAGATACATGGTATGATTTCAATTTTTTTTTTTATAATTTTCTGACTAGCTTTATGGCCTTGCATGTGATCTATCCTACAGAAAGTTCCATGTACTAATGAAAAGAATGTTTATTCTACAACTGTAGGATGTAAAGTTCTATAGATATGTTGGATCCATTTGGCCCATAGTGTTGATTAGCTCTGTTGTTTCTTTGTTGATTTTCTGTTTAGTAGATCTGTCCATTGATGAAAGTGGGCTGTTGAAGTCCAAAGTTACTATCATATTGGAGTCTAGATCTCCCTTTAGATCTATTAACATTTGGTTCCAATAGCCAGACACATGGGATTGGGAGTTGATGTAGGGTTTCTGATGAGCAATCAGCTGTTCGTCTAATTGGGGATCCTCTGAAGATAATCTGGCATTTCTCTCACGCCTGTTTTAGAATCTTTTTTTTTTTATTTTTATTGTTTTAAATTTGACTATAATGTGTCATTGTGAAAATTTTTCTGATTGTGTTATTAGTTCTATGTGCTTCCTATAATTGGATGTCTCTATCCTCCAAATTGGGAAATTTTCTGTTACTATTTTACTGAATAGGCCTTTTAATCTATTCTCTCTTTCCATATCTTTAGGAACTCCTAATACATGTATGTTTGGTATTTTGATAGTATCCTTTAAATCTCAAAAACTTGTGGCCGGCGCCGCGGCTCACTAGGCTAGTCCTCCTCCTTGCAGCGCCGGCACACCAGGTTCTAGTCCCGGTTGGGGCACCGGATTCTGTCCCGGTTGCCCCTCTTCCAGGCCAGCTCTCTGCTGTGGCCCGGGAGTGCAGTGGAGGATGGCCCAAGTGCTTGGAGAAGCACCTGGCTCCTGCCATCAGATCAGCACGGTGTGCCGGCCTCAGCGTGCCGGCTGCGGCGGCCTCAGCGTGCCGGCTGCGGCGGCCATTGGAGGGTGAACCAACGCCAAAGGAAGACCTTTCTCTCTGTCTCTCTCTCTCACTGTCCACTCTGCCTGTCAAAAAATAAAATAAAAAAAAAAAAAAAAAAAAAAAAAACTTGTTTTAGTTTTTCCAAATTTTTCTTCTTTTACTTTGAGATATTTCTAAGGATTTGTCTTCTATCCCAAATATTCTTTCTTCTGCCTCACCAAGTATCTAAAGACTTTCCACTGTATTTTCTGTTTGACATATTGAATTATTCATTTATAATATTTTAGCTTAACTTCCCTTCAATATCTCTATCTCTCAGCAAAATTTTTCATCTATATCATGTATGGATTTCTTTACCTTATGTATTTGTTTCTCTATGTTTCTGAGTACTCTTATGATAATTGTTTTGAATTCTTTTAAATTCCTTTTCAGACACTTCATCAATCTCTTTGGCTTCACATTCTAATATTTAACATGCTGTCATGTTCATTTTGTTCACATTTCTTGTATTTCTGTGTTGATTTTTAGGCATTTGTGCAAACACTTGGCTTTCTCCTCTGATGGCTTTTTTTTTTTTTTTTTTTTTTTTTGACAGGCAGAGTGGACAGTGAGAGAGAGAGACAGAGAGAAAGGTCTTCCTTTTGCCGTTGGTTCACCCTCCAATGGCCGTCGCTGCCGGCGAGCTGCGGCCGGCACACCGCGCTGATCCGATGGCAGGAGCCAGGAGCCAGGTGCTTTTCCTGGTCTCCCATGGGGTGCAGGGCCCAAGCACCTGGGCCATCCTCCACTGCACTCCCTGGCCACAGCAGAGGGCTGGCCTGGAAGAGGGGCAACCGGGACAGAATCCGGCGCCCCGACTGGGACTAGAACCCGGTGTGCCGGCGCCGCAAGGTGGAGGATTAGCCTACTGAGCCACGGCGCCGGCTTCTCTGATGGCTTTTATCTTTGAATTATGTCTCTGTGGCTTAGTAAAGTTTCTGCTCCTTCAGTGGATATTCAGAAGTTGTTCTAGGAGGGAGCAGGAAGCTACCCTCACCCATGCATAAGCACAAACCACACAAAGTATCTGTGCAGTCCTCAGTGTGAGCACAGAATATTCTGCAATGACCCACACCAATCAAGGAACTCTGAGCCTCTGATGCCAGAGAGTGAATGCATAGAGACCCAGTTCCACCCATGCCTTTTCATGCTGTCACAGAATCCCCAGAGTCACAGCGTACAGAAGATCCAGCCTCATGCCCTGTGCCTATCTTGTCCATGGAGAGATCAGAGGCATTCTCAGAGCCAACTGCCTGTGGGTGCTCTGCCCTGGCAGCTTGAGTCTGGAGACCTACAATAGAGCAAGGATAGGGCAGTACTTAACGATCCTAAGTGGGCACCCTGCTACCAGCTAACCCTCCAGGCCAGACTCAAAGTCAGTAGGGAATGAAGATTTATCCCTCTATTAAAATCCCTTAGAAATGTGTGTACATGAGTACCAAAACCTCTGGCATTTTCTCCCTGCTAGTCACCAGATGTCCTTGTGGGAGTATGGTAAAAAAGCAACATGATGTTCTTGACAGGGTTAGCTGGATACCATGCCCCCTGCTAGTGCTCCAGACAGGACTCAAAGTCACTGTGGTCCATAAGGTTCTCACTCAGGCAATATCACCAGTGATATGGCTGGCTGCAGTCCTTTCTCACCCTGCTCTCATAAGACTCCTTGAGCCTTGTCAGTCACTGCTTCATGATTGTACTGGAAATGCTGCTTTACTACCTCTGTCTTCCTTTCTGTAGAGCTTCCACTGCCAAAGTTCTCTCCTACTGTCCCCTGGGAATGCACTTCCTATGTTTTTCTTCTCTATTCGATCATCATGTATTCTCTATACACTAGATTTAAAAGTTTGTATGGCTGATTATCATATTAGTTCATTCTAAGAGGTTAATTTAGCCCATGATTCTAAAGGTTCAAGGACATACTGGCAGAATCAGCTTAGCTTCGGTGAGCTCCTCACTCATGATTGAAATAGAATAAAAGCAGAAATGTGTGAGAAACAGACTTCATAGGCCAAGCAGGAAGTAAGAGAGAGGGGAGTTATGAGTTTTGCTTTATTAAAAAAGGTGCATTTTTGTATCTAAGTGATAGAGAGGTGGAGAGAAAGAGAAATCTTCCATCCCCAAATTGCTGCAACAACCATGCCTTGCCCAGACTGAAGCTAAGAGCCAGGAACTCTTTCTAGGTCTCCTATGTTGTTGGCAAAGGCCCAAGTAATTGGCCCACCATTCATTGCCTTTTTAGGTTCACTAGCAAGAAGCTGGATCAGAAAAAGAACAGTTGAGATTGAAACCAGCACTCTAATATCTGATGCCAGCTTTGCAACAGTGACTTAGCCCACTGCACCACAACACTCCCACCATCATCCTTTTTTGTAACAATGCTCTCATGAAGGCAAACTCAGAGTCCTGCAAGAACTACCCTAAACCCTTCTTAGAACAGTAACTTCAAGTAGTCTAATGACCTCCCACTAAGCTCCATATCTTAAAGATCCCACCAACTATCAACATTTTTACACTTGGGTCAAAGGTTTTAATGCATGGATTTCTGAGTGATATACTTAAAATCTATCCAAGCCATAGCATTTTGCCTCTGGTCCATGAAGTCTACATTTTTCTTATGATACAAAATACATTCATTTCATCTCTAATAGTACCAATGTCTTAACCCAGCCAGCATCCCTCTAAAGTCCATACCCAAAGTGTCATTTGAGAATGAAAACGACCTCTGCCTTGTCTGAGCCTGAAAAATCCAAACAAGTTATTCACTTCCAAGATTTGAGAACAATGGTGGGACAGGATAGGATAAATGTTCCTGTTCCAAAAGGGAGAAATAAGAAAGTTGGTAGGAGTAATCATTCCAAACAAGGAGAAAAACATGGCCAGCAACCTATGCATACTATGGCGGGGTTGGGCACCCAAGGCCTCAGACAGCCCCATCTCCATTACTGCATTGTGGGCAGACCACATGGTTTCTTTCTCAGAGGGCATGGTGGACAGGACGAGCTGCTGGTCACCCTACAGTTCTGGTGTCCCAGTGAAGCTCCATTGTGAGTGACACTATGCATCTTAGTACAGAAAATCCGCAGAGGCTCTCACACTGCGGCAACTTCTTCCTGAACTCCTGGATTTCACATCTCAGTAGAAGCTTTCATGACCCCATAACTTTTTTACTCTGCTTATCTGAAAAATCAGCCATTTGAATGGTGTCATTTGAATGTGCTGCTGGCAGGAATGGTTTCTTGGTCAGCTCGAACTGCAACTGAAGCCACAGATGGCATTGCCAGAATGAAGAGACAAATCCAAGGCGGCCCTACTTATCAATCCACAGAGAGCGACCTGATCCCAGTCCCAGGAACATACCTGCTCTGGCTTGAAGGGAGTGGGTCTTGAAGATTTCTGAGATGTACCCAGACCTCTTTAATGTCATCAGGTGCTCTTTAATCTGACATGATATTTTTAGAAAGCAGTGGTTTGGCATTGCTCTCATGTGCTTTTTCCATGCTATTACATAATTGTGCCCCAAATTGCCCAGTCTTTCTGCTCAGCATCTCTTAGCTCTCAAATTGTGCTGAAAGCAACCAAAATCACCCATGCAATCCCTTCTAAATTTTGTTTAGAAATTCATTTCCATAATTTCTCATCATTCTTAACTTTGACCTGTCTTAGAGCTGTAGGAGATAGATATAATTCAGAGAAGTTTTTTTAGAGCTGTGGACTTCACTCCAGTTTCCTCTTCATTTTCAGCTACAGTTATAGAAATGACCTTGCTATTCAGTAACAAATTTCTATATTTGTCCATTTTGCATTACTTTAACAAGCTACCTCACACTGGGGAATGGAGTTTGGCTTGCAATGCCTGTAAATCACATCTGAATGCCAGGTTCAAATTCCAGCTCTCTTCTCCCTTTCAGCTTCCTGATGTTGAGCATGTTGGAAGCAACAGGTCATGGAGCTGTGGTTGAGTCCCTGGCACTCTGCTGGGAGACCAGCTTCGGTTCATGTCTCCTGATCCCAGCCTGATTCCACCCTGATTGTTGAAGGCATCTAGCAGTAAACCAGCAGGTAGATCTATCTCTGGCTCTTTGTCTGCCATTTTGTCTGTGTATCTCCCTGCCACTCTATAAAACAAAACAAACAGGTAATTAAAAAAAAAAACAGGCTGATATGCTATAATGAGAAACTTTTTAATTGGTCATATTTCAGGAAGTCCCTGGGCATGCTGCCAGCATCAGCTCAGCAGCAGTGAGGACCTCAAGGCAGACAGCACCACAATGATGGGATTACACGCACGAAAGAGAGCGCATGTTCCGACAGGAAGCCAGATTTGGTGGGGTTTCTTTCTTTACTATAAGAACCCTATTATGGGAGCTATCAGAAGGTCCCACAAAAATGTCTTTAACTCGTTTAAAGACAATGCCACAAATGACCTATCCGTTGTCCATTACGCACCCTAAAAATCACACAGCTTCTTTACATTCTCACAAAGGAAAACAAGCTTCTAAGACATGAACCCTGGAGGGACACAATGAAATCGTATATGATCCGTAGCAACCACCACATGCCAGGGTTTGTAATATCCATGGAGATTTAAAATTTTTCGTCCTTCATAATGCTCCTATTCACAAAAAAGTTACACGCTGAACCTATTTCTGTCTTCACCTCCTGAACCTAACAGTGCCAAATTACTGTGCCAAATTCCTCCTTCCTTTATAAAATTGGTTACATAACACTGTCTACTCATTCTAATCTTATTTTATCTTAGATTTACTATAGTTCAGTTTGCTTTGGGTGCTCCTCCCACTGCTCTTCTCAAGATCACCAATGACTTATACACTGCGGCAGAGATTATCAATTATCCTCTTTATCTTGCTTGCTTTATTGGCTGCACTTTACTCCACTGATTGCTCTTTTTTTTTTTTTTTTTTTTTCAAATCTTAGATACTCTTTCTTATTATTACTTCTAATTTACTGTTTTCTATTGTCATTAATTGAATGAGTCTTCTCTCTTGACCTCTAAATTACAGACTATCTTGAGGCTTAATAGCAGGATCTCTTTTTGTCTTTACTCTTCTTTTTTGTCTTTGCTGTTCTTTGTTTTTGTGTTTGCTGTCTACCCCATTTATTTATCCCTTTATTAATTGATCTTATTGAAACTCATAGTTTATAATGACATTTGCAAATTCATAGTTCAATCCTCAATATCCTCCCCCACTTTTACTTCACCAACCTAAAATCAGCTCAGCACTACAGTTGGATATTAAAACGGGTGACTCCCAAAATTTCAGAATGTAACCTCTGTAAAAAATAAGGTCTTCAGTGATATAATTAAGTAAATTAAAATGCAGTCATAATGGAATAGGGGGAAAAATAAAGCCAATGAATTTAACCAAAAATGAATGAAGTAAATAGTGATAATGAAATACACTTCATGAGTTCAAGTTTTTGGCATTGGCAAATGATCATTTGGGATTACAGTCTTCTAACCTTAGATAATTTGAATACAGTAATTTTGTCAAGTTTTTAAGTGAAAAAAAAAACACTGATGTGTAGATCAGCTAGAAATTATTTTTGATTTAAGTCAAACAAAATCTAAACTTTTATACTGTGTACACAGCTGTATTTAAATTAAATTCCAGTTACATTCATATTCCATTCCATTCATCCTAACTTGTTCTACTTAGAAAATACACAGAACTTTCTGAGGACATTTCCAATGGCTATTCTGTGTGTCTATAATATCATTTATCCTAATAGCAACAGTCGTAGTCAATTCTGGTGTGATCTTTTGAAAAAATCCTGCTCTGGTGACTTATGAAAAATAACAACAAACCTAGGATACATAGGAATCTTTTATAATCTTATTCTACTTTTCATTTTTCATTTCCTAAAATACATATTTATTTGTTTAAATGTTAGTAAGCTGTCTGCTATACTAAAATATCATCCACACTGTGACAGGATATTTCTCCAATTATTCACTGTTTTATAAGCTTCACTGGTGATTACCTAGTATAAAGGAGGTTGTAATAAATATTTAGTTAGTTAATTAAGAATGCTATTTTGTCCATTTGATTATGTGATGGAATTAAAATATGAATAATATTAATTTGATCCTCTTTCCCTATGAACCAAGTCTGTGATTTTTTTTCTTTCCACACAGAATCTGAGCTTGACTATTTAGTTCTTTGACTGACTCTATTTTAAGTATTTTGAAGCAAGCAGCGCTGTGGAAAATACTCACACATGCGAACTCACCTTCTTGATACTCAAAGAAGCATACACTGTAATCTACGTCAGTGTCCTGGAATACCAGTCATGCAGAGTTGAAGTAACTGCATCATACCTATTACGTATGAATGAGGCCCTCCTATACTAGGTAGTTCCCAGTTTACCAATCTGCAGATAAATAGTTATAGCCAACAAGAATCGGCAGGGCAAACAAAGGCTGGTCTGTTGCAGGAGAACACCTATATCAGGTGTTATCCATAAAAACTGTTATGGGGTAAGAATTATGTTACCATAGATTAACCATATTTCTTCCTGGAGAAAGTTTATATTTTGTGTTTAAAAGCAATTTATTAATTGAATCTACTAATTAATGTATCACTCAGTTGTTTCAATGATAGTCAAAAATTTAAGCTGATTAAAAAATGTAGGAAAGTAATCAATCATTTTATTGTGTGAAAGTTAATTTTGAAATTACTGGATATTCCATGACCTATAATTTGGCCATAACCTATAAATTGACCATATAATAGATGCATATGAAACAGTAATTACATAAAAATACAATTTTAGCTGAATATAGTATCATTCACATTTGTCACTACAAAGTTCCCCCCCCCAAATTCAAATATTTCTGTATTAACCTGAGCTTTATATGAAATTTATAAAAATTTTATTTTTATGTTTCAAGATCGCCATCAAAATGTGAAAGCCATCTAATATCTAATAATAGCTAATATCATACTTAAACAAAAAAACTAAAAACTTCCACCATAAATTGAGGAATCAGACCATAGCATCTGCTCCTACCATTTCTACTCAATATTTATTGCCCTTAATGTTCTTCATGTGGTAGTTTTTCTTGTCATTCAAGAAAAAGCAATAAAAGGCACCATACATGAAGAGAATTTAGTTATTTCTATTTTTACATTTTATAATGTAATACACGTATTTCTTAGGAATTTATAAAATCATAAGATGTAACAAGCACTATTAGTACACATAAATTGTATTTCTAGAAATAAAATTAATTTTAGAAACTGTAACATTTAGTCTAGAAATGAAATGAAGAAACAATTTCATTTAAAAACATCAAAAGTAGTAAAAAGATTAGGAAAAATTTTAGAAAAGTAATATGACCAATTTACATCAAAAACTATACAGCATAATTACTGAAAAATATCCCCTATATTTGGATTAGAAGACTTAATATTAAAAAGCCAATATCCTCCAAATTGATCTAAGTGTGTAGTGCAGTCCCTATCAAAATCTTTTTTTTGGGGGGGAAGAAATTGCAAGTTGATCATATATTCATATGGAATACAAGAATTTCAGTATAACAAAGGTAATATTGAAAAAGAAAAAGATGAAGTTGCAGAACTCCTACTTTCCAATTTCAAAATTTTTCCTTCAAAGCTACAATAACCAAAAACATTGTAGTACTAATATCAGTGAAATGTAATTGATGGTCTAGAAATAAACACTTATATAAATGACCAACTGATTTTCAGGAAGAGTAGCAAAACAGTTCAATAGGGAAATGCCAAAAATTAAGGAAACATAAAATAAATAAACTTTATAAAAATTTTAAATTTTGTGAATCAAGATTATCGCCAAAATTATGCACACATGACCAACAAATGAGAGAAAATAATTTTAACAAGTCAAAAGAATAGTACTCACAAAATACAGATGTTTGAATGGACACTTCATCAAAGAAGCCTACTGAATTGTCAATAAGCAAATGAAAAATATTCAATAACATTAGTTGTTTGGAAACTACTAATTAAAATAACTGAGATACAACTTCACATCCCCATAGTAGGAAAGATTTTAAAATGTGGAAAACAACAGATTAGTGAGAATGTCTAGAAATTGAAATCCTTATAATATTTTGATAAGAATGTATAGTATCACAATTGGAATGAAAATAAATATCACAACTCCTTGCAAAAAGAGAAAACATGCAGTCCATAAAATTTACTCATACATATAGACTCAAGATGAAAATACAAAAAGTTATATTAGAATTTTGATGGCTGAATGTTTATAGTAGTCAGTTGAAAAAACTAAAAATATCTATCAACAGACAAAAATATTTCAAAAGCATGATGTAGCTGTGAAACAATATATTGTCTAGCAATAAATAGGAGTGAAGAATTAACACAGTTCAAAAAATCTTGAAAATATTTAAGTGAAAGGAGCCAGTTACATAATGCCACATATGATTTACTACATATGGATTTTTTTAAACTTTTATTTAGTAAATATAAATTTCCAAAGTACAGTTTATGGATTACAATGGCTTCACCCCCCATAATTTCCCTCCCACCCGCACCCCTCCTATATCCTGCTCCCTCTCCCATTCCATTCATATCAAGATTCATTTTCAATTATCTTTATATACAGAAGATCAATTTAGTATATATTAAGTAAAGATTTCATCAGTTTGCACCCACACAGAACATAAAGTGTAAAATACTGTTTCAGTACTAGTTATAGCATTAATTCACATTGGACAACACATTAAGGACAGAGCTCTCACGTGAGGAGTAAGTACACAGGGACTCCTGTTGTTGACTTAACAATTTGTCTGTTAATACTAACTGATAGAATAAAAAAGGGAGAGAATGATCCAACATGGGAAGCAGGATACACAGCAGACTCATAGAATGGCGGATGTCCTAAACAGCACTCTGGCTTCAGAATCAGCCTTTAAGGCATTCAGATCTGGCTGAAGAGCCCATGAGAGTATTTTAGGCATGGAAAGCCAAGACACTCTGGCAAAAACAAAACAAAACAAAACAAAACAAAACAAAACAAAAAAACAACAACCACCACCACCACCACCACCTAAATGAAAGATCTCTGCCTGTGAGATCCCAGTACATATGGAATTTTTAATAGGAAAGACCAAAGCTAGAAAAAGCAAATTAATATTTGTTGGGGCCGAGGATGATGGGAGAATGAAGAATAAATGTTAATGAATATGAGATAGATTATTTGTTTTTATTAGTGATTTTTTTTTTAATTAAAAAAATGGGGCCAGCACTGTGGGGTAGCAGGTGGGGGCGCCATCTGCAGTGCAGGCATCCCACATGGATACCAGTTCAAGTCCTGGTTGCTCCACTTCTAACCCAGCTCCTTACTTTGCAGCCAGGAAAGCAGAGGAAGGTGATCCAAGTGCTTGGTCCCTTGCACCCATGTAGGAGATCCAGAAGCATCTCCTGGATCTTGGCTTTGGCTAGGCCCAGTCCTGGCTGTGTGGCCATTTGAAGGCAGTTAACCAGCAGATGGGAGATCTCTCTCTCTATCTCTCCCTGTCTACCTTTAAAATAAATAAATAACTCTTAAAAAGAGAGAGAGACATAGCCACTACTTAGAAGTTTTAATAAACCTTTTTATTAAAAAAAGTTTTACATATGTATATATATATATGGTTCTAAACATCACAAATATGACTTTAAATTTTATTTATGTCATTAAGTGAGTCATGCACATATACATATGTTTTAAAGGCTTTTAGTTGACGCTAAATTTTCTGTAATCCACATACAAAAGAGTTTCTCTATTCTCAAGAGTATTCCTGCAACTGGATTTCTTGAACCATAGACATACCAAGTGTCTGTTGTGTTCTGCTCTGCAAATTGTCTGATGTTCAGTTCTGCATCCTTGTTCCTATGTGTGTCTGTGTGTGTGTGTGTGCGCGCACACTGGGGAGCAGTGGCATCACTGCTATTTGTTGTAAATGACATTAAAAATGCTGTTTTCTCTAGTCAGTAATTTTACTTCAAAGTTTCCAGACTAACTTTGCTATTTTGTTTTTGCAAATTTGAAAATTGCAAATTTACTTCTCAAAATGATTGCATGTAAATAAACTTTCACTAGCTGTCACAGTTCCCATTCCCGATGCTCCTTAGATACTGTCAGGATTAGCCAGATGTTCTCCCAATCTAAAGGATACAAAATGAAATGTAATTTCTTCAATTTGTGTTTACTTCCTAACTAGCAATTTGAATTTATTTTCAAGCTTATATTTGTATTCAGATTTTTCTGCATTGAAAGTACTTTTTTCCTACCATTTTCCCTGTTTCAACTGTTACATGTTCTTTAAATGTATATTGTTAAATCCTTTGACACATAATTTGAAAATATTCATTATATAACTAATAAAATAACTATAAGAATATGAGAATATCAAACTCACTAATATTTATCATTTATATCTAGGTTTTACATAATACTGAATATGTTGATCATTTGATATTTGATATTGATACCATGGCATTAATCAAATTTTGATTTGGATAAACTTTATAGGATTCTGACATTTTATATGATTGTATATTTTTGTATATTTGAATGCAAACACATCAACTAGGTCATATTCAAAAATTATTGTTTGTCTTTTGTGAAGGACTTTCAAATTCTTTGTAGACCTGAGATTTAGAAAGAAAAAAATAAACAATTCTGGAACAAAGGCAGTAGGGGTTGATAATGAGTGACCTGCATGATTGTCACTGGGTACTATAAACAGAAGCTCAATTATAAATAAGCGATGTATTATTTTCTGGCACGTTGTGAATGAGAGTTCAAAAGAAAGAGGCTATAATAAGGGGTCATGTTGAGTAAAATGCTTCTGTTATGCCTAGATAGCAGATTTTGCTCAAGAGTACTTCAACTTTGCTTGAAAAATATGTCCTTTATCTTTGTAAATGGACACTGAAATTTCCATTCAGATAAATATTTTAATGGGTACCAAAGGAATCGAAATAATTATATCCCATTAGATATTTTTTCCTCAAACTTTACACTTATACATGACCAAGGTTTACATAGATATACTCTATCTTTGATCCAGAGTAGACAATAATTGCCATTTAAGTCAATAAATATTTCAGTTATACTTTGAGTCCATAAAGGCCTGATGTATTAAGAATGAATAGTGGTGTGTAATGTAATATATATATATATATATATATATATATATATTAGTTGACAGTTAGACAGTGAGAGAGAGAGAGGCAGAGAGAGAGGCAGAGAGAAAGGTCTTCCTTCTGTTGTTTCACTCCCCAAATGGCTGCTGGGGCCGGCGCCACGTCAATCTGAGGCCAGGAGCCAGGACCTTCCCCCTGGTCTCCCATGCGAATGCAGGGGCCCAAGCACTTAGGCCATCCTCCACTGCTTTCCCGGGCCACAGCACAGAGCTGGACTGGAAGAGGAGCAACCGGGGCTAGAACCCAGTGCCCATATGGGATGCCAGCGCCACAGGCAGAAGATTACCAAGTGAGCCATGGTGCCGGCACCGGTATGTAATATTTTGATGCTTAATACACGTTAGGCATGTTCTAAGTGCATCATATTTTAACTAACTTGATGCTTTCAAGAACCTTAAGGAGCAAGAACTTTTATTGTGCTACTATTATTACTGTGCTCATTTTTCAAATGGAGGTTGTGAGAAACTAATAAATACTGTGACAAGATAAAGAACAGTAGATAATAGAGTTTGGATTCAAACTCTGCTAGTTGTGCTGCAGAATTAACTTTATGACTTCTACAAAAAGCTACTCCAAGTTTTATTAGTGAACATGCATGATCTAAGAATCCTTGACTCCAAACAAAAGAGACTGATATTTAGAATTTATAAAGGTAAGGGTATTTGACACTGATGTTTCATTTACATTCCTACTTGTTTTATAATAATACTTTGCTGTTATACTATATTTGGAAAGTTAGTGTTCTGCATTCTTGATTTCTTCAAGTCTTCTTTATAGCCACAAGACCCTGTAATAGCAGGAAAACAATCACAGACAACAGAGGATGGATCATCCTGGTTCTGTTCATTCACCTTAACTGACAAAATCAGGGATAGGACAGATTTGCCACAGGAGCCAATGTTTACTGTTGCTGCTCTAAGTGTGCATATCTTCTCTAAATTTTTAGGTATAAATCTCAATATTACATCATATTACAGAAAACAATGAAACTGTAATCTAGTGGAAAGCACATTAAATTGGGACTCTACAGTCCTGAATTTACCCCTTGCCACTAAGTAGTTATGCAAATCAAACATGTCAACGAACTTTCAAATTGTTTTCTATGTGTTGAAAAATTAGGAATGGAAGTAGATAGAAATGGATGCCACAAACTAGAAATGCAGAAAATATGATTACTTTGACTGTTATACATATATTAATGATGCTATATTTATTAAAATACATGACAATTATCACACATATTTATAAATTGACCCTTTTCTCTCCCTTTTTGAGTAGTTAAATATAAAATGTATGCTGCATTACTATAGTCTGATGGATACAAACTAGGCTTGCTTAGTGATTTTCCATAGTCTCTAGTGAGTTCATGATTCACCTTCTGCTTGTAGATAGCATTTTTGTGGTAAGCAATTAAAAGAAAATTATTTAAGACAGGCATTATGGTACAGCAGGATAAGCCACCTCTTGAGATGCCCATATCCCATGTCAGAGTTCCTGGGTTCATGTTCTACCTCCACTTCAATTCAGCTTCCTGCTAACTCACCTTAGAAATAGCAGAGGATGGCCAGCACCGCAGCTCAATAGGCAAATCCTCCGCCTTGCGGCGCCGGCACACCGGGTTCTAGTCCCGGTCGGGGTGCCGGATTCTGTCCCGGTTTCCCCTCTTCCAGGCCAGCTCTCTGCTGTGGCCAGGGAGTGCAGTGGAGGATGGCCCAAGTGCTTGGGCCCTGCACCCCATGGGAGACCAGGAGAAGCACCTGGCTCCTGCCATCAGATCAGCGCAGTGCGCAGGCCGCAGTGCACCGGCTGCGGCGGCCATTGGAGGGTGAACCAACGGCAAAGGAAGACCTTTCTCTCTGTCTCTCTCTCTCTCACTGTCCACTCTGCCTGTAAAAAAAAAAAAAAAAAAAAAAAAAAAAAAAAAAAAACAAATAGCAAGGATGCTCAAGGACCTGAGAACCTGCCACCCGTGTATGACCCAGATGGAGTTCCTGGTTCCTGGGTTTGGACTGGCCCAGTCACACCTGCTACAGGCATTTGGGTAGTGAACCAGCAGGTAGATGATATCTCTGTCTCACTCTCTTTCTGTCTCTCTTTCTATCCACCCCCCTCTCCTCCTCTCTCTCAGACACTCTGTTTTTCAAATAAATAAAAATGAATATTTTTTTTTGACAGGCAGAGTGGACAGTGAGAGAGAGAGACACAGAGAGAAAGGTCTTCCTTTGCCGTTGGTTCACCCTACAATGGCCGCCACGGCCGCACACGCTGCGGCCGGCGCACTGCGCTGATCTGATGGCAGGAGCCAGGAGCCAGGTGCTTTTCCTGGTCTCCCATGGGGTGCAGGGCCCAAGCACTTGGGCCATCCTCCACTGCACTCCCTGGCCACAGCAGAGAGCTGGCCTGGAAGAGGGGCAACCGGGACAGAATCTGGCGCCCCGACGGGGACTAGAACCCGGTGTGCTGGGCGCCGCAAGGCGGAGGATTAGCCTAGTGAGCCACGGCACCGGCCAAAAGTGAATATATTTAAAACACAAAAATTATTTAACATTATTACCTCTACCAGTGAGTTATGCACCAGGTAGAGGTTCTGTAGTTTATATTATTAAATCACCAAGATAGCTGATATTTGCATCAGTGGGAAAAATTGTTAATTATAGCTTATGTATAATATGTACAAAGAATAAAGTTAAGTACACTACATAGCTTTTCAATTTCCTTATCTTAATTTTTTTGCACCTACCAGTTCTGCTCATCCATTTTTTCCTACAGTATATAATATGTTATTGTTATCCATTGTCATGTCACTGTACCAAGGAATATTAGAACATGTTATTCATGGCTGACTGTGCTTGGTATTCCTAAAACAATTACCCCCCATATCCTCCTTCCCTCAACCTTCCCAACCTTTTGAAATTATTGTAAATTCAGATAAACTATTTTAGTTAACTTTGGCTTATGTTAGGGTATATATGGTGTTTGTCTTTCTATATCTGGCTTATTTTACATAAAATAATGCCCATAATTCTATTTATTTTACTGCAAATGTCAGGATTCAATTATGTTTATGGTCAAATAATATTCTGTTGTGTATATGAACCAGATTTTCCTAAGGCATTCACCTGTTGATAGACATTTTGTGTGAGTCCATTTCTTGGTTACCATAAATTTAGTTCTACAGTAATCATGGAGTGCCGGTATCTCTCATGTATGCTGATTTCACTTCCTTCAGATATATACCTCAAGTGAGATACCTGGGTCATCAGGTAGATTTATTTCAGTTTTCTAAGAACTTACATGCAACTTTTCACAATGGTTGTACTAATGTGCATTCCCACCAACAGTGCAGAAGGATTCCCTTTTCTCACATCCTCACAAGTAATTCTTATTTTTTTGTCCTTTAGTAATACCCATTCCTCCTTGAGTAAGATGATACCTCATTGTGGTTTTCGTCTCTTTCTCCCTTATGACTGGGAGCATTGAACATTTGTTTTCATGTCTTTTCTGGTAATTGTACTTCTTTTTATGAGAAATATCTCTTCAAATTTTTGCCTGTTTTTAGTTAGTTTGTTTATGTTGTTGAATGTATTGAGTTCCTCACATGTTATAAATATTAATCCTTTGTCAGATGTATAAATCACAAATATTGTCCCCATTCAACTAGTTGTCTCTTCACTCCATTGGTTGTTTCTTTTGTTAGAAAGTTTCCAGTTTTGATATAATCCATTTTCTGCTTTGCTTTTGTTTCCAGTGCCATGGTGTATTTGCTAAAAAATAATTGTCCATGCCAATGTCTTGAAGTGTTTCTCCTGTATTTTCATCAAGTAATTTCATCGTTTCAAGCATTTCTTTCGTTATTTGCCCATCTTCAATTTATTTTTGTATAAAAACAGAGGTAAAGGGTCAAGATTAAATCTTGTATACATGGATATCCAGTTTTCTCAGCGCCACTTTTTAAAAAGGCTATCCTTTCACGTGTGTTTTCAGTTACTGTCAAAGATCAGTTGTGGATATGTTTATTCCTTGCTGGGATCTATATTCTTTTCCATTGGCCCCTAAGTCTGTTTTTATAAATCTGTAGCATATCTCAAAGTCTGATTTTGTGATGACTCCAGATTTGTTCTGTTTGTTCAACATTGATTTGGAAATTCAGAGCCTCTTGTGTTTCCATATGACTTTAAGATTTCTTTTTCCAGTTGTCTGAAAAATTTCATTAGTTATTTGGCACCCCAACCAGGACGAGATGCCAGAGTACCAGTGCTGCAGGCAGAGGATTAGCCTAGTGAGCCATGGGGCTGGCCTGGAAGATACAATTCTAAGAATATAATCATAGGAGCTGGCTCACTTGGTGCCGGCGTCCCATATGGGCGCCGGGTTCTAGTCCTGGCTGCTCTTCTTCCAGTCCAGTTCTCTGCTGTGGCCCGGGAAGGCAGTGGAAGATGGCCCAAGTGCTTGGGCCCCTGCACCCTCATGGGAGACCAGGTTCCTGGCTTCAGATTGGCACAGCGCTGGCCGTAGTGGGCATTTGGGGAGTGAACCAGCAGAAGGAAGACCTTTCTCTCTGTCTCTCTCTCTCACTATCTATAACTCTACCTGACAAATAAATAAATAAATAAAAGAATGTAATGATAGATATTCCCTCCTCCCTCTCTCTATCCCTGTCCCCTTATTCCTTTCTTTTTTTCAGATTTTGAAATAACATCCTTTAAATTTACAATGCAGTAAAAAAGTCTAATGTTTCATCAAATAAGAAGTTTGTGTGTTACATTGTCCAATTTTAAAGCAAGATAATGATGGCTTTGTAGAATGCATTTGGAAGTATTTCCTTCATTTCAAGATTTTAATACAATTTGAGAAGAAATATTACAATTGTTCATTAAAATTTTGGCAGAATTCTTGAATGATACCATCTGTTCCTGAGCTTTTCTTTTTTGGAGGCATTTGATTACTGATTCTTTCTCATTACTAAGTTTTGGTCTATTCAGGTATTCTATATCTTTTTGATTCAAAGTTCATAATGTTTCATGATGTTCATATATGTTTCTGTATACACAGACAATGCCATGGCTGAGGAAGAACTTCTAAGATCAATCCATTCACAATAGCTACAAAAACAATCAAATACCTTGGAATAAACTTAACCAAGGACATTAAAGATCTCTACGATGAAAATTACAAAACCTTAAAGAAAGAAATAGAAGAGGATACCAAGAAATAGAAAAATCTTCCATGCTCATGGATTGGAAGAATCAATATCATCAAAATGTCCATTCTCCCAAAAGCAATTTATAGATTCAATGCAATACCAATCAAGATACCAAAGACCTTCTTCTCAGATCTGGAAAAAAATGGTGCTGAAATTTATATGGAGGCACAAGAGACCTCGAATAGCTAAAGCAATCTTGTACAACAAAAACAAAGCCGGAGGCATCACAATACCAGATTTCAGGACATACTACAGGGCAGTTGTAATCTAAACAGCATGGTACTGGCACAGAAACAGATGGATAGACCAATGGAACAGAATTGAAACACCAGAAATCAACCCAAACAACTACAGCCAACTTATATTTGATCAAGGATCTAAAACCAATTCCTGGAGCAAGGACAGTCTATTCAATAAATGGTGCTGGGAAAACTGGATTTCCACGTGCAGAAGCATGAAGCAAGACCCCTACCTTTCACCTTACACAAAAATCCACTCAACATGGATTAAAGCCCCAAATCTACGACCTGACACCATCAAGTTATTAGAGAACATTAGAGAAACCCTTCAAGATATTGGCACAGGCAAAGAGTTTCCGGAAAAGCCCCGGGAGGCACATGCAGTCAAAATCAAAATCAACTATTGGGATTGCATCAAATTGAGAAGTTTCTGTACTACAAAAAAAAACAGTCAGGAAAGTGAAGAGACAACCGACAGAATGGGAAAATATATTTGCAAACTATGCAACTGATAAAGGGTTGATAACCAGAATCTACAAAGAAATCAAGAAACTCCACAACATCAAAACAAACAACCCACTTAAGAGATGGGCCAAGGAACTCAATAGACATTTTTCAAAAGAGGAAATCCAAATGGCCAACAGACACATGAAAAAATGTTCAAGATCACTAGCAATCAGGGAAATGCAAATCAAAACCACAATGAGGTTCCACCTCACCCCCGTTAGAATGACTCACATTCAGAAATCTACCAACAATAGATGCTGGAGAGGATGTGGGGAAAAAGGGACACTAACCCACTGTTGGTGGGAATGCAAACTGGTCAAGCCACTATGGAAGTCAGTCTGGAGATTCCTCAGAAACCTGAAGATAACCCTACCGTTCGACCCAGCCATCCCACTCCTTGGAATTTACCCAAAGGAATTTAAATTGGCAAACAAAAAAGCGGTCTGCACCCTAATGTTTATTGCAGCACAATTCACAATAGCCAAGACCTGGAACCAACCTAAATGCCCATCAACGGTAGACTGGATAAAGAAATTATGGCATATGTACTCTTTAGAATACTATACCACAGTAAGAAACAACGAAATCCAGTCATTTACAACAAAATGGAGGAATCTGGAACACATCATGCTGAGTGAAATAAGCCAGTCCCAAAGGGACAAATACCAGATGTTCTCCCTGATCGGTGACAACTGATTAAACACCAAAAAGGAAACCTGTTGAAGTGAAATCAACACTATGAGAAACGGTGACTTGATCAGCATAGCCCTGACTGTTAATGAACAACTTAATACATTATCCCTCTTAGTAGTTTTTTTTGTCTGTTCTATTTTCTATAATGGTTTAATTCTGTAATTAATACACAGTTATTCTTAAGTGTTGAAATTTAACTGAAATGTGATCCCTGTTAAACGTAAGAGTGGGAATAAGAGAGGGAAGAGATGTACAATTTGGGACATGCTCAAGCTGACTTGCCCCAAATGGTAGAGTTAGAAACATACCAGGGGACTCCAATTTAATCCCATCAAGGTGGCATGTATCAATGCCATCTCACTAGTCCAAGTGATCAATTTCAGTTCACAATTGATCATAATGAAAGGACTAAGAGTCAAAGGGAGCACATAAACAAGTCTAGTACCTGCTAATACTAACCGATAGAATAAATAAAGGGGAGAGTGATTCAACATGGGAAGCAAGATACTCAGCAGACTCATAGAATGGTGGATGTCCTAAACAGCACTCTGGCCTCAGAATCAGCCCTAAAGGCATGCGAATCCGGCTGAAATGCCCATGAGAGTATTTCAGGCATGGAAAGCCAAGACACTCTGGCAAAAAAAAAAAAAAAAAAAAAAAAAAAGCCTAAATGAAAGATCTCTGTGAGTGAGATCCCAGTGGAAAGAACAGGTCTTCAAAGAAGGAGGTACCTTTCTCTGAAGGGAGGAGAGAACCTCCACTTTGACTATGACCTTGTCTAAACAAGATAAGAGTCGGAGAACTCAAGGGGCTTCCATAGCCTTGGAAACTCATGACTGGTGCATAGGGAGATTACTGATGCCATAAACAGGAGTGTCAATTTGTTAAGTCAACAACAGGAGTCACTGTGCACTTACTCCTCATGTAGGATCTCTATCCTTAATGTGCTGTACATTGAGACTTAATGCTATAACGAGTACTCAAACAGTATATTTCACTTTGTGTTTCTATGGGGGTGCAAACTGTTGAAAGCTTTACTTAATGTATACTAAACTGATCTTCTGTAAAAAAAAAAAAAAAAAAAAAAAGAAGAAGAAATTTATCAATTCCCAACTTGACTCTCACTGGGATTAAACATGACAATAGGTCTGATCTGATTTCATCATCATTTAAAAAATCATCTATTATTTTTCACTTTATTTTTCTGTGTGGGAGCAAACTGTTGAAATCCTTACTTAATGTATGCTAAACTGATCTTCTGTATATAAAGAGAATTGAAAATGAAAAAAAAAGATATTTATAATTTATAGATTTTCCAATTTATTAGATTATAATTATTCACAACAGTCACTAACGATTCTTTATATTTCTGTTGTATTAGTTGTAATATCTTTCATAATTGATTTTATTTCTGTTAAGATTTTTATTTATTTTTTTTTAGTTAACCATTTGGGAGTGAATCAACAGATGGAATCTCTCTCTCTCTTTTTCTCTCTCTCCTTTCTTTCTCTTTCTATATCTCTACCTTTCAAATAAATAAATTAATAAATCTTGTGCACCAAAGCACTACCAGATTATTCTATCAAATTCAACAGTTTATACTTATTGGATTCCTCAACCTACTAAATGGTAAAACTGGGTAAAAACAGCGTGTATTTAATTGGTTTTGATTCATTAATGTTCAAGTTGCTTAGAAATGCACATCAAATCAGTGTTTTGATATATATTAGATGTCTTTATTGTAACAAATATATCAAATTTCACATGCTCATTAAACTCAAAAAAGATGGGAAGATAAAAGGCATTATATAACAATCCATTAAAATAAAGATGCTCTGAAAAGGGGTGAAATATTATATTATTCATTATTTCCCTGCAAAATTCCTTACTTCACACTTGTACTTTAGGTTTCACAGATGAGGTAATTTTTTTTTGTTTTTTAGACATTTGGTCTTGGAGCAAATCAAATTTTAATTAATACTGGAAGAATGCTTTGGGGACATTAATGGTAGTTCAGCTATTTATTCTGGCTCATAAGAAAAGTGATCTTGAAACAATGCTTAAAGCACAGCTAAGACAGATGATACTTTTGACATTTAGATCAATTAATGTAATTACTTTTACACATAAATACCAACTACCTGTTTCTGAATCCTCAATTTATTACCAGGAGTTGCTGGAGTATCATCACAACATCTGCAGAGGCTAATTTATTTTTTAAAAGACTAAGCAACACTTTCTTTAAAAACCATATAAATAAACCAATGTTTGACATAGTAGTAAAAAAAATTAAGATTTTTATTTCATTAGCAGAAATCCAGTCATGTTTGATTTTAGGTGTTTGCTCTGTATTCAATATTTACATGTGGGAAATAATAAATATGATCATAAATGAAAATGTGTTACTGTAAGACACAAGAATTTCTCATTTATTATGCAATAGCTTACATGGAGTTTGGCTAAATCTTTATGACTTAAATATTTTGAATCTCTTATCTATGCAAAAATGAGAATGTGTTAATGTTTTAAGGAATATGTCTTTTTTTACAATCCTCGTATATGGCACATATTCTGAAAATAACATCATGACAAGTAGCTATTAACATATTTTAGATATGTAATATAGTTATAAAAGGAAAAGGGTTTTTAAAAATGTCCTTTCCCTAAATGTTGTATTAAAATTGCTCACTCTTGGGCCTGCACAATGCTCCTGGCTCAAGACCTTGGCCTGATCCAGTGCTGGCTCTTCCAGCATCTGGGGACTGAACTAGCAGATGGAAAATTCTCTCTCTCTCTGTATCTCTCTCTCTCTCTCTCTCTCTCTCTATTTCTGCCTCACTCTGTAATGCTGCCTTTCAAATAAATAAATAAATCTTTTTAAAAAAAAATTTTCACTCATGTAAAGTTTTCCATTTAAAGCCATTTGGTCAAAATTCCTAGAGAAAGCACATAAAAAAGAAATATAAAAGTGATGGGTAAAGTTTGTGTGAAAAATGTCGACTTACATTTCAATCTTCATTATTAAAATGTATTTAAAAAGTATGTTATGGAAGTTGGCAGAATCAAAATGGATTCATTTATGTCAAATCCTATTAAAATGGAATTGAGATGCAATGAAGGGAAGTTTCTCAAGCATAATGGCCAAATAACAAAAACTATTGAAACGATGCTGCCAAAGCACAACCTTGCAGTTAATACCACAACTATGAGACCCTCTTTCCAGTTACAGGCACACTTAACCACACAGCCTTACAAGTAGCCTTACCAAAACCACAACTAGGGTTCTTTCTGTAAAGACCCTCTCAACAAAACAGCAACTGTAACCAATGAGGTTTTGCTTCAAAACAACCGGCAGGCAACACTCCTTTCTATTTTTAAACAATTACTCTTACTTCAGTCTACCTGGCTTTGAACAAGCATGGTTTGCATATCATAGGTTATAATTCTTCAATTCTTTCCAAAGAAAATCTCTCTCTCTCTTGCCTCTTTTATTCCATTTCTTTCAGTTTGATGAGATTGAAATTATGACATTATCACTGATTCTGAATGAAGCTCTTAACAGGTTTCAGTGATCTAGATGTTGCAAATATGTGAATATCACTAAACATTCATGTCACTAATACCATTTGAATATTTTTACTAGCAAATGGAGCTAATACTTTTAATAGCAACTAGGATTGTGGATTTAATGAATAGCCACTCAATCTGTAAATTCAATAATCTGATATTTCACAGACTATTCATTCATAAACCCTCAGCTTTTTTTTTTCCCCCCACAGGCAGAGTTAGACAGTGAGAGAGAGAGAGAGAGAGAGAGAGACAGAGAGAAAGGTTTTTCTTCCGTTGGTTCACCCCCCCAAACGGCCGCTGCGGCTGGTGCGCTGCACAGATCTGAAGCCAGGAACCAGGTGCTTCTCCTGGTCTCCCTTGTGGGTGCAGGGTCCAAGCACTTGGGCCATCCTCCACTGCCTTCCCGGGCCACAGCAGAGAGCTGGACTGGAAGGGAAGCAACTGGGACAGAATCTGGCACCCCAACAGGGACTAGAACCTGGGGTGCTAGCCCCCTCCGCTTTTCAAAGTAGAGATATTAACAAAACAGTGTTATTCGTTAAAGTAGTGATTGTGAAACATATGTTAAATATATTATATATATATATCATATGATTACATATGATGATATTTTGTTGAAATATTTCACTGTGAATTTTTTTTTTTTTTTTTTTTTTTTTTGGTGCTGAAACCCGGGAATGAAGAATCTGTTCTCTAATGGTATATTTCTTTTTTTTTTTTTTTTTTTTTTTTTTTTTTTTTTTTTTTTTTGACAGGCAGAGTGGACAGTGAGAGAGAGAGACAGAGAGAGAAAGGTCTTCCTTTGCCGTTGGTTCACCCTCCAATGGCCGCCGCTGCAGCCGGCGCACCGCGCTGATCCGATGGCAGGAGCCAGGAGCCAGGTGCTTTTCCTGGTCTCCCATGGGGTGCAGGGCCCAAGCACCTGGGCCATCCTCCACTGCACTCCCTGGCCATAGCAGAGAGCTGGCCTGGAAGAGGGGCAACTGGGACAGAATCCGGCGCCCCGACCGGGACTAGAACCCGGTGTGCCGGCGCCGCAAGGTGGAGGATTAGCCTATTGAGCCACGGCGCCGGCCCTCTAATGGTATATTTCTAGCACGAAACACGAAGCAGCATATTCAAACCAAAGTACATATTTTCTCTACAGCATCCTAGTTTTGCTTTCCTTCACTGTTTTTTTTTTTTTTAATCTTGTGCTCTAACAAATAATAAAACTCAGAATAAAGAATTTAGGCAAGAAGGAGACTCAGGAAATGGGCAGATAATTCAAAACAGTTTAAATCTGTTAAGCTCTTGTTTCAGACACTTTGCTAGGAAGTCTTTTCCGGTAGCTTCGTAGTCAGTACGCCAGTCTACCACCGCAAACAAGGAAAACTACAAAAAACACTCAGATTTTGAGCACACAATGTATGACATGCATGTTGCTAGAGTAGAAAGGACTCTCCCTTCCCCCTGTATTCTGAATGTATATTGTAAACAGGAAGGACCCTTCTACTCCCCTTTTTCTACTTTCTGGACAAGCCTCTAACCCTTCCTACCATAGCCCTGAAAAGTGCTTCATGAGGAGGTCATTCCTTTAGGAAAACATATCTTGCAATTTATAAGTAAATAAAGATTTTCATTGGGCAAGTCTCACTTGAGGCTTATTATTTGGTGAAACCAGAGATGCCATGACATAAAGAGAAAATAGTACCAGTAGAGAGAAGTTAGTGGACACGTTTGTAGTAAAATATTTTCTTGGCTATAACATATGTGGTAAGATAACACATTATTTTATCTGCATACTAATATGCATTGAGTATCAACTGTCTTTGTTTTGTAATGATTCATATCTTCATCATCCACTATTCCACGTGACCCTAAATTAATGCTGATCAACTTTAGAGAATTTCAATAAAACAAGGATTATTCTCTTTTGTAAAGTAAAAGTTTTATTCTTGTTAATTAGTGCTTATTGCTTTCACAATGGTATAAATTAAAATTCTACCTGATGCCCTTTCATTGTCATCCCTTGCTGGCATTCAGTGATCCAGGGATGATATTCTTTCTTAGTTGTAATGATATTACATGTTTTTATTAGTTGAAAATTTTTGCTGTCATTTGATTTCTGACCAACTTGTGATATGAATACAGCTATGCCTCCAGACCCTAGTGAAGACGTCCTTCTAACTCTAATAATCAAGTAATACATTTGTACCATTGTTTGACTCATGCAAGCACATTTGTTTTCTCCATTATCATTTTACACTCTATAAAGGTATTGCTAGGTTATTTTTGAAGGTATTATGCCTAAAATCTTCTGAATGCAGAGAAAGCAAGAAAGTAAAAGAATGATACAGACATTATTCTGATATGTTAGTTAATGAAATTAGAGAAGTTAGAGGAGGTCTGTGGAAGTGTCTAAATGCATAGTAATTACATGGAAGAATGCACAGAGGCAAGAGTGAATGTATTAGGAAAATATAGGATGATGGTATGCAGCATTAAAGGCCTTTCTTAAGACTGTTGTAATTTGTTTATAGCAAGATCTGCCAGTGTGGTTATAAATTAATTCCACTGTTTAGGTGCACAGCAAGAATTTAAGATTTAAATGAGGGTAAGGTCTTGCTAAGAAAGAACATCAAAGAAAGCAAGAAAGAACATGATTGATATATGGACAAAGAGGCTTTCTAATGATGAGGTTCTTACTTTTGAAGGAAGTGACAACTTTGTTCAAAAAGAAAGCAATGTAAGATGGCCCAAATGTTTGGTCATAAGGCCACCTTCTTGAGGGACCCAGAAAAAGTTTTGGGCTCCTGGCTTCAGCCTCAGCCTGGCCCAGCTCCAGCTTGAGGCCATTTGGTGAGTGAACCAACAGATAGAAGATCTCCCTCTCTCTCTCCTTCTCTTTGTCTCTCTAGCTCTGTAATTGCCTTTCAAATAAATAAACAAATCTTTAAAAATGCCTGAATGGCACATGGTGCCATTAACATTATAAAAATGAGGTTTCAAAATATTGTAGATGGGTAATCCGATAAAGAAAATTTAATAAAATAAAAGTATTTTTTCATATTTTACACATTTTTTTCTGTATACATCATGCACTTTTGAAATTGGAGACTTAAAGGTGAACAAGAATGTTTTATCCATTTCCATTGTATTTAAAATAATGTTAAAGATACATAAATGAAATCTTGATTAGAATGATAATCAATGGCTTTGTACTTAAAGAAAACCTAGAAATAATAAATACAATTTTTGAGATATATAAGTGTACAGATAAAATATATATCAATGCATTGTGACTAAAAGCCCTCTAACAACTGTATTCAATAAAGCATCAATGCATCTGCCTCTTATAATTTAGTCTCTTTTGTCTTCATGACACTTAATGTATTACTGTTTGTCATGATCCAAAGACGTATATGCATGTTAATCATATCCTAGCATAATCTGTCTTCTCTATATTCTCCAGAAAAAAAAAAGTACTGATACAAAGGTAGGGACATTGTCTGCTTTAAAGCTTTGCCCTTAAGTTAAAAAAATAGTATCTGATGCATTTGAGACACTTAATAAAGGTTATTTTCAATTAGTAAATGCAGTGAAAAGGAAAATCATTTTCCAAGAGCAAATATTTATTAAACACATGCTATCTGCTAGGAATTATACTAATAATTTATATTCATAATCCCACTTAATTTGTTCAGTATTTCTAGCAGGTAAAAAGCTATTATGCTATTATTTTCTCTCTTCTAGAAATGGGGAAATGAAGATAGAAAATAAGTACCAGAGCTGTGACATTTTTAAAGATTTGCATTCATAATGTGCATAATTAATCTAAATTGTTATCAGATCCTGAAATCAAAATTTATTGTTATTGAATTTCCTTACATAATTTAGCTAATATGCAAACAAAATTGATATTAATTATTTTCTTTTTAATTACTAGATAAAAGTAAACAAGGATATGTAGTCCATAAAATCATAAAATGTTTATTTTTCATAGTGTTTCACGTGAGATACCCACATTCAAAATAGTAAGCAAAATCACATAGATATTTAGTTTCATGATATTAGAAATTCAAATTTTTTAGAGTGACAAGATCATCTTTAGGTAAAAATGATAATAATCAACAGTCTTGCAAATGTAAACATGCCATTACTTCAACAAATTATGTATTTTGTATCAAAAATAAATCTTTATCAATAAATGGTATTTGTGTGCATGTGTGTGTGGCCAGTATTTTTTAATAAACTATTGCTCTCTACTTACATCTTCTTTTTATAAAATTTTGTGTTTAATCAACTCCTTTAAATGTCAGCCTTGCATAGTGCATCATATATTCCAACTTAAAAGAAGCTAAGTAACAAAAGGCAACCGCCACAGTAAAATTGTTAAATGTAAAAAGCCCATCACTTTGAAATCAAGGCAGATTTATCATCATTTATAATTCATTAGGACTCCTTTTAAACACTGCTTCAAGCATCTCCTAGGTATTTATATTGGAGAAAGATAAAATGCATAGATGCACGGTGCTGCCTAATAAATCTCTTTCATGCTTTTCACTTGCACTGACAGAACAGCCTGACCTTGGCAGAGGACTGTCATCTGGAGTCTTTATAGAGCTGCAGAAGCTGCATCAACAAGCAGGAGCTGAAACCTAGACGGTCTAGAACTCTTACCCTTGCTTAATCTTCTTAATATACTAAGACAAATCCTTTTCTTCATTTTTATATTAACATATTTCAATTTTATCACCTACTTTTTTAACTCTTAGATAGAACTGAGAAGAATATACGAAAACGCAAGGCAAGCACACTATTAATGGAGAACTCCCCAGCCTAAAAAAGCCACGAGAAAGCCGATTTTAAATCAACACCAAATTACAAGAGGAAAAGATTAGGGTGGCAAGAACAAACCCATAAACTATAAAGAATGAGGCAATAAAAGTAAAGCAGTGAGATGAAAAGTAATGTTTATTAATTGTCTAGTGGCTTTTCTTCCTAGTGGGTCTCATCTTTTCTTTGGATGGAGTCTATGTAAAAGTCATAGTATTTTTTGTTTGCTTGTAACCTCTTTCGAGTATGTAAGTGTAGTGCCATGTATTTGCACCTTCTTTCCTGAATCACAGGTAATTATAAATGTGGGTTTTCATTTACAACAAGCATAGCCTTTGAAGAAAAGAAGACGTTTATTTGTAAGTGATTTTTACATGCAAAGCCACAATCATATTTGCCTACAAATTACCAAACAATTTAAAGACACTTAGTATTTCTTTTTCATTTCCCAAAAAGTTCTCTAATATCCTACTATCAATAACAGGTTATGTTAATTATCTAAAATTCTGAATAGACTCCATTCTAACGCTACATGTTCTAAACAGAAATTAAAGAAATATCTCTCAGTACATTTAGAAACATTATGTACTAAAATCTTTATACAGTGTTTTAAAATTTTATTTGACTGGCTGGCGCCGCGGCTCACTAGGCTAATCATCCGCCTTGCGGCGCTGGCACACCGGGTTCTAGTCCCTGTCGGGGTGCCGGATTCTGTCCCGGTTGGCTTCTTCCAGGCCAGTTCTCTGCTGTGGCCAGGGAGTGCAGTGGAGGATGGCCCAAGTGCTTGGGCCCTGCACCCACATGGGAGACCAGGAGGAGTACCTGGCTCCTGCCATTGGATCAGCGTGGTGCGTCAACTACAGCGCGCAGGCCGTGGCGGCCATTGGAGGGTGAACCAACAGCAAAGGAAGACCTTTCTCTCTGTCTCTCTCTCTCACTGTCCACTCTGCCTGTCAAAAAAAATTTTTTATTTGACTTATTAATTAAAACAAATATCTGAAGTTTCCCTTATGGAATTATCAATACTAAAAAAAAAAAAAAAAAGACAAACAAACTAGGGTACCTCCCAAGATTCTCCACATTAAATACTTGAGACAAGTAATATCAAAAAGCTTTACCATTAGACATGGTATATTCACACAGAGTTCATCCAAAGATTCATAATGTTTTACTAAAATTCACAAAGTTTTGTCACTTTATCTGTTCTGTGAGTATTAAATGATTCTTTTGATGTTATACACAATTAATTAAATTATTTAGGGCTGGTACTTTGGCATAGCAGGTAAAGCTGCCACCTGCAGTGCCAGCATCCCATGGGGCACTGGTTTCAGTCACAGCTACTCCACTTCTGATACAGCTGTCTGCCATGGCCTGGGAAAGCAGTACAAGATGGTCCAAGTGCCTGGGCCCCTGCACCCATGTGGGAGACCTGGAAGAAGCTCCTGGCTCCTGGCTTCAGATCGGCGCAACTCTGGCCATTGCAGCCATATGGGGAGTGAACCAATGGATGAAAGACCTCTCTCTCTCTCTCTCTCTCTCTCTCCCCCTGCCTTTCAAATAAATAAATATTTTTTAAAAATTTAATTACTAATAAAGAATAATTATTATAAGAAATATAAGAAATAAACAAATCACATAATTACAATTCAGTTGACATTATATAATTTGATCTGATTAGAAGGAGATTTTTTTCTTTCTCCTAATAAAAGAAACACAAATAACTAGTAAATTCCTATGATTTGGGGTGGGGAGGGCATGTGTCACTTAGGATGAATTTAACCTGAAAAGGAATACAACATTACTCAGGCTCCTCTGCTTGGAATGATTTACTTTAGTTATCCACTTTAATCCTTCAGGTTTACTAAACTATCACATTCTCATTCAGGCCTGTCTTGAGGATGATGTTTAGAATTGAAACATCAGGGGCTGCCACTGCGGCGCAATGGGTTAAAAGCCCCAGCCTGAAGCCCTGGCATCCCATATGGGCACCACTTCTAGTCCCGGCTACTCCTCTTCTGATCCAGCTATCTGCTACGGCTGGGGAAAGCAGTAGAAGATGGCCCAAGTGCTTGGGCCCTTGCACCCGCGTGGAAGACCTGGAGGAAGCTACTGGCTCCTGGTTTCGGATCGGCATAGCTCTGGCCCTTGTGACCATCTGGGGAGTGAACCAGCTGATAGAAGACCTCTCTCTCTCTGTCTCTACCTCTCTCTAACTCTGTCTTTCAAATAAATAAAATAAATCTTTTTAAAAAAAGAATTGAAATGTCAATCTCATTAGACTTCAGCATCTCCTTTTTAAAAACATATTTAATTATTTGAAATTTAGAATTACAAACAGAGAGAGAGAAGGAGAGATCTTCCATCCTCTGGCTCACTCCCCACATATCCGCTATGTCCAGGACTGATCCAGGCCTAAGCCATACTACTGGGGCCATCTTCCACTGCTATATTCCAGATCATTAGCAGAGAAGTGGATTAGAAGTGAAGCAGCCAGGACATGAATCTGAACCCAAATAGAATGCTTGCTTCACAGGCAGTTTGCTTTACTCACTATGCCATAACCCTGGCCCCAGATTTCAACAGCTTTAATTATTCTATCAACCTTTAGTATTGTTCCTACAACAGTCATTTATTTCTAACGTGTTATATGATTAATTTGTATACATATGGTTTATCTATGGCTCCCCACCCCAAATGTTAATTACATCAAGTAGAAGAATCTTTTTTTATTGTTGATTCATCAATAGCCTTGTAACAGTTCATAGCACATCTTACATATGCAAAAAATTTTTGTTAATTGAACTCATTGAATAAAGGGTCTCACAGGGCATGGGAGAAGAGAATGGGGGTTACTGTTGACTAGCCATTTGGGTCACGAGGACCCATGTGAAGTTTCATTGTTTAAAAACTCTCTCTAACACTTACAATGAATAGAACAGTAATTACATGCTCTCACTAGATACCTCTTATTTTTTGTATGAAAAATTTTATTTGCTTCAAAAGACATCATTAATACCATTATTCTGGTTGAGATGAGTGAGACAAAGAGTTCAAGTGTTTTCATAGGATCACATGATGAATTCAAAAATTGGGGATTTAAATCCTTTTACAAGTTCTTCAATTATACTTGTATGTAATCAGACTTTTGACTCTATTTTATTTAATCCTGATGCTTTTACACATTATTGATGTCTTTATCCCCCACCTTCCATTCCCATTCACATCTGAGAACACTGATAAGAATTTCTGAGTGAACTGTGTGCAGCAACGAATGAAAATTCTAGCTGCATAGCAACTTCTTGTGTGAAGGAGACTTCAGCCTGGGCTGGCCTTGCCCCCTAACTCCAACAAGCTCACATGCTCTCCTTCCTCCTTGATTTTCAGATCAGTGTTAGAAAGCCGCCATTCTCCCCTCAGATTCTCAGTTACGTAAACAATAAATCTTTTCATACCCTTGCATATGTGTTTGTGACATCATCAGTTTGTACATCCTAACTAAATTTTGCCTTGGAGTCTTCCTGGTTTGTTTCTTCTATAGAATCATGCACCAAAAATAATGTGAAAATTCAATATAAGAAAATGTAATTCATTTAATTAATACATTACAAAATACATTGAGTTAATGAAATTCATTGTAAGAAATTGCAATTATCTTACATGGTTGTTGAAAGACTGATTTAGAAGGCAATGTTTATTAGCAATCTGAGAGATATTCACTTGAAAAAGAGGATATCTTAACTATTGGATAGTACCAGCTTACTCTGCAGTGCCAATTATTCAACTACAAGATCTGTTATTCACAAGCAGAAAAACTATACATATAAGAGTTAACGAATATCTGAGGAGCTGGCACTGTGGCATAGTAGGTTCAGCCTCTGCCTGCAGTGCCTGCATCCCAAGTAGGTGCCTGTTCCTATCCTGCCTGCTCTCTGCTAATGGCCTGGGAAGGGAGTGGAGGACGGCCCAAGTGCTTGGGAGCCTGTGCCCTCATGGGAGACTGGAGGAACCACCTGGCTCTTGGCTTCAGATTAGCTCATCTGCAGTCATTGCGGCCATTTGGGGAGTGAACCAGAGGATGGAGGACCTCTCTCTGCTTCTCCCTTTCCCTCTATAATTCTGCATCTCAAAGAAATAAATAAATCTTAAAAAATAGAAATAAAATATATCTGAAATATCAACTAGAGCTTTAGAAACTAAATAGATCTTATAAGACATATTTCCCTATAATAATTTTTTTTCAAAAAATGTTTATTATATCACATAATTATGTAAAGTTTTAATATTCTTCACAGGGTATATTTATCTCAATGTTTAGAACTGACTGATATCATTCATTCATAGGAATCCCAAGTGGAGAAACAGGTTAGCTTCAAAATTACTGTTATTTATTTTAAAGTAGGAACCAGAAGCTGATACTAAATGGTCTAGTAATTTATCTGAAATAGAAAGAACATGCCTACCCATCCCAAGTAAATTCTACATTTTTAACTACCAGAATTTTAAATAAATTTATTGCCATTGTTTGTCTAAATACAGTTAACAGTCCACATTTTGACAATATATTTAATTCAAATCTTAGTTTGCTAACAAACCATTGATACTGAAAGCAAGCAGGAAATGTCATATTTATAGAGCAATTTCTGTAGTCATTCTGCTTAGATGTCAATTAATACATTATATTTTTCACACTGGAAATAAGCCAATTAGCCAAGGCTTTAATTCTTAGGTTATATGTTAAGAATAATGGAATTGCATAATTTATTTAATAAAAATATACTTATCTTTGGCTTTTAAAGGCTAGAAAAACAACCAATTTAATCTAAAAATAGAGAATTTTGAAATATTAATAATTAATACTATATAATATAAATATGCAAATAATTTGTTATAAAATAATGTAGAAAAATATTTCTAAAATGGTGGAAAGAATGCTATTGTAGACATATAGTAACTTTGCTATACTATTGTATTTTTTCAAAAACTGTATAATCCTCTATAACTAAATGCACATTCATAAATATACCATATGAAATAGCTACTGTAAAGGTACAAACAGTGATATAGCATTTAAGTTACTTGAAAGTGTATATTATAAAATAATATTAACTTTTTATACTAGTAATAATAAAAGTTGTTGTGAGTGAAGTCACTTATTATAGTTCAGAAAAAGCAAGAACTATGGGGCAGGTGTTGTGGCACAGCAGGTTATAATATGAGATGCCATCATCCCGTATTACAATGCTCATTTGAATCCTGTCAGTTCTGTTTCCAGCCCAGCTCCCTGCTAATGCACCTGGCAGAGCAGTGGGAGAGGGCCCAAGAATTTGGGTCCCTGCCACCCACGTCGGGGACCAGCAAGGAATTTCAGGTTCCTGATTTCAGCATGGCCCAGCTCCAGCTATTCGGGGAATGAAACAATGGATGGAGGATCTCTCTCTGTGTGTGTGTGTGTGTGTGTGTATCTTCTTCTCCATCACTTGGCCTTTCAAATAAATAAGGTAAATCATTTTTAAAAACAGAAAAACAAGAACTACATAAGAAAAACTTCCACATAGGTATGTGAACACATTAGTTTATCACAGCTATCAAGTCTTCCAACCAAATTTTCCTTTTGTTTTGATGCCAAAATTAAAATCCTCTGAACTATCCCCAAATAACTCTATAGGACAGCATAAATTGAACATCTATGCTTCATTTTTTCACTTTTCTTTTCAAGATTGACTGTTGCCAACTCACAGTGAATGGTGTTGGCTAGATGTTTTTAAATAGCAGCCGTTTATTTAAAGTCAAGTGTGCCATACTTAGTTTTTGGTCGAGTTATCATCTCTTGTCTTTTGGGAATTGTTTCAGTATCTTGTAACTATACATATATTTTCAACTCCAAATACACTGTGGTCATTATTTCATGCCATCAATATTTCTTTAGATTTCACCTCCTTTTACCCTTCACTCCTTCCTGTTTCTCCATGCTCTCTCTTCGATTATGTTCCTTCCTTCTAGTTAATTACTTTTAGTTCAATTTTGCTACTAATGAATCTCAGTGTTTTTGTCTGAAAATGCATTTTTAGTTTTTGAAGTTTTTTTTTGTTGGTAATAGAATGTTAGGCTGGCAAATATTTTCTCTCAGCTCTGCCTTCTGGTTTCCATTGTTTCCAATGTGCTTTTAGATGTCATTCTTAGTCTTTCTCCTTTGAAATAAATGTGCAGTAGATTGTCTCTTTCCCTTTGTATTTTAGCCATTTGATTATAAAATGCTTACTACAGTGTTGTTTGCATTTTCCTTTATAGTGTTTGTAATGTTTCTTCCATCTGGGACTAACACCTTCCAGCAAATTTCAAAATGTCTCTGCTGCTATTTCTGCTTATTGCATCTGACCATTCTCTTCCATCTTCCTGTGGGACTCTAATTACACATTTTCTTGTTTTCTTTTATCATATTCCATATGTCTCATTTTATTTAATTTTTCAATCATTTTTGCATCTTGTGGCAACATGGATATTTTCCTCTAATTTCCCATTTGAATCATTGATCATTTCTTCAGGGATGTCTAATCTACTCTTAAATCCACTATTAGTTGTAATTTTAAGTTATGGATACCATATTTTATTTCTAAATGTTTCCAGTTATCTTAAGGAATTATCCTGTCTTCTCACATAATTACTTGAATATACCAATCAACATTTAATATTCTGTAACTTTAGTATCTGGATTTCTGTGAATCTGTTTTCATTGTCTTTTATTTACCCACTTGATTTTTCAGTAATTTGGTTTTATATTCTGGCTGCCTCCAGGTCTCCCATGGGGGTGCAGGGGCCCAAGCACTTGAACCATCTTCCACTGCTTTCCCAGGTCATAGCTGAGAGCTGGATCAGAAGTGAAGCAGCTGGGACTAGAACCAGGGCCCACGTGGGATGCTGGCGCTTCAGGCCAGGGCTTCAACCCACTGCATCATAGCGCCGGCCCCTCCCCTTTTTAATATTTCAAAGACAACCCTTTGTGGAGTGTTGACTTGTAAGGTCTATTATTGGAGCATTAGCTTGACAAGGGTTCAGATGTAAGTACACTGTCCAGAGACTATGGAGAAAACTTGGAAAGAATGACCTCAAGGTAAAGACCCCAAAATCTTGAAGACAGCTTTGCTCCTGGATTCTTAATCATTCTGAGACAGTCCAGTCACTGGGGATCATAAGACTCATATAGGGACACATGTAATGTGACAAACTCCTTTGAAAGATGGCTGGCAATGTCTGTCTAATTATCAGTGAACATATCCCTGAATTTAGTAACAATAATTCTAGATTCAGCCCCACCTCAGCATAGCCATATTCACACAGGGCAATCTTGACTTCTTTGCTTGAAATGGCAAAAGAAGGGAAATCTTGTATCTCACATCATAGAGCATTGAATACTCAAACTCTGACACACCCAGGCAGTGGAATTCTACACAATTATTAAGAAAGACCAGAGGCTGGCATCGCAGCTCACTAGGCTAATCCTCTGCCTGCAGTGCCAGTACCCCTGGTTCTAGGTTCTAGTCCCAGTTGGGGCGCCGGATTCTGTCCTGGTTGCTCCTCTTCCATTCCAGCTCTCTGCTGTAGCCCGGGAGGGCAGTGGAGGCTGTCCGAAGTGCTTGGGCCCTGCACCTGCATGGGAGACCAGGAGGAAGCACCTGGCTCTTGGCTTCGGATCAGTGCAGCGCACCAGCCGTGGCGGCCATTTGGGGAGTAAACCAACAGAAGGAAGACCTTTCTCTCTGTCTCTCTCTCACTGTCTAACCTCCTGTCAAAAAAAAAAAAAAAAAAAAAAAAAGACCAGAGGATATTTGGCATTCCATATGAGCTCAAATTCATGTTCTGGCTGCTCCATTTCTGGTCCAGCTTCAAGCTGATGGATCTAGAAAAACAGCAGAAGATGGCCCAGGTTTGTAGACCCACACCACCCACTTGGGAAACCCAAATGGACTTCCACAATCTTAACTTCAGCCTGGCCGAAGCCTGGCCATTGAAGCCATTTGGTGAGTGAGCAGACGGAAGATCTCTTTGTCTTTCTGCCTCTCTGTGTTTTTCTTTCTGCCTCCCACTCTCTGTGTTATTCTGACTTTCAAATAAGTAAATCTTAAAAAACAGAAAGAATAAATTTTCACGTGTGTGTGTGTTTGTGTGTGTGTGGTATATGTGTTTACTCAGTCACAATATATAGCATATCTCAGGAAAAACAAGGCGTTTACTTTCAAACATCAGGAAGAATGATATGGCGCAGAAATGTGAGAAATTTCCTTTTCACTGGCCACTCTCTGTACTCTCTGCATTTTGTGCCTCTGCATATATCATTTAATGAATAAAATAATTTATTAATAAAACAAAACAATACCTTAACTTCTCTACTTCAATTACTCTGGGTTTGTACAATGTAATACTTTATCCATTTTAGTATTTTGTTTTTGTTCTAGTAGCATTAGTTGAACTCTGTAATTAACACAAAATTATTCTTAGGTGTTTAAATTTTAACTGAAAAGTGATCCCTGTTAGGAATTTGGAAAACATTCTGTTGAGTGAAATAAGCCAATCCCAAAGGGACAAATACCACTTGTTCTCCTTGATAGGTGCAAACTAACTGAGCACCAAAAAGGAAACCTGTTAAAGTGAAATGAACACTATGAGAAACGGTGACTTGATCAGCCCTCACCCTGACTGTTGATGAGCAGCTTAATATGTTATCCCTCTTAGTATTTTTTTTGTTTGTTCTACTTAATACTTTTGGTTGAATACTGTAATCAATACACAATTCTTCTTAAGTGCTGAAACTTAACTGAAAAGTGATCACTGTTAAATATAAGAGTGGGAATAAGAGAGGGAAGAGATGTGCAATTCGGGACATGCTCAAGCTGACTTACCTCAAATGGTAGAGTTAGAAACATACCAGGGGATTCCAATTCAATCCCATCAAGGTGGCATGTACCAATGCCATCTCACTAGTCCCAGTGATCAATTTCTGTTCTCAATTGATCGTAATGATAGGACTAAGAACCAAAGGGATCACATAAACAAGAATAGTGTCTGCAAATACTAGCTGATAGAATCAAAAAGGGAGAGAATGATCCAACATGGGAAGTGAGATACACAGCAGACCCGTAGAATGGCAGATGTCCTAAACAGCACTCTGGCCTCAGAATCAGCCCTTAAGGCATGCGGATATGGCTGAAGAGCCCATGAGAGTATTTTAGGCATGGAAAGCCAAGACACTCTGGGGGGAAAAAAAAAAAACCTAAATGAAAGATCTCTGTGAGTGAGATCCCAGTGGAAAGAATGGGTCATCAAAGAAGGGGGTACCATTCTCTGAAGGGAGGAGAGAACTTCCACTTTGACCATGGCCTTGTCTAAATATGATCAGAGTCAGTGAACTCAGGGGCTTCCATAGCCTTTGCAGCTCATGACAAGAGCCTAGGGTGATTACTGAGGCCATAAACAAGAGTGTCAATTTGTTAAGTCAACAACAGGAGTCACTGTGCACTTACTCCTCATGTAGGATCTCTGTCCTTAGTGTGCTGTACATTGAGATTTAATGCTATAACTAGTACTCAAACAGTATTTTTCACTTTATGTTTCTGTGTGGTAGCAAACTGTTGAAATCTTTACTTAATGTATGCTAAACTGATCTTCTGTATATAAAGAGAAACGAAAATGAATCTTGATGTGAATGGAAGGGGAGAGGGAGTGGATAAGGGGAGGGTTGCGGGTTGGAGGGACGTTATGGGGGGGAAGCCATTGTAATCCATATTCTGTACTTTGGAAATTTATATTCATTAAATAAAAGTTAAAAATATATTAAAAAATTACTCTAGGCTTGAATTGCCTTAAACTGTCAGGAAATTATTAGAGGCAGTTTACCCAAATCTCAGGTGCAGGGTTTCAGGGATGCAATTGGAGTATGGAGTATTTATCAAGAAGGTGAAATTTAAGGGCTCCCCTATATTCTCCATCCATGAACTCTCTAATCACTCCCACTCACCCAAATTCCCATGATGCACCAGGAAAAGATATGATCAGCTTCTCTAGAAAGACGTTTTAAGGTAGCAAATGACTATTTTAAGTCAGGTTAGAGGGATGACACTATGTGATAACTACATCTCTCCATGTCCTTAATTCCTGGGATCCTAATCACTCAGTTTCCTCGTTGGGAAATTTCCAAAATCTCTAATCTTTCTTAAATACCTTTCCAAATTCTCCTCACTGTTCTTAGTTGTATGATCCACCTTCCTTCAGCTAGTCTGCTGTCAACTGAAGTAGGAACCATATATTTAATATATATATATTTTTGAGAAGTGGGGAGAGAGGGTGCACCCCTATCTATTGATGCACTCCTCAAACACCTACAATATCAAAGGCTGAATTGCATAGGGTTAGAGCTGGCAACAGATAATTTCAGATCTCGCACATGGATAATAGGAATTCATTAGTCGAGCCATCATTACTACCCCCCTTGGTCTGAATTAGCAGGTGGCTCGAGTCAGGAGTCAGAGCCGCTAATCAAACCAAGACACTTTTATGTGCTTAGAAGGCATCTTACTACTATGCAAATTACACTCCTGGATTTTTCCTTTAAACTGAGTAATTTTGAAACAAAATCAGGTAAAAGATAGTAAGAGTTCCATGTAACTTGTATTTTTAAAAATCGTTGGCTATCACCTTGGAAGTACATGGAGGATTATTTTGGTATTGGTTTAAGTTAAATGTGATTGTACTTTGTCTAATGTGGTAATATCAGTAAGAACTGGTCCAATACAAATATAATTCAAAGTTACATTTATAAGATTTGTTCGAAGATGCTGCAGAATGTGAGAAAAGATAAAAAAAAAATCAAGGGTGACAGGGGCCAGCGCTGTGGTGCAGCAGGTTAATCCTCTACCTGCTGCCCTGGCATCCTATGTGGGCACTGGTTCTAGTCCAAGCAGCTCCTACTTATCATTTGCAGCAAAATAGATAGAACTGGAGGAGATTATGTTGAGTGTAACTAACCAGACTCAATATAACATATAATCTCCCTTATATGTGAAAGATAAAATTTTTTAAAAATCTCAATATGGACACAGAATGTTGATTACTATAGTATGGAGGGATGGGAGGAATGGGATGGATGGTATATGGGACCTCTTTCAATTACTACATCAAAGTTTGTGTTCTGTAAATCTAAAACCTTTCCAAAGCAAAATGTTAAAATAAACCAAAAGAATATTAAGAATTCTCATTTAAGATTTTAACATCAATGTAAATATTAGTAATGAAATCATACTTACATTCTCAAAACAGAAACCAGAGCAAAATACCTTTATTTTTATAGTTTATTAGTTCTTCCTGTATTTTAATGTTACTATTTATTTATTTATTTATTTTGACAGGCAGAGTGGACAGTGAGAGAGAAAGACAGAGAGAAAGGGCTTCCTTTGCCGTTGGTTCACCCTCCAATGGCCGCCGCGGCCAGTGCGCTGTGGCAGGCGCACCGTGCTGATCCGATGGCAGGAGCCAGGTACTTATCCTGGTCTCCCATGGAGTGCAGGGCCCAAGGACTTGGGCCATCCTCCACTGCACTCCCTGGCCACAGCAGAGAGCTGGCCTGGAGGAGGGGCAACCGGGACAGAATCTGGCGCCCCATCCGGGACTAGAACCTAGTGTGCCGGTGCCACAGGCGGAGGATTAGCCTAGTGAGCCACGGCACCGCCACTATTTATTTTTGTTATAAAGACTATATATGCAAAATCATATAGATTAAATTTAGCAATTGGTTTTCTATTGTTTATCCTGCAATGTGTATATAAAACATTGTTCATACAAAATATAGTACCTACACCTGACTTCAGTCAAGCAATACTAGTAGTGTGAGCTTAAGACCTGCACAGTCCTGAGTCAACCACAATCTGTCTGTGCCATGATCATGCCCCACAGCTTGCTCTCAGGTAATGGAGCCTTTCAGAGAACCTCATTTAAGTTCTAGGAAACAGCGGCGATATACAAGTATCTACTGTGGCTCACAAAGGAGTGACTTTTCCATCTTAGGCCTATTGTAGGAAGACTGATTAACAAATCCATTTTTTGCATCTCTGTACATAGATAGCATTGCTTATGAGAATAATTGTGGGAATGTAATGTTTGTCCTTGATCAGTAACCGAGTATGTTGGGTATTACCAAATGCGATTCAATTTTCACTTAGGCATCTTTGATTTTCAATATGATTGATAACCATACAAAAATCAATGATATATAAACCTGACTCAATACATTCACTCATTTTATTAGAAAAGTACAAAACTTGCAAATTCAGGCTGGTGGAACCTCCAACTCAGGCAGAAAACTCGTTTTCTAGTTTTAAACTCTGAGTTTGAATAGTTGAAAACTTCAACTTCGATTTTTTAATCAGACTCTAATTTTTCAGTTAACAGTAGGATGAATGTTATGATTGCTTCGCAGAAGTTATTTTATACTAATAATTGAATGTGACCAGTGCTCTCAAGCATAAACTCTCTTTCCTTATGAAATATTTGCTGTCACTTGCCTACATATATCTAGATATTTGTGAGACAAATGAGGGTGGCATTTTTTTATCAGGTTATTCATTTGCCATAGAATCATAGGTAACATTTATAAAGGTTTCATGACATACCAGTATTGAAAGCAACTAATCCTGGCTGCTCCACTTCCGATCCAGCTCTCTGCTATGGCCTGGGAAAGCAATAGAAGATGGTTCAAGACCTTGGGCTCCTGTACCCGCGTGGGAAACCTGGAAGAAGCTCCTGGCTCCTGGTTTTGGATGAGTACAGCTCTGGACATTGCAGCCATCGGGGGAGTGAACCAGTAGATGGAAGACCGACCTCTCTTTCTCTACCTCTCTCTGTAACTGTCTTGGAAAAAAAAAAAAAAGAAAGCAACTAATCAGAAAACATACTGGATATAAGAAATGGGTATGCCTTTGCTGATGAACATATGGTAATCATTAACCCTGCATATGTCTGGTCAGTATTTGAATAATAAATAAATTCGAATCTAGTTTCTAACATGCACTAGCTTCTTAAATTAAATCATATCAATTGACTTCTCTGCCATGTACGTAAAAGTAGAACAGTGGCCTCAAACTTTAAGGTGGTCTATTTAAGTAGATGTAAACTGAACAGAAGGAGATTAAGTATTGTGTTGGAACCACATATTCAATGTATATTTGACCAAGTTACTCTCAGCTTTGATATAATAGGCATTTGGCAAGGCCTACAAAATTTGAAGTGCTCACTTTTCATGATACATCTTTTGTGTTATCTTAGGAAAAGAAAAATGAAGGACTTAATACTTTTTTTTTCCAATGTAAAAGTTTGATTACCTCCTCAGTTTAAACAAAGTCTCTTTCAATTGTGTCATTGATTATATTTGTCTCCTTATAAAATTGTACCAATAGTTGTGCATCTGCTATAGGAAACAACTCAATAAATAATTTAATCCAGATAAAGTTATTAAGCTGCATGCCTATTCCTTGTATACTATCACATATAAATAATTGTCACACTCTGGTTATAAAATAATCTTAGCAAAATAATTTGACCTTATTTCAAATTTGCCAAATTTCATTTTATTTTCTTTTTGAAACATAACATAAAGTGTTCATTTTGTCATAGGTAAAACCAGTCTAATAAAATTATATGATATGACCAGGCTGATGTTCTATAGAAATTTTAATGGATATTTTGGTTTATAAATATGCTTCAGAATACATAAGAGTACATAAAACATCTAAAACATTCTTTTAAGATATGATAGAGGCTGGCACTGTGGCTCTCTAGGCTAATCCTCCAGCTGTGCGCCAGCACCCTAGGTTCTAGTCCCGGTTGGGGCGCCGGATTCTCTCCCAGTTGCTCCTCTTCCAGTCCAGCTCTCTGCTGTGGACTGGGAGTGCAGTGGAGGATGGACCAAGTGCTTGGGCCCTGCACCTGCATGGGAGACCAGGAGGAAGCACCTGGCTCCTGGCTTCCCATCGGCACAGTGGTCCGGCCGCAATGCGCTGGCTGTAGCAGCCAATGTGGGGGTGAACCAACGGAAAAAGGAATACCTTTCTCTCTCTCTCTCTCTCTCTCTCTCTCTCTCTCTAACTCTGCCTGTCCAAAAAAAGAAAAGAAAAGAAAAGAAAAGAAAAGAAAAGAAAAGAAGAGAAAAGAAAAGAAAGAAACTAACTGAGAGGGTCGAAGTCTCGGCTTCTCAACCAAGTGCTTAAAAAAAAAAAAAAGATATGATAGAATAAGTTTGTTGAATTGCCTGAAACAATGTTTATTCACTATTTTCTAACTGTAAAACATATGGTTAAGAATTGGCTTGTAAGATTTTAACTTATGGGGTTGGCAATGTTGCAGTAAGTTAAGCCACCAACTGTGGCCCCAGCATCACATCAGGGGGCCAGTTCAAAACCTAGCTGCTCCACTTCCAATGCTGCTCTCTGTTAATGGCCTGAGAAAGCAATGGAAGATGGCACAAGTGCTTGGGCCCCTGCACCCACATGGGAGACTTGGAAGAAGATCCTCACTCATGGCTCCAGATCAACTCTGCACGGAAAGTTGAGGTCATTTGGGGAATAAACCAGCAGATGGAAGACTTCTCTCTCTCCCTCTCTCTCTCTGTCTCTGTAACTCTGCCTCTCAAATCAATAAATACATCTTTTAAAAAGGAGTTTAACTTATAATTAGAGACAATACTAAACACAGACTATCATTACCTATGATTTATATATTATTCCATTAATATATGTTAAGTATATAACATAACTAAAATGAATGTATTACTTATTAATATGTTGAAAGCATTGTACTCAGGTAAAATGTCTAGTTCAAATTATCCAAGCAATCAATAATATATAACCCTAAAGCTCAATATCTAGTCTAAACCCCATCATAATCCAGAAACACTTCATGCAACATTCTTTCACAGGAAATCTTTGCTTGTCTCCAGAAGTAGGGAATACGACCATATTTAGTGATTGGACACTGTTTAAAAAAATAACATAAGCAATAATAACAAGGGGGAGGTACTGTGGCATAGCAGTCTAAGTCACCGCCTGAAGTGCTGGCATCCCATATTGGTAGTATTTGAGTCCTGGCTGCTCCAGTTCAGATCTAGCTCCCTGCTACTGCACCTGGAAAATCACCAGAAGACGACCTAATTGCTTGTGTCCCTGCACCCATATGGGAGAACTGGATGAAGTTCCCTGGCTCCTGGTTGCAGTCTGGCACAGTCCTGGCCATTGAGGCCATTTAGGGATTGAACAAGTGGATGGAAAACTTCCCTCTCTCTCTCCATTTCTACATCTCCCACTCTGTACCTTTGCTTTTAAATACACAAATTTTAACAAAAAAATAAATAAATAAAAACAGGAAGTGAATTTGTATTTAATCGCCAAAGCTTCCTGGATTCACATTCTTAAGAAATCACCCAACTTTTGACTAAATTTCCGTGTTTTATTGAAATAAGAAGAGTTTGGGGGATCAAGTAGCAGTATTGGAAAGTCCATGTTACACTGGAAGTTGCTTAGGTAATTTAGCATTACTCACTATCTTATGTATTGTTACTAATCTGAAACATACTCCTTGGGACACCTAGCAATGGCCTTACATCACCTGTGGACTAAAGAATTTACTCTCCCTTTGTAGCAGGATTCCTGAACAGAGAGGGGATACCAAGGCCAGGGAGCTGTCTTTTATTATTAAATAGACATAACATCCAGTTGCATTCCTATCCAAAAAAGAATGAGCCCCTAACAAAGAGAGGTATTTCCTTATATATGTTTTTAGCTTCTTTGTCTCCCTTATACAGTTGCATGCATACATTTGATTGCATATTCTAATGTTATATGGTAGCTGTAGCAATTGATACAATACTGCCCATGCGTACATAGTTACTAATCATGTTTCCTTTTCACAAACTGAGCTATATGCCATCTGGCAATGGTTAACACTGTTGTTCTGTTTAGCAATCAAAAGCCAAAATAGTTTCATATAAACAGATAATAACTACAGTTGAAGAATTCATAGGCAAGCAGATAAGGACCACATTCCATTCCCAGGGTAAGTTTCTTTTTTCTGACCTTGAGAAGGCCTTTACCACACTTTTTTACATTTCTTTTTTTTAATGGAGCAATCCTAAATACTTTAAGATACCTGTATATTTTATTAATTATTTTTCAATATTATTATTCAATTATATTTTTATTGTTATATATTTTCAATTATTAAAATACCATATTCATATTCATATCATGTTCTTTTTCTTTATTGATAATAATGCTTTTTAATTTTTATTTTATTTTAAACGACTTATTAATACATTACATACTCATGGTTACAGCAAATGCATGATAATTACAACACAATTCTCATCACTTCTCATGTTAATGTGATATTAATACAAAGAGAATAGATTCATTTTAGTTCATAGGAATAATTCTAAAAATATAACTATAATGCTTTTAATTTGCTTGGTTTCATTTTTTGGTAATGCACAGTTATAACTATGTAATGTCTTTTTTTAAGATTTATTTATTTATTTGAAAGTCAGAGTTACACACAGAGAGAAGGAGAGGCAGAGAGAGAGAGAGTGAGAGTGAGAGAGAGAGAGAGGTCTACCATCTGCTGATTCACTCCCCAGATGGCTGCAATGGCCAGAGTTGTGCCAATCTGAAGCTTGGAGCCAGGAGCTTCTTCCGGGTCTTCCATGAAGGTTCAGAGGCCCAAGGACTTGGGCATTCTATATTATTGCTTTCCCAGGCCATAGCAGAGAGATGGAACAGAAGTGGAGCAGCCAGGACTCGAACTCATGCCCATATGGGATGTCGGCACTGCATGCCCCTGGTTGCTTTACCTGCTATGCCACAGCACCAGCCCCGCTATGTAATGTCTTTTTTATATTCAAATTGTTTTACCAATTCAGTATTAATGTTTTGCAAACTTGCTTTATTTCACAGTAATATATCTTACTAACCTTCTAGATAGCTATCAGTTTAGACACAATTTCATAAATGGACATGAGTGCACTTTTAGTAAATGATATTTCAACTTGTTCTTTTGTTGATCCTGAGGTAAGTTTCTAAAGGTTATTCACAATATTAACTTTGCAGATACCGATAATTCCAGAAAGTGTTAATTTGCACAAATGTGATATTGCATCTTCACTAAAAGGAATATATGGTCTTGTATTGCCTTTTTGCTGTAACTCCCAGTCATTACTCAGTTTTCTAAAACTCATATCCCAGAGTGCTATCAAAGAGAGTTCATGAGAATTAGGCATTGTGGCATAGCTGGTTAGAGCACCACTTTTGATGCCTGAACCTTATATTGGAGTGCATGCCAGTTCAAGTCCTGGCTACTTTCCTTTTGATTCAGCTTCTTTGTAATCATCCTGGCAGGCAGTGGCTCATGGCTCAAGTGCTTGGGCCCCTGTCTCCTCTTTAGAAGACCTGGACGGAGTTCATGTCTCGTGACTTCGCCCTGACCCAGGCCAGTCTATTGTAAGCATTTGGAGAATGAACCAGCGGATGAAGATCTCTCTCACTTTCCCTCTGTCTCACTTTCGCTTTCCCTTTCAAGTAGGTAAAAAATAAGTAAATAAAAAATAAACATTTAAAAAAGAGAGCCCATAACAATATTCCTGAGTTCATGTTTTGTTTTTAAATTTAATGACCCTAATTATCTGGGTGTAATTAATGTTTGATTTATTTAAATTTTATCCATGACATAGTACCCACATTCAATATAAAGACTGAATTCTTCTTTAATTTAGTCACTTTTTTATTTTATTTATTTGACAGGTAGAGTTATAGACAGTTAGAAGGAGAGATAGAGAGAAAGGTCTTCCTTCCATTGGTTCACCCCTCAAATGGCCAGTATGGCCGGAGTGATGCCTATTCAAACCAGGAGCCAGGTGCTTCTTCCTGGTCTCCACGCGGGTGCAGACACCAAGCACTTGGGCCATCCTCCACTGCCCTCCCGGGCCACAGCAGAGAGCTGGAATGGAAGAGGAGCAACCGGGACTACAACCCAGGGCCCATATGGGATTCTGGCACTGCAGGCGGATTATTAGCCAAGTGATCCACAGCACCAACCCCTAATTTTATCACTTTTAAGTTATATTAAATCCCATTGATTATAGTGTGCTTTAGTCATTTATTCAATAATATTTATCAAATATCTGTTTTGCAAGTGCCTAATATTACTCTAACTACTAGGAAGATAGTGGCAAACAAAGCAGAGGAAAAAATCTCTGCCCTCAGTTTTCCTGGCCCAGGCTGGCTGTTGCAGCCAATTGCAGAGTGAACCAGTAGATGGATGTTCTCTCTCTCTTCCTCACTTTCCCTGTCTCCCTTTACTTCCATCACTCTACCTTTCAAATAGATGAAAATTTTATCTTCCCTAATGAAGGAAGATAAATTTTTAAAAACATAATAATTAGTAACTTATATAGTATATGATAAACAGTTAAAGCCTATAGAAAATTTGACTCAGAAGTTAAAACAGAACACAGAGTAAAAATGTTAGAGTGGTCAGGGTTACTTTTTGCTATTTTACTTAAAGTTGTCAGAGAAGACCCCTATAAGAGATGACAGAAAGGACTATGAGTTAGGAACAATGGGAAGGAACAAGGAAATCAGTGTTGGTAGAAGACAAAACAGAAGCATGAATAGAGATATTAGGAGTTTTATCATATGAGATCTTGGATATCATGGTGAGATAATTAGCATTTTTCTTTATATATATGTTTTCACTGGAACAGTGACATAATCTAGGCTTTAATATAATTCTCTATTTCTTACTAAGTCATACATTTTATAGAATAGGCATTTGACAAATTTTCAGTAAGTTAGCTATTGAATTAAATGCAAAAACGGCAGTGACTTGGTCTAGGCTGTTAGGTTGGAATGGAAGGATTAGTTAGATGGAGATTATATTTTGAACATACAGTCTGTAAGAATTGGTAGTGAAGAGGACACAATGTGTAAAAGAACATGTCAAATATAATTCTAATATCAAACAATGCTGTCCTCCCATATGTATCAGCTGGATCATAAGTGGAGCACATATACAAAACCATAAGATTATTAAATATATAATATAGAATTATAATGTTATAATAAAATATACAAAAATCAAATCACAAGACCTTATGCATCAAATTATTAGAGGAAAACATAGAGAAAAACAATAAGACATTGGTCTATGTAAATATTTCTTGGATAAGACCCCAGAAGCACAGGCAATAAAAGAAAAAAAAAGATATGTAAATGGGATTATGTCAAACTATGAAGCTTCTGCTCAACAAAGGAAACACTCAACAAAGTTAATGGGGGGAAATATTTGAAAACTATGCAAATCAACAAACAAAAATCAATAATCTTTGTATACACAGACAATTCCTGACAGAGAAATAGTTTCCAAAATCAGTCCAATTCACAATAGCTCAAAAAATTAAACACCTTGGAATAAATTTAACCAATCACATCAAATATCTCTATAATTAATATTACAAAATATTAAAGAAAAATAGAAAACACAAAACATGGAAAAATCTTCCATGTTCATGGACTGAAAAAATCAACATCATCAAAATGTACATACTACCAAAAGCAATTACAGATTCAATGTAATTCAAATCAAAATACCAAGGACATTCTTCTCAGATCTAGAAAAACATGCAAAAATTCATGGGAATATTAGATAAACTAAATAGCTAAACAATCTTATACAACAAAAACAAAGCAAAAGGAATTGCAATACCAGATTTCAAGACAAAATACAATGCAGTTATAATCAAAGCAACCTGCTACTGGCAAAAAAAAAAAAAAAAAAAAAAAAAAAAAAAACCCACACATTAAAAAAAACAGACGTAAAGACCAATGGAGCAGAATAGAAACTCCAGAAATCAGTCCATGTATCTGCAACCAACTTAGATTTGACAAAGGAGCTAAAGTATATCCTATAGCAAGGACAGTCTCTTCAACAAATGGTGCTGGGAGAACTTTTTCCACGTGCCAAAGTATGAAGCAAGACCCCTAGCTTACACCTTACACTTTACACAAAAATCCATTCAAAATGGATCACAGACCTAAAAATCTAGGTTTTTTTTGTTTTGTTTTGTTTTGTTTTGTTTTTTTTTGCCTGAGTGTCTTGGCTTTCCATGCCTGAAATACTCTCATGGGCTTTTCAGCCAGATCGGAATGCCTTAAGGGCTGATTCTGAGGCCAGAGTGCTGTTTAGGACATCCACCATTCTATGAGTCTGCTGAGTATCTCGCTTCCCATGTTGGATCACTCTCCCCTTTATTTATTCTATCGGTTAGTATTAGCAGGTACTAGACTTGTTTATGTGCTCCCTTTGACTCTTAGTCCTTTCATTATGATCAATTGTGAACTGAAATTGATCACTTGGACTAGTGAGATGGCATTGGTACATGCCACCTTGATGGGATTGAATTGGAGTCCCCTGGTATGTTTCTAACTCTACCATTTGGGGCAAGTCAGCCTGAGCATGTCCCAAATTGTACATCTCTTCCCTCTCTTATTCCCACTCTTATGTTTAACAGGGATCACATTTCAGTTAAATTTCAACACTTAAGAATAACTGTGTATTAATTAACTGTGTATTAATTAATTAAAAAAAAACCTAAATGAAAGATCTCTGTGAGTGAGATCCCAGTGGAAAGAACAGGTCTTCAAAGAAGGAGTTACCTTTCTCTGAAGGGAGGAGAGAACCTCCACTTTGACTATGACCTTGTCTAAACAAGATAAGAGTCGGAGAACTCAAGGGGCTTCCATAGCCTTGGAAACTCATGACTGGAGCATGGGGAGATTACTGAGGCCATAAACAAGAGTGTCAATTTGTTAAGTCAACAACAGGAGTCACTGTGCACTTACTCCTCATGTAGGATCTCTGTCCTTAGCGTGCTGTACATTGAGACTCAATGCTATAACGAGTACTCAAACAATATATTTCACTTTGTGTTTCTATGGGGGTGCAAACTGTTGAAAGCTTTACTTAATGTATACTAAACTGATCTTCTGTAGAAAAAAAAAGAAGAAGAAATTATCAATTCCCAACTTGACTCTCACTGGGATTAAACATGACAATAGGTCTGATCTGATTTCATCATCATTTAAAAAAATCATCTATTATTCTTCACTTTATGTTTCTGTGTGGGAGCAAACTGCTGAAATCTTTACTTAATGTATGCTAAACTGATCTTCTGTATATAAAGAGAAACGAAAATGAATCTTGATGTGAATAGAAGGGGAGAGGGAGTGGGAGAGGGGAGGGTTGCGGGTGGGAGGGATGTTATGGGGGGGAAGCCATTGTAAGCTGTACTTTGGAAATTTGTATTCATTAAATAAAAGTTAAAAAAAAAAAAACTAAATCTACAACTCAGTAAGATCAAATTACTAGAGAACATTGGGACAACACTGCGAGACACGGGAATAGGCAAAGACTTCTTGGAAAAGATCCAAAAAGTACATGTAATCAAAGCAAATATTGACAAATGGGATTACATCAAACTGAGAAGTTTCTGCACTGCAAAAGAAACACTCAGCAAAGTGAAGAGATGATCAATAGAGTGGAGAAAATACTTGTAATCTATGGAACTGATAAAGGATTAATAACCAAAATCTATAAATAATCAAGAAACTCAATACTAAAACAAACCATCTAGTTAAGAAATGGACAAATGACTTAAACAGGCATTTTCTAAGAGATGATATTCAAATGGTCTACAGGCAGTTGAGAAAAATCTCAGATTCACTAGCCTTCAGGTAAATGCAAATCAAAACTATAGAAGGTTTCACCTCACCCCAGATAGTATAGCTTTCATACTGAAATTGAGAAACAACAAACGCTGCCTAGGAAGTGGGTAAAAGGTACCCTAATCAGCTGTTGGTAATAATATAAATGGGTACAGCCACTGTGGAAGACAGTATGCAGGTATCTCAGAAATCTGAGTATAAACCTACCATATGATCTAGCCATCCTATTCCTGGGAATTTACCAAAAGGAAATGAAATCAGCTTATGAAAGATTTATCAGTACCCCCATGTTTATTGTAACTCAATTCACAATAGCTAAGATATGGAATCAATGCAAGTGTCCATCATCTGAAGACTGAATAAAGAAAGAATTTAGGGAATATAAATAATATGGAATAATACACAATGGTATATGGACTATCAATGGACTGTAATGGACTATCAATAAGTTCCCTACTTATTCTGCCATCTTAGAACCACCATACAGTTCACTATTAATTTGCTCAGATTAATCATATACTTTTTGAACCAGCAAGGCATTCTATAGCATTAATAATTTCTATAGGTTGAGAATACTATACAGGGGAAGTTACTAGTCTTGCCATATTCAAGAAAAGTGTGTCTTTTATTCCAATATGTAACACAGTCATAAATATAATACTGCTTATCATGTGTTCTGATATGCCTCTTCCACCATTTTAACAGGGCTATGTATTGGAGGTTTTACTATATCACTTTATTATTATACTCACTATTGTATTTTTCATATTGAATTAACCAACTGATGAAAAACTGTTCATCAAAGCTCATAAGGCCAACATACATTGAAAGGAATCTGTTTATACTCATTTAGTTTATGTGTCTAATACCTCCCTACTTTTCTCCTCTCCCTCTTCCATAATCTTCCTTTCACTCTTTTCCTTTCCCTTTCTCTGTCTCTATTCTCCAAGTCACACACACACACATACACACTTCACACATTACTTAAAAGGTAATCTATAGAAGTGAAATTGACACTTTGAGACATGAAGGTTTTGAACAGCCCTTGTCTCTGTTGAGGAAGATTTTTTTTCATACTATTTGTTGAACTCCTTACTTAGTGTACAGCTAATATTATGAGTATAAAGTTATGAAAATAGATTTTTGTAAAAAATAGTAATATGAATATGAGAGATAGGAGGAAGAAGTGTGAATGTGGGCAGGAGGGAGGGTAAGGTGGGAAGAATCACTATGTCTAACTTAGATAAATTGTTTCTATGTAAAAAATTAATTTAAAAAAGAATTGGGCAAAGGACATGACAAGGCATTTTTCACAGGATGAAATACCAATAGCCAACAGATACATAAAAAAATGCTGAGGATGACTAGCCATCAGGGAAATACAAATAAAAGCCACAATGTGGTATCACCTCACCCCAGTTAGAATGGCTTCCATATGAAAATTAACAAGCAACAAATGTTGGCAAAGATCTGGATAAAAATTTACTCTAATTCACTGTTGAAGGGAATTTTTTTTTGACAGGCAGAGTGGACAGTGAGAGAGAGAGACAGAGAGAAAGGTCTTCCTTTTGCCGTTGGTTCACCCTCCAGTGGCTGCCGTGCTGTGGCCGGCGCACCGCGCTGATCCGATGGCAGGAGCCAGGTACTTATCCTGGTCTCCCAAGGGGTGCAGGGCCTAAGTACTTGGGCCATCCTCCACTGCACTCCCTGGCCACAGCAGAGAGCTGGCCTGGAAGAGGGGCAACCAGGACAGAATCTGGTGCCCCGACCGGGACTAGAACCTGGTGTGCCAGCGCCACAAGGCAGAGGATTAGCCTAGTGAGCCGTGGCGCCGGCCTGTTGAAGGCAATTTTAACTGGTACAACCATTATGGAATATGGTATGGAGATTCTTCAGATATTTGAAAATAGATCTACATACCCCATGTTATTTCAGCTCAAGTCACAATAGCTATGATATACCATCAGCCTAGATACCCATCCATTGATTACTGAATCACTAAAATTAATATATATATACATGGTTGAATACTATTCAGTCATAAAATGAATGAAATCCTATTTATTACTAAAAAGGGATACAACTGGAGATCCTTTTGTTTATTTAAATAAACCAGACAGTAAAAGATCAATATCACATACATTCTCTGATTTGTGGTAGCTAATCTATAGAGTCCAAAAATGTATTTGAGTGATATTGATATCCTAGGGTTTGATTATTATTCATGGTCCTGCCTATAAATAGTGATCTCTATATTATACTTGAATAATTTAATCAGTGGAGCATTAATCCTATGGCTGACTATAAAGTAATCTAAAATATGTTATTACATTGTGGTTTCCAGATGCATGCATTTTGTTACAAAATCATCAGGTGATGGACATTGGTGTTGATTCCATATCTTAGCTATTATGAATCAAGCTCTTATTAATATGGCTTTTCTCTGATGAATAGTAGTTGATAGAGAATAAAAAAAATCATACCATACATATTCTCTGACCAAAATGTAATGAAGTTGGTAATCAACAACACAGGAATCCTCAGAACATATGAAAATACATGAATACTAAACAACAGGCTCCTGAACAAACAGTGGATCATTGAAGATATCAAAAGAGAACAAAAAACTTCTGGAAACAAATGAAGATGACAATACATCATATCAAAACTTATGGAATACAGCAAAAGCAGTGTTAAGTTTATAGCAATTGCTGCCTACATCAAAAAATTGGAAAGGCATCAAATAAATGAGCTATCAATGTATCTAAAAGAGCTAGAAAAACAACAGCAAACCAAAAGTAAAACTAGTAAGAGAAAAGAAATAATTAAGATTAGAGAAGAAATCAACAAAATTGAAACAAAAAATACAATCAGCCAAATAAAGAGCTGTTTTTTTGAAAAAATAAACAAAATTGACACAGCATTGTCTCAACTAACCAAAAAAAGGAGAAAGTTGACCCACATTAATAAAATTAGAGATGAAAAAGGAAATGTAACAACAGACACCACAGAAATAAAAAGAATCATCAGAAATTATGAAAGGAGCTGTATGCCAACAACCCAGGAAACATAGAAAAGTGCATAGCTTCATGGACACATACATCCTACCTAAATTGAGCCATGAAGACATAGAAAATTTAAACATACCCATAACCAAGATGGAAATAATATCAGTAATAAAGACCCTCCCAGCAAAGAAATGCCCAGGACCAGCTGAAGCCCAGATTCACTGCTGAATCCTACCAGAGATTTAAATAACTACCTCAAATTCTTCTCAAGCTATTCAAAACAATTGAAAGGGAGGGAATCCTCCCAAATTCTCTCTCCCTCTCTCCATCTCTCTCTCTCTCTCCCCTCCTGTCTGTGTTTAAAGTATTTTTTAAAGATGAATGTATTGTGATGAAAAAAATTTCAAATTCATGCTTGTTTTTTCATAGTATGCATTTCCATTATTTTTTGAAACTGCTTCATATGTGTTTCTGTGTATGCACATGCATATGAAGCACAGATATGCATGTGTATATACAAAATATACAATATGGAGAATTCTGTACTTTTATTTCTTCTTTTGTTGTTTAGTATGTAAAGTTAGAATCTCACAGACATGACTCTCAAAAACAAAGCTTATCACTACATCATTTAGGGGGAGCGTTTGTTTTTGGTGTCTAGTTTTCTGAAAGGACAAGTAGGCAATTTTACAAACATCAAGTTCTTAGTCAAGAGGAAATAAGGGTTATTTGCATATTACTATGCACATAATTGGGAATTTGGATATGCAAATTGGGTACTCCATATTCTGGCCATGTGTCTGGGTTTTCCAGAGCTTAATTGCCTTGAACAATTTTAAAAGGTTGAAAAGATTAGTGATTCCTTTACAATTGGCATACAAAGAAACCACAAAATTTTCCTTGTAGGTTACAAGAGTGTATGACTTCAACAGGTAAAAATATTAAAGCATAAGGGTTGAATTAAATAAATGTAAAGGCTTTAGATTGCATCATTTTTATCATTCTACTCTGACTTTGTTTTCCTGGGTAATCTTAGGTATTGTCTTACTTATTTCACATTAATCGCATGAATGAGTTTACAAATTCATTTATCAGTATATTTTTATACAATTAAGCTACAAACTGAAAGTTATCAAACAAATGAAACAGAAACAAGGTGTTATAAGTGTTTGATCATTGATAGTGAGTTTATAAATGGCAGCTTTTTACTGCACATAGGACGAGATTAGGCACATGTACAAAGGAATTGTTATAGGCTATATTGTGCTCTATTCCTCAAATGCATCCAAAGCCCAGCTCCCAGTCCCTTAGAATGTGACTATTTTTGTTGGACTTGCTAGGCCATTGGGACATAAATAGATAATTTCAAACCTAATAGAATTAGGCTCAAATAGATAACCCTGAAATGACATGTGGAATTTTATTGCTTGACATTCCAGCAGCCTGGCACCAGCTTTCTTGAGTGCCACTTCTGGGACATCTGAAACTGGGGAAACCACAGGTTGCAAAGAAACAGCTTTGATAAACAACTGTCAAGGGGGATCTTATGTCCATTCAGATCCATCTTATGACAGTGAATGTGGCTCCCTGTGTGTATGCAAGACTCTCTCCCTAAAGAGGTTTTAAAAAGATGACTGCTCACTGCTCAGGGTGCTGAGCCTCACTTCAGATGCTGCCCTGCCTACAATAAAAGTCTTCTTTTTTTTTTTTTTTTTTTTTTTTTTGCCCTGACTGATCACCTCTGCAGCTTCCTTGGATGCAAACATCCTAAACTCTAACATTCAGTGCCAAAACCCAAGAAGGTGATTTGGAAGCAACTGGTCAATGGAGAATCTCTACCTCTCCACAGCTATTTTGACATATCAGTCATCACAGTCTTGGGATATGAGGTGAGTGTTTTTGAGTTCCTTCAGAAAACTTTGCCACACTTTTATTCTTTCTACTCATCTGAAAATCCCGGTGCTAGGTCAAGGTCCTTCCTCCAACTGGGGGGAACTATCCCTTTCTGGCCTGACTTCTTTAGCTTTGGAGATGCTGACGTGAAGACATGGTCTCAACATAAACATTGAGTAAGAGATCCAGAGATGCCTGCCCCTCTCCCTTCTTCCAACACTGGTTTTGACTCTCTGGGCCTCACCCTCACACCTTCTTACAAATGGAAAACCCTCATCACTCAATAGGGATTCAGCCTTTGGGCACTGCCTCCACAACTGTAAAACCCTATATTGAGGAAGATAAATTAAGCCAAAGAGGCTCATCTTTTTTTGCAACTTAGTTTCAGTACAACATAAGTTAGATAATAATAATCAGTGTTCCCCAAATGGGACCTTATCCCACAAATTCTTGGAGACAGACAGTTTCATCAATCACAGTGGAAAATGGTCTGAGGTTTTCTATGTAGTGCATTCTTCTGTCTCTGCAGTCACCCTAAACTCTGTCCTGCACCACCTATCAAATTCTCCTCCTCAGTGATAAGATCAGATCTCCTAATACCTCTTACTTAGGAAAGAAATCAGACCTCTAACATCTGAACCTCTAAAGACTGAGCTTGACTTTGAAGCTCATCATACTCCGCATGTCCTCCTCCTTACACCACCTTGTCGCCCTCAATAGAATTCCTCACCCTCCAGTCACGTTCTTCTCCCCAGTACCTCCCCCTCTGTCCTCCTATATCCACTTTACTCTTCCACCCCACCAGCAACTCTGAAAGGAGTTGTCCTCTCCTTCCCAGCCTCCATCTCTGTCCCCTCTCCTCCCCCCACTCTTTCCTTACTTGCCCTACTACCCATGCACATTCACAAGAACTGCTGTCGCATTCTGTTTTTCACTCTAGGTTCATCCCCTATCTTGATCTTCTGTGACTGTGATGGCATGGAGAGTATCATAAATATCCACATCCTATTCTCTGTCTCTCTGACTGTGCTGAAATTGAAAAGCATCTATGTTCCTACACCATGGACCCTACCCAATACAACAGGGGAGTTCTATGCCTTACTCACTCGTATGACTTCTCCCATCAGGATGCTTATGTCATTATTTCCTCTTCAGTTACACATGGTGAAAAGGCCTATATCTGGGCTGTCACTGCAGCCTTTGCTATCTTCTTTTTATTTTATTTTTTTGACAGGCAGAGTGGACAGTGAGAGAGAGAGAGACAGAGAGGGAGGTCTTCCTTTTCCGTTAGTTCATCCCACAATGGCAGTTGCGGCCGGTGCACCATGCTGATCTGAAGCCAGGAGCCAGGTGCTTCTCCTGGTCTCCCATGGGGTGCAGGGCCCAAGGACTTGGTCCATCCTCCACTGCACTCCCAGGCCACAGCAAAGAGCTGGACAGGAAGAGGAGCAACCAGGACAAAATCTGGCTCCCCGACCGGGACTAGGACCCGGTGTGCTGGCGCCACAGACAGGATTACCCTATTGAGCCGTAGCGCCGGCCTGCTATCTTCTTACACACACAATACCTAAACCAACACCCTACTGGAACAGATGCAGTCACATGGAATTTTTACCCCAATTCTGACTCCATGGGTCAAATAAAAATCATCCTTTCTCAAATAGCGTATCACATGGATTGAAAAATGTTGCCCTTAAGACTGTAAATTATGATAAAATTCTAGAAGTCAACAAAAAACCTATTGAAAACCCTCAAAAAGTTCTCATAAAAGTGGACTTCAAAGTGTTTAATAGGAAGAAGAAATCTTAAATGCAAATAGTAAAAAGGAATTAAGCTAAATACCAGCTATTGGATTCTGAATTTCAATGGGCCCAGAGAAAATCCTGTGTCCAATGCCCTTCATAGCCTCAAGGGCCTTGGTTCAAATGCCACAGGAAGAACATTTGGCAAAATCCTGCCCCAATCCTCAGGCTCTGCTTTCTTGTAGGAAATACTACAAGTCCTAGGAAATGGGGTCACGCCTTCCAACCCCAATCCTAAACTGGGATTATCCCTTCCTGAACTCTTTGAACCAGTTGCTAAGGATGAAGGCCTGGTTTGAAATCCTCCATTGTGCTCATCAACCAATATATACCCCAGGGTACCTCTTGAGGTAGCAGAAAAGCTGATCTCATTTCTTCTAGACATAGTAGCAACATATTCAGTTTTATAAGAACATGCAGGACCTTTAGTTCCTTCTTTCCTCTCTATTTTTGAAGTCAATGATGGAATTTCCCGTCTGCTCAAGACTCAAGATGCAAGACTCAAGACTCAACCCCTTATTTGCTCACAATCTATTTATGCTACCTGCCTGTATGATTCAGCCCCTTGGCCAGGATATACTGGTTAAGCTACACTGTTACAACCCTCCACTCCTCACGTATCTACTCTCCTATAACTAGACACCTCTCCAGAGATCCCCCAAATTTTGTGACTTCTAGTAGTTATCCTTTCCAGTAGCTAGGTAGATCCCCTTGTCTGGGACAATTGACCTCTTTCAAATTGCCCTCCACCACATCCTTATGAAAATATCTCCCTACAAAAGCAATTTCATATATGCAATAAACCTCTCACTTCTAGTTTTCCATTTCACAGTTTACATTATATGTTCCACTACCTGTCTGCTATCACTTAATTCTGATATATCTGTCAAAAAGCCTCTCTCCCTATGGCCGTCTCAGACCCCTAACTTTCCCCACCCACCAGGTCAGAGGGCAAGTTCCTGGACAAGACCTCAACCATATGCCTCTGGTCAAAAAGATAATGTATTTACTTGTCATCATTAATACCTTTCTCTTGTTCATCAGAGAAAGCAGATATGATGGTGACAATGTGTGCAAAATAAATCATACATCAGTTCATTTTCCTCACACCTATTCAGTTATACAATGAACTGGCTTTCATTTCTCAGATCACCCAGGGGATATCCACCTCCCTGAATATTAGCTGGAAACTCCATATGCCTTATTGCCACAATCCCCAGGCAGGTAGCAAGAGTAAACAGTCTTATAAAGACTCTTATCACAACACTTATATTTCAGATCCAAGTTACCCGGCCTTCTTTCCTCCCCACTTAACTTAAATAACTTTGTACCACACCCTGATCCCCACACAAGCTTAGTCCTTCTTAGAAGATGTTTTTGCCTGTCAGCAGCAGAAAAGTGGTGTCTCTGCTTATTTAGACAAAGTAGTGTTTTACACAACTGATCCAATCAGAGATACTGCTCTCAAGCTGGTGGACAGGGCTTCCAAGATTTGATAGCAGACTTCTGACCCCTGGAACAACTGATTTTAAGAATCGTCCTGTCTACCATGGATGGTGCCCCTTTTCACTCCTCTTATTATGATTTTTCTTCTTGTGACTCAAGGGTCATGCATCCTTCAATTACTAAAGTGATTTTTCCACTCCAGAACTTTACTCAAATCCATGTTGATACCATCCTTTTGCAAGGTGATAGCTGTTACCAAGCACTTCACCAATCTTAGTCCAAACACTGAGGGAGAGAGAAATCACTTTCCTGACTTGATCCTTTTTCAGCGTGAAGCAGCCAGTGAAACCATCTTCATATTTATACTCTGTGGCCCCTTCCCCAGGATCCTCTTCTATACAATACCAAAAGGTTTTTATTTTTCCCTTTCTACAAATATACATGCTGGATTTCTTAGGATTTGCCATTAACAAATGGCTAATTTAAAACCTGATAGAATTAGGCACAAATAAACACCCCTGGAATGACTTAATGGAATTTTATTGCTTAATTTTTTTTTTTTTTGACAAGCAGAGTAGACAGTGAGAGAGAGTGATAGAGAGAAAGGTCTACTTTTTCCATTGTTTCACCCTCCAATGACCGCTGCAGCCAGCGCGTTTCAGCCGGAGCACCACGCTGATCCAAAGCCAGGAGCCAGATGCTTCTCCTGGTCTCCCATGGGGGTGCAGGGCCCAGGCACTTGAGCCATCCTCCACTGAACTCCCGGACCACAGCAGAGAGCTGGACTGGAAGAGGAGCAAGCGGGACAGAATCCAGTGCCCCGACCGGGACTAGAACCCAGTGTGCCTGCGCCACAGGCAGAGGATTAGCCTATTGAGCCATTGCACTGATCTATTGCTTAGATTTTCAATGGCCTGGCATGAACTTTTATGAGTGCAACTCCCAGGGCATTCCAAGCTGACAAAATCATATGCCATAAATAAACAGCCTCTATAAACAATAATCAAGGGGTTCTTACAATCATTCGGATTCAACGTATTGTGGTAGATTTGGGTCTCTGCATGTGTGCAAGACTCCCTCCTCAGATAAGAAATTTAAAAAGATGACTGCCTGCCTCTTGAGAGACTGAACCTCACTTCAGACTCCAGTTCACTGAGCGTGCAACTGACTTCTACCATGGTGTTCTGCCTTCAGTAAAAGCTTTTTTCCCTGACTGATCACATCTACACCTTCCTTATAACCAGAATTCCTAAAACCTAATAATTGGAGATGAGACCTTTAAAGAGATGACAAGGTTAGAATGAGACCATTAGGGTGGCATCTAATTGAATCTAATTGATATCCTTATAAAAAGAAGAAATTTGTATACACAAAGATACTATAGTTAAGAGCACATATACAATGTTAAGAGCACAAAAGTAAGAACATAGAATGAAAGCAGCCATCTGCAAGCCAAGAAGAGAGGCCTCCAAAGAAATCAAACCTATCAACGGCTTGATGTTTGGCTTCAAGCTTTCAGAATTGTGAGTAAACCAATTTCACTTTTGAAGCCAATTATCCATAGAATTTTGAATTACAGGTCTAGAAAGCCTTGTAAATATTTTTCTTATTTAGACAAAAAAGGGTAACTATAAATAAGGAGAGGGAAAAAGCCTACAAAAATTAGAAATCATATTACTTACAAATAAATTTATTTCAGAGCTAAATGTCAATACTAGAGTACTCAGCATGCACTATAAAAAATGCTAACAATATAAAAACTACATAGCTTAGGAAGAAAGGGAAAAATTTTTTGACAGGCAGAGTGCACAGTGAGAGAGAGACAGAGAAAAAGGTCTTCTTTCCTTTGGTTCACCCCCCAATGGCCGCTGCAGCCTACACACCGTGCTAATCCGTAGCCAGGAGCCAGGTGCTTCTCCTGATCTCCCATGTAGGTGCAGGGCCCAAGGACTTGGCCCATCCTCCACTGCACTCCTGGGCACAGCAGAGACCTGGATTGGAAGAGGAGCAATCAGGACAAAATCCAGCGCCCTGAACAGGACTAGAATCTCTGGTGCCAGGGCCGCAGGCAGAGGATTAGCCTATTGAGCCATGGTGCCAGCCAGCGCCCTGAACAGGACTAGAATCTCTGGTGCCAGGGCCGCAGGCAGAGGATTAGCCTATTGAGCCATGGTGCCAGCCAGGGAAATATTTTCATGCATTAAATTGACAGAGTTTTTGCCTCCATGTAAGTTTGAGAGCAATCTTAGAACAATATTCTAAGATTGTTATTGTATTCTAATTGTTCTATTTAGGATTCAATATTTGGTAGTTTGGAAAATAAATTTTTACAAATCAACAGAGCAGGGGCCCAAACACTTGGCCATTGTGTGCTGCTTTTTCCCAGGCCATTACCACTATACCATAATACCATCCCAAAATACTATAATTTTGGGTGGACATATTTGCTATGTATAAATGCTCCAAAGTATTTTATCTTTTGAATATTTGATATCATAAAAAATTCTTTAGTTTTATATAAGACTTTAGTATAATTATTTATATGTGAATAAATTTCCAATGAATTCATTGAAAAAGACAAAAATTACACTTAGAGTGGTTTGTTGAAATTGCTCCTTTTCAAAACTATTACCAATGATAGAGAAGTGACCTGTAAATCACTATACATAACAGTATAGAAAACATCAAAATATAAACTATTAGTAATACAAGAATAACACAAGTCAGAATTTAGAAAAGAATCATGATCTAGGAAGAATTTTGGCTACTATTTAAATGATGAATCATATTTCTAGTTCCTGGAGATGGTGTGGAACTATTCAAGGACTAGCAAAACTAAAGGAAAGGCACAGCATCTCAGAAAATATTTAATTCAATTAATTTTGTTAATACTTATGTAAAACTAGCTTAGAGAGAGATAGATGATAGATAAGATAGATTAAACAATAGAAATATACTCTATATTGTATAAGCATTAGGATTTAGAATTTGATCATATATTTTCCTTATTCACTGTACAGTTTCAAATTGTTACTCAATGCTATAGGTGTTAATTCTATGAGCCTAAAACCTTCAGTCATCACATTTTTTAAACCAAATGTATCCAAAATTTTGTTACAAAAAACCTCCCTAGTCTGGAGAAAGAGATGGACTTCCAAATACATGAGGCACATGGAACTCCTTATAGATATGACCAGAAAATATGTTCATCACTACACATTGTAGTCAAGCATTGAAAAGCATAACATAAAGCAAAGATTCTAAAATGTGCACAAGATACATGCCAGTTTACTTTCAGAGAATATCAATTAGACTCACAGCTGACGACTAGTCAGAAATCCACAGGCTAGGAGAGAATAGAGGGACATAGTTCAGGTTTTAAGAGAAAGAAAAAAATGTAAACTCTGAATATACCTTGTGAAGCAGTCATTTATGAATGAGGTTAAATAAAGACCTTTCATAACTATCAGAAATTGAAAGAATTTGTCACAACTCATCCAGCTTTACAAAATGCTTAAGGAGAAGCTACACACAGAAATACAGAAAGATAGCCATTATTATGAAAGCATATGAAGGCAGAAAATCTCGAAGTACAATTACAAAGAAAATCCAAAACAGATAGGCAGTTTTCATGGAGAAATAGCAAGTCAAAATTGTTACTTACCAATGATAAACTTGAATCTAAATTTCCTAAACTCTCCAATAAAAAGATACAAGCTGGCTGGATAGATTAACAAGCAAGACCCATCTATTTACTGCCTACAAGAAACACACCTCACCAACAAAGATACTCAGACTGAAAGTGAAAGGATGGAGAAAGATATCCCTTGCTAACAGAAAGCAAAAAATAAAAAGCAGGTGTAGCCATCCTAATATTAGACACAATGGACATTAACACCAAAGCTGTTAAAAGAGATGAAGAAGGACACTATGTAATGAATGTAATGATTAAGGGATAAATTCAAAGGAAAATGTAACTATAATAAATATATATGCACCCAATGACAGGGCACCTGGCTATTTAAAAAATGGTAATGAATCTAAATGGAGACATAGACCCCAACACAAGGGTAATGAGGACTTCAACACTCCACTTTCATCAATGGACAGATAAATCAGACAGAAAATCAAAAAAAGAAACAATATAGCTAACGGTCACTGTGGGCCAAATGGACCTAACAGATATCTACAGAACTTTTTATCCCACAGTTGTGGTATACACATTCTTCTCACCAGTGCATGCAATTTTCTCTAAGATTGAAAATATGCTAGACCATAAAGAAAGACTCAGTAAAAACAAACCAACAAGCAAACAGAATGAAATCATACCATGCATCTTCTTTGAACAAAATGGAATGAAGCTGGAAATCAACAACTTGAAAATATCTAGAACATATACAAACACATGGAGACTGAGAAACATGCTCCTGAATGAAAAGTGCATCACAGAAGAAATCAAAAGAGAATTCAAAAAATTTCTGGAAATTAATGAAGATGACAATATAACATTTCAAAACTTGTGGGATATAAAAGCAGTGTAAGAGGGAAATTTATAGTAATTGATGCCTACATCAAGAAATTCAAAAGGCATCAAGTATATGAGCTATGAATGCATTTCGAGGACCTTGAAAAACAGCAACAAGACAAACCCAAAATTAGGAGCAAGAAAGGAATTATTAAATTAGGAAAGAAATAGAATTGAAACCAAAAAACACACAAAAGATCTGTGAAATTAAGAGCTATTTTTTGAAAAAATAAAGAAAGCCGAAGCACCATTGTCTCAATTAAGCAAGAAAAAGAGGGAGAAGACATAAATCAGTAGAATCAGAGATGAAAAAGAAACTGTTACAGGAAAAACCAAAGATATAAAAAGGCTCATTAGGAGTTACTACAAAGAACTGTTAGCCAACGTATTGGAAAATTTGACAAAATGGATAGATTCTTGAACACATATAATTGAGTCAGGAAGACAGAAAACATAAACAGACATAGAAAGTCAAGAAGACATAGAAAACATAAACAAGCCAATAACCAAGGCAGAGATTGAATTAATAATAAAAGTCTCCCAAAAAAGAAAAGCCCATGTCAAATGACTCCGAAGCTGAATTCTACCAGATGTTTAAATAGCACTAACTCCAATTCTTCTCAAGCTATTTAAAACAATTAAAAGAAGAAAGAATCCTTCCAAACTCCTTCTATGAAGCCAGCATCACCTTAATTACTAAGCCAGAAAATGATACAGCATAGAGAGAACTACAGAGCAATATCCCAATGAATAGAGATGTAAAATTCCTTAATTGAATTCAACAATAAACCTGAAAGATCATTCACCCAGACCAAGTGGAATTTCCTTGGTATGCAGGAATGGTTTAACATTTGCAAATCAATAAATGTGATACATCACATTAATAAACTGAAGCACAAAATCCATATGGTTTTTTCAATAGATGCAGAAAAAGCATTTGGGAAAGCACAATGTCTTTAATGATGAAAATCTTGAGCAAAATGGGTTTAGAAGGAACATACCTTGAGAAAATCAAGGTAATTGATGACAAACCCAAAGCCAGCCTCATACTGAACAGGTAAAAGATGAAAGTATTGCCGGCATCGTGGCTCACTAGGCTAATCCTCCGCCTAGCGGCGCTGGCACACCGGGTTCTAGTCCCGGTTGGGGCGCCGGATTCTGTCCTGGTTGCCCCTCTTCCAGGCCAGCTCTCTGCTGTGGCCAGGGAGTGCAGTGGAGGATGGCCCAGGTGCTTGGGCCCTGCACCCCATGGGAGACCAGGAAAAGCACCTGGCTCCTGGCTCCTGCCATCGGATCAGCGCTGTGCGCCAACTGCAGCGCACCGGCCGCGGCGGCCATTGGAGGGTGAACCAACGGCAAAAGGAAGACCTTTCTCTCTGTCTCTCTCTCTTACTGTCTACTCTGCCTGTCAAAAAATAAAATAAAATAAAATAAAATAAATAAAAAAAGATGAAAGTATTTACACTAAGATCCAGAACCAGACAAGGATGCAAATTGGAAAGGAGGAAACAACCTATCCCTGTTTGTAGATGACATTATTCTATATATATGACATTCAAAGATAATACTAAGAGACTATTGGATCTCATAAAAGAGTTTGTTAAAGTGGCAGGATATAAAATTAACACATAAAGTCAATAGTCTTTGTATATACAGGCTATGCAATGGCCAAGAAAGAAGTTAAAAGATCAAACCCATTCACAATAACTATAAAGAATTAAATACCTTGGAATAAATTGAACCAAGGACATCAAAGATCTCTACGGTGAAAATTACAAAACATTAAAGAAAGAAATAGAAGACACAACAAAATGGAAAAAAAAATCCCATGTTCATGGATTGGAATAACCAATATCATCAAAATGTCCATACTACCAAAAGCCATTGACAAATTCAGAATACAAACAACATTCTTCTCAGATATGTAAAAATGATGCTAAAATTCATATGAAAACACAAGAGACCCCTAATAGCTAAAGCAATCTTATACAGCAAAAGCAAAGCCAAAGGCACCACAATGGCAAATCTCAAAACATACTACAAGTCAGTTTTAATCAAAACAGTCTGGTACTGGGGAAAAAAACAGACTTGTAGACCAATAAAACAGAATAGAAATTCCAGAAGTCAATCCACACATCTACAATAAACTTCTTTGACAAAGTAACTAAAATCAATCCCTGGAGCAAGCAGTTTCTTCAACAGATGTTGCTCAGAAATATAGATCTTCATGCAGAATTATGAAAAGAGATCCTTATCTTACATCTTACACAAAAATCCAATAAAAATGTATGAAAGGCCTAAATCTATGACCGTTACCATCAAATTACTGGAGAACATTGGGGAAAATCTACAAGACATTGGCATAGGCAAAAATTTCTTGGAAAAGACCACAGAAGCACAAGCAATCCAAGCAAAGTTGACAAATAAGAGTACTTCAAATTGAGAAATTTCGGCACTACAAAAGAAACACTCAACAAAGTGAAGAGTCAATAAACAGAATGAGAGAAAATATTTGCAAACCATAAAATTGATAAAGGATTAATATCCAGGATATAAATAGAGGTCAAGAATCTTAATAACAATGAAACAAACAATTCAGTTCAGAAACGGGCAAAGACCTTGGACATGTGTTTTTCAAAGAAGGAAATTCAGATGCCAACAATCACATGAAAAAATGGTCAGGATCTCTATCTATCAGGAAATGCAAATGAAAACCACAATTATGTTTCACTTCCCCTTGTTAGAATGGCTCCCAAACAGAAATCAAAAAACAATAAATGATGGCAAGGATGGTGGGAAAATGTACCTTAATCCACTGTTGGTAGGAAGGTAATCTGATTCAGCCATTGTGGAAGCCATTGTGACCACCCAAGTTGGGCATGTTAGATCTCCTACACTGTCATCAGAGGCCTGAGTTTAATCACATCTATTGTGATTAAAATCCAGGGTTAGCCCATAGTGGGCACAATCCACTGATGCTGATGATGAACCACATGAAGGATCTGTGCATTCCTTGGTGTGATCATGTAACCCTCAGCAATGACTCACCCCTGCTGTCAATGAGCTCTGAGCCTCTGACACAGTGATTGCCCAGAGATCCACCTGCACCCCACACCCTCTGTGCAGTCACAGGATTCCCACAGTCACAGTGTGCAAGATTCCTGCAGTCACAGCATGTAGAGGTTATCTTCGCTGCCCCACAAGCCTGCACCATCTAGGGAGAGAGCACAGTCATTTTCAGAGCCAGCTGCCTCTGGGTGCTCCACCTTTGCAATTTGAGCCCTTGACCTTTTAACAGGTTGAGAGGATGGGTGCACCTCACAATCCAAAGTGGGCACCCAGCCCCTTGTCAACCCTCCCAGCCAAGATTAAAGGCAATTGGAAACAGAAATTTCATCCTCTGCTAAATTCCCCTGGTCCTGTGTGTATGCAGCTTCTACTTGTGTCAGTATGGGACCTTCTCTCCTCCAGTTGCTTGGCGCCCTTGAGGGGATGGAGAGACAGAAATTACATTTCCTTTGCTGGTTATGGGGTACCATGCCCCCAGCTGGGGCAGCAGGTCAGACTCAAAGACAGTGCTATCCCCAAGGCTCTTACTCGGAGAGTATCATAAGTGGCACCAGTTGTTGCAGTCTGCTCTCACCTCACTCTCAGAATCTGGCGTTTCCTCCAGTCCTCAGCTACAGGGCTTATGGATATTGTCCCATTTTCTACTGTGCATCTGTATTTTCCATGCTACTCCACAGCTTACTCTTCCTTATGTAGAATTTCCACTGTGAACTTCTCTCCAACTCTCCTCTGGAAATACACTTCCTCTGCTTTTATTCTGTTATCTTCTCCTGGCAAGAATCAGCACATCTTTTCCCTATTCAGCCATCGTGGAATCCCCTCCTCAACAATTCTTATTTTCACTTTCCTAGGTTTTAATCTTACCATTCAGAAAACAGTCCTAGAATGATTCAAGTAAGAATTTATCTCTTCAGTATCAGAAGACATACATACTTTGGTTTAGTGAGAACAAAAGTCCCATAGGTAGTAATTCAGTTTCTCTTATGAGCTGTTTGCACAAGAATGTCCACTGGCACTCTGTATCTCCAAGGCAGTAAAAATAATTTATTTTCAGGAAATTTTAAAAACTGAAAAATTTTAAAAAATGAATAAAAGGGTATCTTACAGAGTTTGTGGAAAATAGAATTCAATTTATTTTGGTGGAAAATTTTGTGATTTCTATGCATAGTATTTCATAATACAAATTTTCCATGACCTTTTACAGAATCCTTCATATCTGTCCATACATAAATATTAAATATACACTTATGTTCATAAATGTATATACATATGCACAGACATTAATATATCACTGACATAGTATTTCACAATACTATACCATCTTTGCTTCAATTAAAAATCTTTTTTTCAGTACAAATTTAATACATTGAAATACTGTATTTTAAGCATGATTTCTGTTTTACTGTCAATTTCCCATTATATATGAGGTATACCAAATTTTCCCAGAAAATGTAAGCAATGGTGATATGGATTTGATCATCAGGCTTCTAAAATCATTGAAATTCCAATCTGTGTCTGCTGAGAACCTTGGCTACCACTTTTTACTTTCCTACCAGGCAATAAAATCAGTCAGAACAAAAAAGATGGTCAGAATATAGAGATTTAGTCACTAAGAGAAGTAATATTTATGTCCTATATCCTGAAGCTTTCAAGTGCAAAAGTCAAAATTTACATTTTTTTTTCAGAGATAAATTCTAACCTTTTTACTATCTTGCAGAAAGAGAGGAGGAAACATATTCTAATCAAAGAGTCATGTGATCTTTCAGAAAAGTTCATTCAAAATGAATTTGAATGAACAAGCCAAAATAATCCTGTTATGAGTTTTTGGCACCCAAATGAGGAAAGCTAATGATGGAGATCAGATAAGTTATATTAAACATAGAAATAAGGTGTATGAGGTGGATTGTCTACCTAGCTTATCTTTACCATATCTACTTTTCTGAAACAACTTCAGTAAATGAAAACAAAATATCTTTCAACTACTGTCAAGTTGTTGCTTCTGCTATTTCTTTCCTAAACTTGTGAGTCATGACCCCAGATTTCTTTTTTTTTTATTTATTAAAAGAGTTACAGCTGGCACTGTGGCTCAATAGGCTAATCCTCCGCCTTGTGGTGCCGGCACACCAGGTTCTAGTCCCGGTCGGGGCGCCGGATTCTGTCCCGGTTGCCCCTCTTCCAGGCCAGGCTCTGCTGTGGCCAGGGAGTGCAGTGGAGGATGGCCCAGGTCCTTGGGCCCTGCACCCCATGGGAGAGCAGGATAAGTACCTGGCTCCTGCCATCGGATCAGGACGGTGCACCGGCTGTGGCGGCCATTGGAGGGTGAACCAACGGCAAAGGAAGACCTTTCTCTCTGTCTCTCTCTCTCTCACTGTCCACTCTGCCTGAAAAAAAAAAAAAAAAGAGTTACAGAGAGAGAGGGAGATGCACAAACACACATACATGCACACACATGCATACAGAAAGAGAGAGAGACAGATGTTCCATCTGCTGGGTTCACTCACCAAATTGCTGTAAAGGCCAGGTCTGGGTCAGGCCAAAGCCAGGATCCAGGAGCTTTCTCTGAGTCTTCTATATGGATGCTGGGGCCCAAGTACTTGGAAGCACTTGGGTCATCCTCTGCTGCTTTCCCAGGCTCATTAGCAGGGAGCTGAATTGGAAGTAGAGCAGTCAGGACTAGAATAAGCAACCATATTGGATATCAGCATTGCAGGAAGGCAGTTTTGCCTACTAGACCACTGGCCCCATCTTAAGAAACTTTTTTTTCTTAAAGGATCATGACCAGTATAATCAGCCCCTCTAAGTCAATTACATAGGAAAGGGGAAGGAAAAGGAAGACAGAAAAAGAAAGACAGAGAAAGACAGAAAAACTGTGTGATTATACAGCAACTATTCCACTAAAAAGTGGTGGTTCTGTCATCATACAAAATTAAATTTTATCTCCTCCAAAAGAAAGGAGAATCATAAGGAAATCAATTTATACACTCAAGATCCAAGCTGATCAAAGCACAACTAACTCACAGATAATGCTGACATCAAGTTCTGGACTGATTTCCTCTCACTTTGGGACCTAATTTATAGATCTCAAAATGTCTTAAAATCAATAAATTTAAGTATCTCTAAAGCTTCATAACGGAGTTGTAGAAATAATACCACCAATCAGATAGGGTTTGCTTGAGCCTATATGCTTTGATGTTTCCATCATAACCACATGATTAGAAACCTTAAGTATTTTTGAAAGCTGCTTCATAAATAAACATATGGCCACTGGTACTGTAGTCTTCCTGAATACAATCAAAATGGAGAAATTAAAATGACTATAAAGTAGAAATTTATGTCAAAAAAATCTACTCAGTTCTCAAAAACCTATCAGAAATGTGAAAACAAAGTTAATTGCTGTTAGTTATATTTTTAAAACAATATATATGTATATCTGTATAGATATAGATGTATAATATATACTGTTAGTAACCCAAAAAGAAAAACTAGACACTACATACACATAAATAAGTGTGTGTGTGTGTGTGTAGGAATTTCATTTTCAAAGGTGAGGTGAATGCTGGATTTCATCATCACTGCAAAGTGTTTGGTTCTGATTTTTTATCAAATTGTGTATATTAGCTTTCATAGAACAGAATTTAAGTCTGAACAATTTATTTACTTAAACCTCATTTTTTACTACTGTCAAGCAAATATAGTATAATCACAAAAACATCTTGTCTCCTCTAACTTGATGAAATTTGTATTACCTAAACCTTTGTCCATGTCAATTTTTATTCCCTTAAATTTTATTATTTTTATTCTCCAATTTTGATCAATTAGAATGTGCATCATATATAATACATGCATAAAATATTTCAAAATTTAGTTTTAATGGCAAATAGAAATGCATCCTATTTTCTCATTGTTTTATGAATCTTTTGTTCCTATATCATCCTGCTTATTTCTCACAACCTTCTTTCTTTAGTTCCCTCAATTTTGCTTAACTGACAGTATTTCATTATTTTTATAATTCTTGATATGAATATGATTCAAGGTTCATAAAAACTGTGTATTGTGAATTTTTGTGTATGGATTTCAAAAATTTTTGCACTAAAATAATCAAGATGAACATTCAGTCTAATGGTTAAGACATGCGTGTCCCACATTGGAATATGTGTTTGATACATTTGATACACACCACCAATTCCTGATTTCAGCTTCCTGTTAACGCAGATCTTGGAAGGCAGTGATGGTGGACTAAGTAATTGGTTTCCTATCATCCACATAACAGACATGGATTGAATTATCAACGCCCGGCTTCAGTCTCAGTGTAGTCCCAGCTATTTTAGGCATCTGGGGAGTGAACCAGTGGATGGGAGCACTCTCTCTCTCTCTCTCTCTCTACCTCTCTCTCTCTCTCTCTCAGTCTCTATACCTTTCAAACAATTAAATAATGTTTTGTATAAAAATATAGTTATGTAATCTTTGTATTTCTAGATAGTAATAATTTGCCTGACCAATTGTTTTCAATTGTGCCCAGACTCTTCACTGTCTCTTCGTTCTGTTGATAGTATCCTTTGATGCACAGAAGCTTCTTAATTTGATATAATCTCATGTCTCTGTTTTTGGTTTTATTGACTGCTTTTGGGGTCTCATAAAAAATAATCTATGGGCTGGCATTGTGGTGTAGAAGGTAAAGCCAGTTGAAGTGCTGGCTGCTCTATTTCTTATCCACTACTGCTAATGTGCCTGGGAAGGCAGAGGAAGATGACCCAAGTAAAAGGCACCCAGGTGGGATACCTGGATAGTGTTCCTCTTTCCTTGCTCCTGGCTTTGGACTGGCCCAGACTTGACCATTGCTGCCATTTGGGAGAGCGAGCCAGTAGGTGGAAGGTATCTTTCACTCTCTGTCTCTCTCTCCCCTTCTCTCTATCTCTGCCTCTTCCTCTGTCTTCTGTAATTCTGCCTTTGAATTAAATAAATAAATCTTTAAAAAATCTATACCAATGATTAGGTTTTTCTCCATTAATTTCACTGTTTCAGTTTTTTCAGTTAAGACTGACTGATTTGGAGTTAATTTTTTTTATTTATTTTTTATTTTTTATTTTTTTTTGACAGGCAGAGTGGACAGTGAGAGAGAGAGACAGAGAGAAAGGTCTTCCTTTGCCGTTGGTTCACCCTCCAATGGCCGCCGCGGCCGGCGCCCTGCGGCCGTCGCACTGCGCTGATCCGATGGCAGGAGCCAGGAGCCAGGTGCTTTTCCTGGTCTCCCATGGGGTGCAGGGCCCAAGCACCTGGGCCATCCTCCACTGCACTCCCTGGCCACAGCAGAGGGCTGGCCTGGAAGAGGGGCAACCGGGACAGAATCCGGCTCCCCGACCGGGACTAGAACCCGGTGTGCCGGCGCCGCTAGGCGGAGGATTAGCCTAGTGAGCCGCGACGCCGGCCTGGAGTTAATTTTTTAAAAAAGATTTATGTATTTGAAAGGCAGAATGACAAACTGAGTAAGTGAAGCAGGAAGGCAGAGAGAAGAAGAGAGAGACACAGAGAGAGAGAGACATACAGAGACATATTACTCCCTTCAATCCGCCGGTGCACTCCCGAAATGGCTGAAACAGTCAGGTCTGGGCCAGGCTGAAGACAAGAGCCAGGAACTCTCTGGTGTCCCACATGAATGACAGGAACCCAAGCACCTGGACCATTTTCCAATCCCTTACCAGGCACATTATTTGGGAGATGAATTGTAAGTGGTCTAACCAGAACTTGAACAAGTACATCAAATGTGGACGCTGGTGTTGCAAGCAGTAGCTTAACCTGCTTGCACCACAGTGCTGACCCCTGACTTTGGTATAGAGTAAGAGAGGACTGAGTTTCAATCACGTGCGTATAGATATCCCGTTTTCCCAGGACCCTTTATTTAAAAGGATATCCTTTCTCCAATGTTGTTCTTGGCACCTTAATTGAAAATGATTTGACTTCTAGATATTAGAGCTTATTTTGGTTCTCTCACTTCTGTTAATTTGGTCTGTGCGTTTTTATGCCAGGATTATGCTATTTTGGTTGCTATACCGCTTTAGTATGTCTTGAAATCAGGTATTGTGCTACCTTCACCTGTTTTGTTTTGCTTTGTTTTTATTTGTTTGTTGCTATTGTTGAAGATTGCTTTCAAGTATGGAGTTTTTCATACTTCCATATATATTTTAGAAAAGGTTTTCTAGTTCCGTGAAGAATGTCATGGGCATTTTGGTGTGGATGGAATTGGACCTATAAATTGTCTTGGGTATTAGGAAAATTTTTACAATATTGATTCTTCCATCTATGAACATTGGATATCTTTTTATTTATGTGTGTGTCATCCTCAATTTCTTTTTTAACTCTCTTAATTTTCAAATAGAATTTTTTTCACTTTCTTTGTTACATATACTTGTAGGTATTTTTGTACCAATTATAAATGAGATTATTTCATGATTTCTTTCTCACAAGTTCTTTATTGGAGTGTAAAAATGATTTTTCAAAAAGATTTATTTGTTTATTTGAAAGTGCTACAGAGTGAGGGAGAGAGAGAGCAAGAGAAAGAATCTTCCATCATCTGATTCACTCCCCATATTGCTGTAATAGCAGGGCTGACCCAGGCTGAAGCCAGGAGCCTGGAGCCAGGAGCTTCTTCCAGGTCTCTCAGATATCTCAGGTGTATGGCAGGGACTCAAGTACTTGGGTGTTTTCTTTCTTTCTTTCTTTCTTTCTTTCTTTCTTTCTTTCTTTCTTTCTTTCTTTCTCTCTCTCTCTCTCTCTCTCTCTCTCTCTCTCTCTCTTTCTCTATCTCCATCCCTCCTCCCTCCCTCCCTCCCTTTCTTTCCTCCTTACTCCCTTCCCTCCTTCCTCCCTTCCTTCCTGGTTCTTTCATTCTTTCTTTTTTAGCAAAGCAAGATTTAAGTCAGAAACCTCCTGCCACAGCAGCCAGGAAGAGGAGTCTTGCCTTAAACCCAGTTCGGGGGAGAATCAACAAAGCGTGGGAACAAAAGAAGCCAAAGGGCTGGGATTGTAATCCTGGCAATTGATAAAACATAAAAGCCATCAGAAAGGTGGGATAGGTAATTTCTTCTTTCTAGAAACTCAGAAAGTGGAATCAGGGCTTTTATCTTGCTAAAGGCAGGTTCTGGGGATAAGCATGTATCTTGTACTCTCCCTTTTTCATTCCAAAATAGACCTCACCTAACAACCTATTAGCCCATCTGCCCTATCCCCCCATCCCAGAAGTATGGACCCTAACGGCTGTTAGAGATATGAGGGTGCTGACCACTCTGGCTGCTTCATTTGGAAGAGGACATCATTGAGGGACAGTGGTAGAACAATCCTCTGAGGGTTCATCTTGCCACACTTTGGTAAAGTATAACTGTATAAAAATCTTTTAACTGTTTCTTACCTGTATTCAAAACCTAGTTTAATGTAATTTTGAGTTAAATTCTGTATGTTCTTTTAAGCTGTCCTAAGTGATAGACTCATGCTGATATCACACGCTAATCCTTTTAACTCAAGGTTTTTATGTTTTGTAACTGACCTAAGTAACAAAGTTTTATGTATTTCAGGAAGTTTATGTGTTTTCTGTTGCCTTCATCAAGTTTAACGGCTTTAAAAATTTGAATCTTAAGGAAGTTAACTTTATCTGATTGGATCTAGCCCAGAGCCTTGGTTATAATGCTTAGTTTTAACTTTGATCATGGAAGCTTTAAAACTGAATCTTTGCCATTGCAACTTCTAGCTAGAACCCTGGAACTCTCAAAAGATGACGCTGTCAATCGGGAAAGATAATAACTATCTTACATGCTTTGTGTTATCCAGGACTAAACAACTAGAAGCCACCAAACTTAAGGTTATACTCCAGAAAATGCCCCCAAGGAAATCTGCATTCTACCAGGGACCCATGGGCCATCTGCTGCTGCTTTTCCCAGCCCAGTATAAGGGACTGGATAGGAAGTGGAATATCCAGTGAATGAAAGGGTGCTCATATGGGATGCTGGCATTGCAGGTGGTGAATTTAGCAATCTAATAGCCTTTTGGTGAAGTCTTTAGATTTCTCTACATATACAATATATCATCAACAATTAGACTTCCTCTCTTCCTATTTTGGCTCCTCTCATTTATTTCTCTTGGTTTATTGTTCTGTCTAAAATTTTCAATACTATAGTTATGCGAACAACAATGATAATAGTTGACATCCCTGTTTTTACCAACATTTTTCTGGATACATATGGGTAAATGATTGTAGAAATATCTGAACAAAAATTGCACTATTTTCTGCAGTTCTGTAGCATATGATTTTATTGTATTAAGCTTTACAGATGATATTTCATTTTCATCATTGTTACAATGATATTACTTTCAAATTTTCAAAATTGTTTTTCACTTTTTTTTCAGTTAAAAGTGTCTTTGCTTTGGTATACTTAAGTTTCCCTTTTGAGTGCTCTCATTAGCAAAACATGCATAGATACATAAAACTACTTTTAAGCAATGTGTATGTTCATGTTTTTTTCAGCAATGAAAGGCTAGTTGTTCACAAAAATCAAAAATATATTTTCAATTCTTAGTTATATTAATTCCAGAGGAAAAAAGGGGAGTTTTTTAAATTTTTATTGCCATCGCCATTTTATGTATTGGGATGCTGCCTAATTATTATTACATAAGGATACTAGTAATTTATCTTCTAATATTTTAAAATATGGCAAATGGGAGCCAATGCTGTGATACAACACAAAACCGCTGCTTGCAGTGCTGGCATCCTATATGGGATCATGGCTGCTCTACTTCACATCCAGCACGATGCTATCAGCCTGGGAAAGCAGAAGAGAATGCTCTGAGTCGTTGGCCCCTGCACCTATATGGGCAACCTGGAAGAAACCCCTGGCTCCTGGCTCAGGCTTGGCCCTGCTCTGGCTGTTGTGGCCATTTTGGGAGAGAACCAGTGGATGGAATATTTCTCTGTCTCTTCCTCTCTAAATTTTCCTTTCAAGTAAAATAAATAAATCTTTCTAAAAATATGGCAACTAAACTAGTTATTAGCTCATATTAAAATATTAGGCACCATGAAGTGGCAGATACTCTACTCTTTACTCTTACTGAGACATAAAACAAAAAAAAAAGTCTTAATAATAAAGCTAATCCAAACAATAAGTTGTAGTCCACTTGGTATTTCTAAATCTGGACACCTTAGACCAGGTAATCTATAAACAATACAAATTTTTGTAGCTTTTGGTTTTGGAGGGCAAGGATTCTAAAATCCAGAGGTCACATCTGGTGAGAGTCAGCTTGATGCATGATTACACTGCTAAAGACATCCTATGATGGGAGAGCACACACAGAAAAGGGGGGACCAAACTTACAGAAGCATTTTGATTTATGTATTTATAATTAATAGCAAATACATTTATCTACATATGTTTACATTATAAATATATTTAAGTGGATACATGAGGCAAATGTACAACATTTTTTTACTTAGTTAAGAATTTTAAAATTTATATATCTATACATTGATGGTAAATCATTGATCATTTTGCAAAGACAAAAATTCATATTTTCTCATGTCCTATCATAGGACTCAGGTGTGAATACTTTGCTTTTGCTGAAAATAGTTTATAAAACATCAAGATATAGCTCAAGATATTATAATGTTAAATAATATTAAACTATGCACACACACACGTTACAATTAGAAAATAGTTTGATAAGATTTTCCATGGTGTTGCTTGAGTATAGAAAGCACCATGGTAGTAGTAGCATATTTTATTTACTCAGTTGTCTATTGTAATACATACCATCTAAGTAATATGTTAAGTACATTTTATTTGATTATTTAAAATTTTACAAATGTAAGAAATGTAAATATGCCACTTTTTTGCATAGATCATTTAGAAATTTCACTGATTTAATCACAGTGTGCTTGCAATTGAAAAGGAAAGACTATACAGTTGACATACCACATTTAACCACAGTTCATTTTTTTCTTTTATTTAATAAACATAAATTTTGAAAGTACAACTTTTGGATTATAACAGTTTTTCCCCCCATCACATCCCTCCCACGTGCAAACATCCCATCTTCTACTCCCTCTCCCATTCCAATCAAGATTTATTTTAATTACCTTTATATACAAAAAATCAACTTAGTATATACTAAGTAAATATTTAAACAATTTGCACACAAAGTATAAAGTACTAATTGAATACTAGTTTTATCATTAATTTGCATAGCAGCAAACAATAAGGACAGAGATCCTACATGAGGAGTAAGTGCACAGTGACTCCTGTTGTTGATTTAACAATTGACACTCTTGTTTATGGCATCAGTAATCACCCTAGGCTCTTGTCATGAGCTGTCAAGGCTATGGAAGCCTCTTGAGTTCATAAATTTCAACCTTATTGAGACAAGGCCATGGTCAAAGTGGAAGTTCTCTCCTCCCTTCAGAGAAAGGTACCTCCTTCTTTGATGACCCCGTTCTTTCTACTGGGATCTCACTCGCAGAGATCTTTCATTTAGGTCATTTTTTGCCACAGTGCCTTGACTTTGCATGCCTGAAATGCTCTCATGGGCTTTTTAGCCAGATCTGAATGCCTAAAGGGCTAATTCTGAGGCCAAGTGCTATTTAGGGCATCTGCCATTCTATAAGTCTGCTGTGTATTCCACTTCCCATATTGGATCCTTCTCGCCTTTTTAATTCTATGAGTTATTATTAGCAGGAACTGGTCTTGTTTATGCGATCCCTTTGATACTTAATCTTATATTTATGATTAGTTATAAACTTAAACTGATCACTTTGACTAGTAAAATGGCATTGGTACAGGCCTGCTTAATGATATTTAGAATCCCATGGCATGTTTCTAGCTCTACCATTAGGGGTAAGTCCAAGTGAGCATGTGTTGAACTGCACATCTCCTCCCTCTCTTATTCCCACACTTATTTTTAATGGGTATAAATTCAGTTAAATTTAAACATATAAGAGTAATTGTACAATTAAAGAGTTTAATCAACAGTATTAAGTAGAACAAAAAAAAAAATACTAAAAGGGATAAAGTATTAAGTTGTTCCTCGACAATCAGGATAAGGGCTGATCAAGTCACTGTTTCACATTGTGTCCATTTCACTTCAACAGGTTTCCATTTTGGTGCTCGGTTAGTTGTCACGGATCAGAGAGAACATATGATATTTGTCCCTTTGGGACTGGCTTATTTCACTCAGCATGATGTTTTCCAGAGTCCTCCATTTGGTTGCAAATGACCGGATTTCATTTTTTTACTGCTGCATAGTATTCTAAAGAGTGCATATCCAATAATTTCTCTATCAAGTCTTCTGATAATGGGCATTTAGGTTGATTCCATGTATTAGTTATTGTGAATTGAGCTGCCATAAACATTGACATGCAGACAGCTATTTTATTTGCCAATTTAATTCCCTTTGGGTAAATTCTAAGGAGTTGGATGGCTGGGTCACATGGTAGGGCTATTTTCAGGTTTCTGAGGAATCTCCAGACTGACTTCCATAGTGGCTTTACCAGTTTGCATTCCCACCAACAATGAGTTAATGTGCCATTCTCCCCACATCCTCACCAGCATCTGTTGTTAGTTGATTTCTGAATGTGAGCCATTCTAACCAGAGTGAGGTGAAACCTCATTGTGGTTTTGACTTGCATTTCCCTGATGGCTAGTTATCCTGAATATTTTTTCATGTTTCTGTTGGCCATTTAGATTTCCTCTTTTGCAAAATGAGGTCCTTGGTCCATATCTTAAGTGGGTTGTTTGTTTTGATATTGTGGAGTTTCTTGATCTCTTTGTAGATTCTGGTTATTAATCCTTTATATGTTGCATAGTTTGCCAATATTTTTTCCAATCTGTCAGTTGCCTCTTCACTTTCCTGACTGTTTCTTTTGCAGTACAGAAACTTCTCAATTTGATGTAATCCCAGTTGTTAGTAATTTTGACTTTCACTGCCTGTGCCTCTGGAGTGTTTTCCAAGAAGTCTTTGCTGGTACCTATATCTTGCAGGGTTTCTCCAAAGTTCTCTAATAATTTCATAGTGTCAGGGCATAGGTTTAGATCTTAATCCATGTTGAATGGATTTTTGTGTAAGATGTAATGTAGGGGTCTTGCTTAACACTTCTGCATGTGGAAATCCAGTTTTCCCATCACCATTTGTGGAAGAGACTGTCCTTGCTCCAGGAATTAGTTTTAGAGCCTTGATCAAATATAAGTTGGCTGCAGATGTTTGGTTTGGATTGATTTCTGGTGTTTCTATTCTGTTCCATTGGTCTATTTTCTGTTTCTGTACCAATGCCATGTTTTTTTTTATTATAACTTCCCAGTAGTATGTCTTGAAATCTGTTATTGGGATACCTCTGGCTTTGTTTTTCTTGTACAAGATTGCTTTAGCTATTTGAGGTCTCCTTTGACTCCATATGAATTTCACCATCATTTTTTTCCAGATCTGTGAAGAATGTCTTTGGTATTTTGATTGGTATTACATTGAATCTATGAATTGCTTTTGGGAGAATGGGTACTTTCATGATTTGACTCTTTCAACCCATGAACATGGAAGATTTTTCTAATTTTTGGTATCCTCTTCTATTTCTTTCTTTAAGATTTTGTAAGTTCTTTGACATCCTTGGTTAAGTTTATTCCAAGCTATTTGATTGCTTTTGTAGGTATTGTGAAAGTGATTGATCTTGTTTCTTTTCAGCCAAGGCATTGTGTATGTATATAAAGGCTCTTGATTTTTGTGTATTGATTTTATATCCTGCTACTTTGCCAAACTCTTCTATGTGTTCCAGTAGTCTCTTAGTAGAATTCCTTGGATCCCCTAAATAAAGAATCATATCATCTGAAAAGAAGGATAGTTTGACTTCTTCCTTCCCAATTTGTATCCCTTTAATTTCTTTTTCTTGCCTAATGGCTCTGGCTAAATCTTCCAGTACTATACTGAATAGTAATGGTGAGAGTGGGCATCCCTGTCTGGCACTGGATCTCAGTGAAATGCTTCCAACTTTTCTCCCATTCAATATGGTGCTTGCCGTGGATTTTTCATAAATTGCCTTGATTGTGTTGAGGAATTTCCTTCTATACCCATTTGTTAGAGTTTTCATCATGAAAGTGTTGTATTTTACCTAATGCTTTCTCTGCAATATTGAGATAATCATATGGTTTTTCTTCTGCAGTTGTTTATGTGGTGTATCACATTGATTGTTTGCGAACGCTGAATCATCCATGCATATCAGGGATAAATCCCACTTGGTCTGGGTTGATGATCTTTCCGATGATTTGTTGCACTCTATTGGCCAGAATTTTATTGAGGATTTTTGCATCTATATTCATCAGGAAAATTGGTCTGTAATTTTCTTTCTCCTTTGCATGTTTTTCAGGTTTAGGAATTAAGGTGATGCTGGTTTCATAGAAATAGTTTGGGAGTAGTTCCTCTCTTTCAATTGTTTTGAATAGTTTGATAAGAATTGGAATTATTTCTACTATAAATATCTGGTAGAATTCAGCAGTAAGGGCCGGCACTGTGGCTAACTTGGTTAATCTAATGCCAGTGGCACCGGCATCCCATATGGGCACTGGTCCTAGTCCCAGTTGCTCCTCTTCCAGCCCAGTTCTCTGCTGTAGCCTGGGATGGCAGTGGAGGATGGCCCAAGTTCTCGGGCCCCTTTACCTGCATGGGAGACCAGGAAGAAACACCTGGCTCCTGGCTTTGGATCGGCGTAGCGGCCATTTGGGGGGTTAACCAATGGAAGGAAGACCTTTCTCTCCGTTTCTCTCTCACTGTCTAACTCCATCTGTCAAATAAATTTAAAAAATTCATCAGTGACTCTGTATGGTACTGGTCTTTTCTTGTCTGGAGGGCCTTTATTTCTGATTCAATTTCTGACTAGTTCATGGGTTTGTTTAGGTTTTCTATGTCTTCATGGTTCAATTTAGGTAGGTTTTATGTGTCCAGGATTCTATCCATTTCTGAAAGATTTCCAGTTTTTTGGCATACAGCACTTTGTTGTTATTTCTGATGATTCTTTTTATTTCTGTGGTGTCTGTTGTTACATTCCCTTTTTCATCTCTGATTTTATTGATTTGGGTCTTGTTTCTCCTTTTATGGTTAGTTGGCCAATGAGGTGTCCATTTTGTTTATTTTTTCAAACAACCAACCAGATCTTCGTTTGGCTGATCTTTTGTAATTTTTTTATTCAATTCTGTTGATTTCAACTCTAATTTTAATTATTTATCTTCTCCTAGCAGTTTTGGGTTTGGTTGGCTGCAGTTTATCTAGATCCTTGAGATGCATTGATAGCTCATTTGTTTGGTGCCTTTACAATTTCTTAATGTAGGCACCTATTTCTATAAACTTTCTCTTAACACTGCTTTTGCTGTATCCCATGAGTTTTGATATGTTGGTTTGTTATCATCATTTGCTTTCAGGAAGTTTTTGATTTCTTCTATGACCCACTGTTATTCAGGAGCATGTTGTTCAGTCTCCATGTGTTTGCATGTGCTCTAGGTATGCCTTAGTTGCTAATTTACAGCTTCTTTCCATTGTGGCCTGAGAAGCTGCATGGTATGATTTTGATTCTTTTGAATTTGCTGAGACTTGCTTTATGGTCCAGTATGTGATCAATCCTAGAGAAGGTTCCATGCACTGCTGAGAAGAAAGTGTTTTCTTTGAATGTAGATACCTGCAAGATATATATATATATAGTGTCGATTAAATGTGCTGTTTCCGTGTTGATTTTCTGTCTAGTAGATATGTCCATTGCGGAAATTGGAGTATTGAAGTCCCCCAATACGACTGTATTGGAGCCTGCATCTCCATTTAAGTCCCTTAATGTATCTTTTAAATAACCTGGTGCCCTGTAATTAGCTGCATATACATTTATAATAGTTACATCTTCCTGTTGAATTGATCCCTTAATCATTATATAGCGCCCCTCTTTGTCTCTCTTAACAGTTTTTGTGTTAAATTTTATTTTGACTGATATTAAGATGGCTACACCAGCTCTTTTTTCATTTCTGTAGGCATGGAATATCTTTTTCCAACCTTTCACTTTCAGTCTGCATGCATCTTTGTTTGAAAGATGTGTTTCTTGTAAGTAGCAAATAGATGGGTTTTGTTTTTTAATCCATTCAGCCAGTCTGTGCCTTTTAGCTGAAGAGTTGAGGCCATTTACATTCAATGTGACTATTGATAAGTAGTGACATTGCCCTGCCATTTTTCCAAAGATATTACTAATATATGCTTTGAACTTCCTGTGATCTTTTACTGTGAGGTTTTTTTCCAGTTCCTTCTTTTGTATTGATGGCCATGTTTCTGTGTGTAACACAACGTTAAGCAACTTTTGCAGGGCTAGACGAGTGGTGACAAATTCAATTTCTGTTCACTATGAAAGATCTTTATTCCATCTTTATTCACAAATCTGAGCTTTGCAGGGTATAATATTCTGGGCTAGCAGTTTTTTTTTCTTAGTACTTGGGCTACATCTTGCCATTCTCTCCTAGTCTGTAGAGTTTCTGATGAGAAGTCTGCTGTGAGTCCAATTGGAGATCCTCTAAGAGTAATCTGGCATTTCTCTCTTGCAAATTTTAAAATCTTGTCTTTATGTTTCACTGTGGTGAGTTTGATTTCAATGTCTCATGGCGAGGATCTTTTCTGGTCATGTTTATTGGGATTTCTGTGTCTCATGTACTTGGATATCTCTTTCTTTCTACAAACACAGGAAGTTTTGTGCTAGTATATCACTAGAAAAGGCCTTCTAATCCTTTCTCTCTCTCCATGCCTTCAGGAACTCCTAGAACCCGAATGTTGGGTTTTTTAGTAGTATCCTGTAGATCCCCAACAATATTTTTTAGATTCCTAATTTCCTCTTCTATTCATTAGTTTGACTCTATACTTTCCTGTGCTCTGTCTTCTAAGTCTGATATTCTCTCTTCTGCCTCACTGATTCTGTTTTAAGGCTCTCAAATGTGTTTTTATTTTGTTCTGTTGAATTCATTTCATTCTGATTTCTCTTAAATATCTCAATTTCATGTTCTATTGAATTCTTCATTTCATTTTGATTCCTCGTTAAGATTTCATTTTCATGAAAGAAATTTTCTGTCATTTCCTGTATGGATTCTAATAGTTCATCCATTTGTTTTTTTGTTTGTTTGTTTTGACAGGCAGAGTGGATAGTGAGAGAGAGCGATAGAGAGATCTTCCTTTCCATTGGTTCACCCACCAATGGCTGCTACAGCCAGTGCGCTGTGGCTGGTGTACCACGCTGATCCTAAGCTAGGAATCAGGTGCTTCTCCTGGTCTCCCATGTGGGTGCAGGGCCCAAACACTTGGGTCATCCTCCACTGCACTCCTGGGCCACAGCAGAGAGCTGGACTGGAAGAGGAGCAACTGGGCCAGAATCCGGCACCCCGACCGGAACTAGAACCCGGGGTGCTAGCACCGCAGGTGGAGGATTAGCCGATTGAGCTGCAGCGGCAGACACATCCATTTTTTTTTTTTTGACAGGCAGAGTGGACAGTGAGAGAGAGAAAGACAGAGAGAAAGGTCTTCCTTTGCCGTTGGTTCACCCTCCAATACATCCATTTGTTTTCTATTACTTCTTTTTTTTAAAAAAATTATTTTATTTAGTAAATATAATTTCCAAAATACCTTTTATGGATTACAATGGCTTTTCCCCCCCATAACTTCCCTCCTACTTGCAACCCTCCCATCTCCTGCTCCCTCTCCCTTCCATTCACATCAAGATTCATTTTCAATTCTCTTTATGTACAGAAGATCAATTTAGTATATATTAAGTAAAGATTTCATCAGTTTGCACCCATTCAGAACATAAAGTGCATAATACTATTTGAGTACTAGTTATAGCATTAATTCAAATTGGACAACACATTAAAGACAGAGATCCCACATGAGGAGTAAGTACACAGTGACTCCTGTTGTTGACTTATCAATGTGACACTCTTGTTTATGACATCAGTAATCACCCTAGATTCTAGTCATGAGTTTCTAAGGCTATGGAAGCCTCTTGATTTCGCTGACTTCACTTTTATTTAGACAAGGCCATAGTCAAAGTGGAAGTTCTCTCCTCCCTTCAGAGAATGGTACCTCCTTCTTTGATGGCCTGTTGTTTCTACTGGGATCTCACTCGCAGAGATCTTTCATTTTGGCTTTTTTTTTTTTTTTTTTTTTTTTGGCAGAGTGTCTTGGCTTTCCATGCCTAAAATACTCTCATGGGCTCTTCAGCCAGATCCAAATGCCTTAAGGGCTGATTCTGAGGCCAGAATGCTGTTTAGGACTTCTGCCATTCTATGAGTCTGCTGTGTATCCCACTTCCCATATTGGATCCTTCTCTCCCTTTTTTATTCTATCAGTTAGTATTAGCAGATACTAGTGTTACTTGTGTCATCCCTTTGACTCTTAGACCTTCTACATACTATTATCATCAATTTTTTGAGTTCCATTTCTTGCATTTCTTCTATCTCATTGACTTCATAATCTTGTAATGAAGTGTCATGTCTTTTGGGAGTGTCATGTTGTCTTCCTTATTCTTGTTTCCTTGGTCCTTGGTTGTTGCATTTGTTGTTCAGCATTTGTGGAGATAATAGTGTTTTTTTTTTTTTTTTTTTTATTTCAGTGAATCTCTAGAGGCTTGCAGTGTGTGTGGCCAGAGAGCTCTGTTCAGTTCTTCAGGGTTGAGGGTGTGTCTAAGGTGACACACCCAGGTTTAACATGGTAAATCTTCTATCTCTGCTTCTGTCTCTTTTTTTTTTTTTTAATCAGAAAGGAAGTAATTCTGCTCAGTTGAGATCTCAGTGGCAATCAGTGCCTGAGTGCTAGCCCCAGGGGGTATAATATTCATCTGCTCTGTCCCAAGGACCATGCAAAGGATCTGTGATGTCCTCGGTATAAGCTCAGATTCCCCTGCAATGTCTCTCACTGGGGTAGCCAGGGCCACCTGAGCTTGTGGCGTCTCCCACAGAGACTACTCAAGTCTCAGCCACACTGTGAGTTCTCCCACACACCCTCAGTTTTTTGTTTTTGTTTTTTTTTTTCCACTGTCTAGGAAGTTCCACACAATCACTAGGTCTCAGCCACCTGTTATTACTCCCCACCAGAGCCAGGTTTTTCTCTTTGGCTGATTGCCGGGCACAGCCCTGAGTTGGCTCAGCTGTTATATATGTTCAAATTGGTTCCTGCTCTATCAGCTTGCCTGCCTTTGTAAGGTGAGTGGAGAGAGAGAATCGTGTCGGTACTGTCCCTTTTATTTTTTCTCTCCTCTAGTTAGGTGGTGCACTTTCACCCATGGGGCTTCAAGCCCTCTAGGCTCTTCCTGCTGCTTTTCTGCCAGTGTCTCGGCTACTGAGGTTTCATCTCACCTCACTTTCCAGCGCTGGTGTGGAGGCTCTCAGCATCTGGGATCTTGAGTTGTGGGTGCCCATGCCCTCCACAGAGGTCCACAGTGCCCCTCTAAGTATGGGAGAGTTTCCTCTGCCATTTTTTTCCTAACTCTTCCTTGAGACTACACTATCTTCACTTTTATTAAACTATCTTCTCCTGGACTATCAATAAGTTCCCTCCTTATTCCACCATCTTGGAACCACCCCACAATTCATTATTAATTTGTTCAGATTAATCATATACTTTATGAACCATCCAGGAATTCTAAAGCATTAATTATTTCTATAGGTTGAGAATACTATACAGGGGAAGTTACTAGTCTTGCCACATTCAAGAAAAGCATGTCTTTTATTCCAATATGTAACACAAACATAAATATAATACTGTTTATCATGTGTTCTGATATGCCTATTCCACCATTTTAACAGGGCTATATATTGGAGGTTTTACTATATCACTTTATTATAATACTTTATTACAATACTCACTATTGTATTTTTCATATTGAATTAACCAACTGATGAAAAACTATTCATCAAAGCTCACTAGGCCAGCAAACATTGAAAGAAATCTGCTTATACTCATTTAGTTTATGTGTCTAATACCTCCCTACTTTTCTCCTCTCCCTCTTTCAAAATCTTCCTTTCCCTCTCTCTCCTTTCCCTCTCTCTGTCTCTGTTCTCCAATTCACACACACACACACACACACACACACACAAACACTCACACACCCACACACACACTTCACACAATTGGGGCAACCCTTCACCTTTAATAATTTGTTACCATGGTGGTCTCTTTATCTGAATTTATTCCATAATGTCACCACTATTCCTGTTGTATGAAATCTATCCTCTCATTATGTACCTCTTTTGAAGCACTCTTTTTGAGGTATTAGACTTTTTATTTCTTTTTTCAATAGAATATGAACACAAAATATTGAAAATCCCACTATACCTTGAGGAAAAACAAGTCTTAAGGAAAGGACAAATGTTGGAGAAGTCACGTATTAGAATATTGGATCAGAGAGATTTGAAATTTACAATGTTGAAGAACTATATAGAAAATAGCATTGAAGAGTTCCATATCAATAGGGTTAAGGCTAAATGACTCTTTGATTAATAGTTACTCTGGAACTGGGTAATAACACTCTTCGAACAAGTCAGTAAGAACTGAAATCTTAACTCATTTGCACAATGGAATAAATTATTCTGATATTTTATAATTCAAATGAATACAGCATATATTTGATAATTATTAAAGTATTATTATACAGTATTTCAGTATATTAAATGAATGTGGTGGATGATTTATGGAAAAAATGATACCATAACAAATTTTTTTAAAGATTTACTTTATTTATTTGAAAGACAGAGTAACATACAGAGATAGATACAGAGAAACAGAGAGGTCTTCCATCCAACTTTTCATTCCCAAAATGGTTGCATTGCCAAAGCTGAACTTATCTGAAGCCAGGAGCCAAGAATTTCATCTGAGTCTCCCACAGGGATGCAAGGGCAACATCAGTAGGGAGCTGGATCAGAAGTAGAGCAGCTGGGACTTGATCTGGTGCCTATAAGGGATGTTGGTGCTGCAGGCCGGGATTTTAACCCACTACACCACAGCCTCAGTCCCCCCATAAAAATGTTTTGACAGCTTCCCCAAAATCCGTGTTTTCTTGTTTCCCTCAACTTTCCATGGTGCCTTTTTAGAATTTTTCTCACAGCAGATTGTATTTTCATGGCTTCATGATGTGCCAACAGTTATTTTTTGATAAATTTATTGTTGGTCTTTAGAGAAAATGCTCTAAATTGGTCATTTCACATGTTCATATAAACTTAAATAGGACTGGCTTACGTTCAACTCATTTAAACAGGAGCTATGAAAAATCTGTGAAACAGAGGTAACAGCTTTCCAAGTGAGAAAAATTAGAACATAATTTTGATACTTAGCAGACTTTTTTCATCTAAATCTGTAGGCTTGGATCCAAGGATTGAGGAGCTTTCATTCATTTCACAATCTGATACGCTATGGAGATTAGAAATCAATTTTGTATAGTCCATAACTGAAAGAAAACATAATCTACAGGATCTAAGACACAGTGGTGGAGTCAAGCTAGGTTTAGGAAATAAACAAAATAATCATCACAGATTATTCTCATGGAAAATGACTTTTTTTTTCTGCTAATTTTCCCACCATGAAAGTTTGTACTAGTAAAATGGAGCAAGTGTTTGACCTAGAGGTTAAGACACTTGTTAGGACACCTGCATCCCATATTTGAGTGCATGGGTTTACCTCCTACATACACTCCTTATTCTAACTTGCTGCTAACGCACAGCCTGAGAAGTGGACGAAGAAGGCTCAAGTGGCTGGATCTCTGCTGCTGAGGTGGGAGACCTGGACTGAATTTCAAGCTTTTAGTTTCAGCTGGCTCAGCCCACAATGTTGTTGAACTGGACAAGTGAACCAGTCTCTGATTCTCTCTTTCTCTATTACTATTTTTCTCTACTACTCTCTGTCTCTCCCAGTGTGTGTGTGTGTCAGTGTGTGTGTGTGTGTGTATGTGTATGTGTGTGTGTGGTGTGTGCTCCTCTCAAATAAATAAAAATGAATACATTTTAAAAAAATACAACAAAAATTGAATATATAAGAAACCAAGATTGTATTCTGGCTCCTGACTTTGGATACAGGCATTTGTGAAGTGAATCAGAGGATTATAACACATACACACTCCCTGTCTCGTCTCTTCATCCTTGCTTCCTCCCTCCCTTACAAATAAATGAGTAAAAACTTTTAAATAAAACTGTCGTTTCTAAAATACTTATAAATATGGGAAATTAAAGACTTTAGAGCTTAAAGAAAACTTTTTTTTTTTTTGACAGGCAGAGTGGACAGTGAGAGAGACAGACAGAGAGAAAGGTCTTCCTTTTTCTGTTGGTTCACCCCCCAATGGCCGCTATGGCTGGTGCATTGCGGCTAGCGCGCTGTGCCGGTCCGAAGCCAGGAGCCAGGTTCCCCCTCCTGGTCTCCCATGCGGGTGCAGGGCCCAAGGACCTGAGCCATCCTCCACTGCCTTCCTGGGCCACAGCAGAGAGCTGGGCTGGAAGAGGAGCAACCGAGACAGAATCCAGCACCCCGACCTGGACTAGAACCAGGGGTGCCGGCACCGCAGGCGGAGGATTAGCCTAGTGAGCCATGGCACTGGCCAAAGAAAACTGATTTTTAAATAAAGTATTTTTAATTGTGCATTGCTAGGATATTTCAAACTCTTTACATCGATTATCATATCAATAGCCACAGCTAAATCCTTGTGGTATAATGTGTTAAAACAGAACCACTTGGGACCCCCAACACCCTATAATGTAGTGCCAGTTTGAATGATCCACTTCCCATCCAGCTTCCTGCTAATATAAACCTTGGAAAGCAGCAGATGATGACTCAAATATTCAATTATTCAAATACCCAGAAAACCTGAATGGAGTTTCTTGCTCCAGCCTGGCCCAGGTCAGGCTGTTGTCAGGATTTGTGCTCACACATGTGCTCTCTCTCTCTCTTTCACCCTCTCACCCTGCCTTTGAAATACATAAAATATTTTAAAATGCAACATATAAAAATAGGTATTTAGCTAATTGACTGCTAGAATTGATTAACTGATAACATATGAAAGCTTATTTGAAGTCCTACTGCATGTTGTAATTACATTTGTGCCCACAAAGTGATATTTGTGCTTCCTTTGCATTAACTTCACATTTACATGTCTTCATCATAATGTGTTTGTGTATTTCTAACTACAGAATTCAATCAATGTACTCTATTATTTGTATGTATGTACATATGTGGATATCAATACCTATATATCTGTTATCCTTCAACTGTTTTAGTTGTATAGATATAGATATAGATATAGATACACAAACAGAGAGCCATCCTCAGTTTCCTTGGAGTATTGTGGTTCCCTCTTTGGGTAACACAATTTACAAATACTCAGGTTGCTTATATAAATGGGAAAGTATTTGCATATAGTTTAGACACTTCCCTCCATATACATGGAATTATTTTCATATTACTTATAATATTGAGTACAATGTTCTGTAAATAGCTGTTATACTGTATAGTTTAAGCAATAATGACAAAAAAGTTCATGTATGTTCAATATTTTCAATTCATGGCTCATTCAGTCAAGCAATGTAGGATCTTTACACACACACACACAAACGTACATCCGTATATATACAGTATCCAGTATTTGATGGCTAAATTTATTACGAATTTTCTACCTTAAAATAGTCCAAAAATAAATACACATTAAGTAGAAATTGTAGTTCATCTTTTGAATTTTGATATTTTGCTGAGCTAACCATATGTATTGTAGTTCTTTCTTGATTGTGGGTAGCAAGCTATAGCTTCCAATCAGCCACACAATCACAGGATTAAAAAGAAAAGAACTACAGTGTAGTGTATTGCTAAGATTTAATGTTCAGTCGGTTAGATTTGTTAAATGTATTATTGACATGATATTTTTCATTTAAGTTGTATTTATTGTGATTTAACTGCATCATAAGTGGGGAAGCACCTATAAATTTCTCTGACTTCTGATATCATTAATTTACTTTAATGAATTGTATTGGTCAAAGAAGTCTTACAATTTGGAAAATAAAATTTAATAAATATCACATATTTACAGTTAAGAAAGTTTGGTATATGGGGCCAGTGCTGTGGTATAGTGGGTAAAGCTGACGCTTGCAGTACTGGTATCCTGTGTGGGTGCGGTTTGAGTCCCAGTTGCTCCACTTCTGATCCAGCTCTCAGCTAATGGCCTGGGAAGGCATTAGAAGATAGCCCAAGTTCTTGAGCCCCTATGTTCAGAAGAAGCTCCTGGCTCCTGGCTTCAGATCGGCGCAGCTCAGGTCATTGTGGCCATCTGGGGAGTGAACCAGCAGATGGAATGCCTCTCTCTGTCTCTCACTTTGCTTCTGCCTCTCTGTAACACTACCTTTCACATAAATAAAAAATGAAGATTGGTATAAATTATACAAAACTTGACTTAATAATCTTTCATTTGTTTGTCTTTGAACTATCTCGAGACATATGGAAAATCCCCAAATCATATGATATGAACAAAGTCTAAAATTTTATTTTGTACTTAAGGATAGTATTATTCTATACACAGTTGATTTAGTTAAAAATAGACTATTGTGGGGCTGGCCTGTTGCATAGCCAGTAAAGTCGCTGCCTGCAGTCCCAGTATCCCACATGGGTGCTGGTTCAAGACCCAGCTGCTCCATTTCCGATCCAGCTCTCTGCTATGTCCTGGGAAAGCAGTAGAAGATGGCCCAAGGCCTTGGGTCTCTGCACCTGCTTGGGAGACCCAGAGGTGGCTCTTGCCTTCTGGCTTCAGATCGGCACAGCTCCGGCCATTGCAGCCATCTGGGGAGTGAACCAGCAGATGGAAGACCTCTCTCTCTCTCTCGCTCTCTCTCTCTCTCTCTTACCTTTCCTTCACTCTGTAATGGTGACTTTCAAGCAAAATAAATAAATCTTTAAAAAAAAAAGAAAATAGGCTATTGTATAAGTATTACACAAGTAACTAGGTCAAAATTTGAGATAAAATCTATTTCAATGTTTTATCTGATTTCCTTACATTCAATAGCTCTATAAAATATTAGTATAAAATTAGTATAAAATGTAACTGTATTCATCCTTTCTTTTGTATGCATTTGTATTGTTGAATTGGAGTAAAAATATACTCTGGCCCTTTACTGAATTCACATTTCCATTCCCTAGAAAATCAAGCTGTTATATGGCTGAATAGATTTCAAAGTTCTGATTCCAGAGGGATCCCTCAACAATTTTTCTAGCCATTTAATAGTCAATTACCAAAGGAAGAATGATCCAAGATGGATACAGATGAAATACATAATATAACGGTCTTATGGAAGTCTAACATAAAACAATCTATATATATAAGCAGACATGTATAAGCTATATATCTCATTATATATAGAGACATATAGTGTATATTTTCAAGGGTACTTCAAAAGGTTCATAAATGTGGAATGAAAACAAAAGCTTATTTTGGTGTAAAACATTTTGAAAATGCATACACAATTTTTATAATACATATTTCCATGAACATTTTGAAATACCATTGTATATAATACACATGACATTTAATAATTACATATGGGTGTATATATATAATATGCAATCTGATATGTTTTGACGTATGTATACATTCATGGAACTGTCACCAGAACTGACATAGTAAACAAGTCATTATGAATCATGCTCAGCTTCCCATTTTGGCAGGCATCATGTTTCTTTCCTTGGCCTTGCACCCTAGAAAATACATGAGTTTTCAGTGCCTAAAGTTCTATATATGCAGAATAACACAGTAAGTATACTTTTCTGGCTCCCATAAGTTAGTGAAATTATTTTGAAAATAAACCATGTAACTTTGTGTATCTTTGGCTTATTCATTTTCCTTCTTTCTTTGAGTGGTATTGTATTTTATTGGGGTATAAATTTTGCTTATCCACTCACCATTTGAGCTATTTTTTTTAACAGGCAGAGTGGACAGTGAGAGAGAGAGAGAGAAGAGAGAAAGGTCTTCCTTTGCCTTTGGTTCACCCTCCAATGGCCTCCACGGCTGGCGCGCTGTGGCTGGCGCACCGTGCCTATCCGAAGGCAGGAGCCAGGTGCTTCTCCTGGTCTCCCATGGGGTGCAGGGCCCAAGCACTTGGGCCATCCTCCACTGCATTCCCTGGCCACAGCAGAGAGCTGGCCTGGAAGAGGGGCAACCGGGACAGGATCCGATGCCCCGACCAGGACTAGAACCCGGTGTGCCGGCGCCGCAAGGTGGAGGATTAGCCTAGTGAGCCGCGGCGCCGGCCCATTTGAGCTATTTTGACTATTTGGCTATTAACAATAAACTTGCTAGTCAAAAATAAATTAAATAGTCCAGTTATAATTAAATCAATTATTTAAATTAACCTTCAAATCGAGACATTGTTGCACTTTTTTTCATTTTTTATTATGTTTTGTTCCTATGCATTCAAAGAAATCTCAATCAGAGGACTAGATGACCACAGAAGAGCAACACTAAAGGAAAGAGACTCTGCAGAGTGAATACACTGGATATGGTCCAGTCCTTACAAAACCAACTTAGAAAAGTTACTAAGTGAGTAAAATAGCAGTGGGAGAACAATAACCACAAGAAACATGCAGGTGAGAAGAAGGTGACTTCATAATTAGCACATTCTGATGTCAAAAATGTTCAGTTCGCACAGTATTTACAAAACATACAATTAAAGAAGAAAGCATGTCCCATGCTAAAGGAAAATTAATAGGAACTATTTTTGTGGAACACAAACATTGGATTTACTGAAAGCACTTTTAATCAGCTATCTTAAGGGACTCAGTGAGATAAAGAAAAGCATGGACAATAAGCTGTAAGAAAATTTAAAATAGGGATTTCAATAAGGAGAGAAACATTAAACACTACTAAACATGAATTCTGGAACTTAAAATTTCCTGAATGAAATGAAAATCTCCTAGAGCTTTCAAAGTGGATGCAAACAGGCAGAAAGAAGAATCAATGACATTGAAGATTGATGAATTAAAATTATTCAGTTGGTGAGACACCATACAACATGATAACATTCGATATAATGGGGATTATAAAGGAGATAAGGGAAGGAAAGGATTGTAAAAAATAAATAATCAAAAAATTCCCAATTATGAGAAATAAATCAGCATATCCAAGAAATTCAGAAGATTCTAAGAAGCATAAAAATAAGGAGATCCACACAAGCCATATTATAATTAAATTCATAAGAGACAAAAGCAAAGTGAGACTCTTAAAGGAAGGAAGAGGAAAATGACTCATCATATACAAGGGATTTGCATAAAATTAACGGCTGATTTCTTAGTAGAAACCAGGGAGACCACAAACTGTGGAATTACATATTTGAAGTCCTAAAAGAATTAAAGAAAAAAAAACTATCAACAAATAATTCTATATCTGACAAAATTATCTTTCAAAAACTAAGACATTTCCTGGAAAACAAGAGCTGAGGGAGTTCATGATAACTTACAATTTCCTATAAAAAAATTCTAAAAGGAGTCTTTCCAGTGTAAATGAAAAGACATAAGACAGCAATTTGAGCCAAACTAAAGAATAAAGAACCCTGGTAAAAATAATTATATGGGAAAATACAAAAGCCAGTATCATTGCACTTTTTCATTTCAAAAATAAGTATTTTTTTATTCATTGGAGGGAAAGGGAGAGAGAGAGAGAGAGAGAGAGAGAGAGAGAGAGAGAATCTTCCACCCATTGCTTTACACTCCAGAGATCCATAACAGGGAAGGCTGGGTCAGGCCAAAATCAAGAACCAGGAACTCAACTTGAACCTTTCACATGAATGGCAGGGAACCAAGTACTGAGCCATCACCCCATGCCTCTTATAAAGTGCATTATCAGGAAGCTGGAATTGAAAATGGAGACAGATCTGAACCCAAGCATTCTGATACAGGACACAGATATTCCATATTGCATCTTAACCACTCTGCTAAATGCTTTTTCCATATTTCTATTAATGATGAGTTTAATAAATATGATACAAAAGATTAATGCATTTAGCAATACTTATAAATGTATTATGGGGCACAATAAATAAATATGTAATTTGTGACAATAACAAAATAAAGAGCAGTTCTGTTTGCATTTGTAACTAAGGTGGTAATAACAGAAAATACATTGCTATGAGTTGAAGAAATTAATTGTAATGCCTAGTGTAAACACTAAAGGGAAACATTAAAAATAATTTTCCAGGCCGGCGCCGTGGCTCACTAGGCTAATCCTCCGCCTAGCGGTGCCGGCACACCGGGTTCTAGTCCCGGTTGGGGCGCCAGATTCTGTCCCGGTTGCCCCTCTTCCAGGCCAGCTCTCTGCTGTGGCCAGGGAGTGCAGCAGAGGATGGCCCAGGTGCTTGGGCCCTGCACCCCATGGGAGACCAAGAAAAGCACCTGGCTCCTGGCTCCTGCCATCGGATCAGCGTGATGCGCCGGCCGCAGCATGCCGGCCGCGGCGGCCATTGGAGGGTGAACCAATGGCAAAGGAAGACCTTTCTCTCTCTGTCTCTCTCTCTCACTGTCCACTCTGCCTGTCAAAAAATAAAAAAAGTAAAAAAATAAAAATAAAAAAATGATTTTCCAGTAAGAAAATAAGAATAGAAAAATAGCACACTATAAAAACTAATTAATCAGCAAAAAATGGGAGCAATTAGAAGAATTTAATAGAAAATGTGACCCATAAGAAACAAACAGAAAAACTGCAGAAGTAAGTCCCTTCTTTCTCATAATTATTTTTTATAAAAGTAGATTAAATTTTCTAATAAAATGACAAAGATTGTCAGAATTTATTTTGAAATGCAATGTGCAAATACCTGCTGTTTATAATAAACTCACTTTATAAATTCAAAGATACAACATGTTAAAAATAAAAGAATGGAAAAAGGTGTTCCATGTATGTTGTAACTATGAGAGAGCTGAGGTAGCTATATTAATACTACAGAAAATAGGGGCTGGTACTGTGGAGTAGCAGGTAAAGCCTCCGTCTCCCATGCTGGCATCCCATATGGGCACCTTTTTGAGTCCGGCTGCTATACTTCCAATCCAGCTCTCTTGTTATGGCCTGGGGAAGCAGTAGAAAATGGCCCAAGCACTTGGGCCCCTAAACCCAAGTGGGAGGCCCAAAAGAAGTGCCAGGCTCCTGGATTCCAATCATCCTTGCTCCAACTATTATGACCATTTGGGGAGTGAACCAGCAGGTGGACACTATGAGAAACAGTGACTTGATCAGCTCTTGTCCTGACGGTTGATGTATAATGTAATACTTTATCCATTTTAGTATTTTTTTTTGTTCTAGTACCATTGGTTGAACTCTGTAATTAACACACAATTATTCTTAGGTGTTTAAATTTTATCTGAAAAGTGATCCCTGTTAGGAATTTGGAAAACATTATGCTGAGTGAAATAAGCCAATCCCAAAGGGACAAATACCACTTGTTCTCCCTGATAGGTGACAACTAACTGAGCACCAAAAAGGAAACCTGTTAAAGTGAAATGAACACTAGGAGAAACGATGACTTGATCAGCCTTCACCCTGACTGTTGATGAGTAGCTTAATATGTTATCCCTCTTAGTATTTTTTTTTGTTTGTTCTACTTAATACTTTTGGTTGAATACTGTAATCAATGCACAATTCTTCTTAAGTGCTGAAACTTAACTGAAAAGTGATCGCTGTTAAATGTAAGAGTGGGAATAAGAGAGGGAAGAGATGTGCAATTTGGGACATGCTCAAGTTGACTTACCCCAAATGGTAGAGTTAGAAACATACCAGGGGATTCCAACTCAATCCAATATTTCTTACAAATATTCAAGGAAAAATCCTCAACTAAATACTAGCAAATTGAATTAGCAATATGTTTCTATACCAGTCAGATTTTCATGACTCTAACACAATTTCTACAATGCTTCTCATTCTATTCTTTGTAAAAATTGACACATCCTAAAATTCATATGGAATCTCAGGAAACACTAGCTAACTAAAACAGCCTTGAAATAAAAGAACAAGCAAGGAGGACTTGCATTTTCCATTGTTTTTTAAGGATTGCCTTACTTATTTGAATGGGAGAGTTGAAAAGAGAAAAGGTGAGACACAGAGAGATATCTTCCATCAATTTGTTCACTATCCAAATGGACATAATGGTGGAGAATGAGCCAGCAAAACCAGGAGCCTGGAGCACCATCTGTGTCTCCCACATGGGTCACAGGGATCTGGTCACTTGAACCATCTTCCACTGCTTTCCCATGGGCACTAGCAGGGCGCTACATCAGAAGTGAAGTAGCTGGAGCTAGCATAGACATTCACGGGATTGACATCATTGGTGACTGCTTAACCCACTGCACCACAATGCTGGTCCGAATTTCCCAGTTTTCAAAGTTCCTAACATTTACAATATTCAAAATAATATGAATAGATATATAAATTAATCAAATAGAAATACTTCTACAATCTGCTGTTTTTCACATCGATTCCAAGAACATGGAATTGGTAAATAAATATCTTTAAACAACTGCTACTGGGGCAACTGGATATCCACATGCAAAAGAATGGAGTTACTTCCCTATCTCATATCATGTATAAAAATTACCTCGAAATGGATCAAAAGTCTAAGTCTACAATTTCAAATATAAAACTCTTACAAGAAAATTTAGGAATAAACATTTTTGATGTCAGATTTAGAAGTGAGCTTTAAATATGACAGCTAATTTTGTACAAGCGAGAAAAGAGAGAGAAAGAGATTAATTTAAGTTCACAAAAATGAGAGATGCTTGTGCAACAAAAGACATTATCCAGAAAGTAAAAGGACAGTCTTACAGTTCCTAAAGAATGGGTAAAATATTTGCACAACTGATGAGAATATATTAGAAACTCTACAAATGCAAAATAACAATAAGAATTAATTGACTAAAATATGCTAAGTTAAATATAAACATTTCACCAAAGCAGATATAAGAACAGACACTAAACACATGGAAAGAAAGCCAACAGTGTCCATGATCAAAGAAATGCAATTAAAACCAAAATGAGATTCCATTCTATGCTCCAGAGTGTAATTACAATAAAAAGATAAATAGTAACAAGTCATGAGAAAAATATGTATATGGGAAAATCTGAACTTTTGTGGAATGTTGGTGGAAAGGTGAACTGGTTCAATTATATAGGAAAACTGAGTGAAATTTGCTCAGAATTTAAACATAGTGTTACCATTTCATCCAGCAATTCCACTCTTAGGTATACATTGAAAATAAATGAAAATAAATATGCACAAGAAAACATGTTCAGAATGTGCATAGCTATAATATTAATACTTTTTAAAAAAAATTATTTATTTAAGGCCAGAGCCATGTCTCAATAGGCTAATCCTCTGCCTGTGGCGCGGGCACCCTGTGTTCTAGTCCCGGTCGGGGTGCCGGATTCTGTCTCGGTTGCTCCTCTTCCAGCCCAACTCTCAGCTATGGCCCGGGAGTGCAGTGAAGCATGGCCTAAGTGCTTGGGCCCTGCATCCACAAGGGAGACCAGGAGAAACACCTGGCTCCTGGCTTGGGATCAGCTCAGTGCGCTGCAGCGTGCCGGCCTCAGCGGCCATTGTGGGGTGAACCAATGGAAAAGGAAGACCTTTCTCTCTGTCTCTCTCTCTCACTGTCTACTCTGCCTGTCAAAAATAAATAAATAAATTTATTTATTTATTTATTTGAAAGTCAGAGTTACACACAGAGAGAAGGAGAGGCAAAGAGAGAGAGAGAGAACAAGAGAGAGAGAGAGAGCGGTCTTCCATGCGCCGTTCCATCTGCCGGTTCACTCTCCAGTTGGCCGCCATGGCTGGAGGGGGACCAATCCAAAACCAGGAACCAGGAGCCTCCTTTGGGTCTCCCACATGGGTGCAGGGACCCAAGGACCTGGGCCATCCTCGTTGCTTTCCCAGGCTATAGCAGAGAGCTGGGTCAGAATTAGAGCCGCTGGGGTTCTAATCGATGCCCATAGAGGATGAGAGCACTGCAGGCAGTGGCTTTACCCAATAAGCCACACAGCCAGGCCTAATATTAATATTATTAAAAGAAGTTAACAACACAAATATTCAACAGTTGACGATCTGATAAAGCATTTGTGTTATAAACCTGTATAGTGCAATGTTACTTGACCATAAAAAGATTGAAGTACTGATACATACTAATATGTGTATGTATCTTGAAAACATTAAATCAGTCACTGAGAATCACATATTATTTGATTTCTTTTATATGAAATGGAAAATGTAGATGAATTTATAGAGGCAGAAAGTAACATTAACATACGGCAAGGGACATTTGGGAGATTAATATTTGATAGGTAAAAGCTAAGGGCTTTATTTCTAAGGTGATAAAATCTGAATTTGATTGAAATTATGGTGTAAATCTCTGTGCACACACTAAAAATAACTGAATCGTATGCTATGAGAATTGCATCTCAATATACCTATTACAAAAATTTCAGTTTTCCATGTGTCAGTGCCTACATTTTCTAATCTTCTCCATGGCGTCTACTTGATGCAAAAATTATACTGTCATAAATCCACAGATTAATAGTAATCTTTGAAGTCAAGTCAGTCTTTCCATCTTGTCTTCATGTTTTCCAAATTATTTTGAAGTTTCTAGCCCCTTTAAATTTCTTATGGATTGCAAGCAGCATGTCAAATTGTACAAAAAGTCTATAGAGGTTTAGTACTTGTTTCATTTAGTTTATCAAATAATTTAGAGAGATTTGATCTCTTCTTGATATGAGTATTAAGTCTCTGGAGACACGAGCAAGGTATCTCCTGTCTGATTTTATTTAAATTGTCTTTAATTGCTAACAGGAGTTTTAGGTCTCAATGCCTCGGTCTGGCACATCTTTATTTTAGATTTTTCACATGTTTGATGTTATCATAAGTATTTTTAAATGTCAGCTGGTTTAATACTCACATGAAGTAAAACTGATTTTTTGAAATATGTAGTAAATTTTGAAGTAGGTTAGCTATATTATATCTTACAATATTCCTGAACTCATACAGCCATTACAGTAAAAATTGTGTAACTCATCAGATTTTATATGGATACGCTGTTGTCTGCAAATTAAGATAGTTTAATTTCTCTCTAATCTGAATGAATTTTCTCTTTTTATTTTATTTATTTGAAAGATAAAGTTACAGAGGGGCAGAGGCAGAGAGAGAGGGGGAAGGAGAGAGAGAGAGAGAGAGAGAGAGGTCTTCCATTGGCTGGTTCACTTCCCAGATGGCCACAACGGCCGGAGCTGTGCCAATCAGAAGCCAGGAACCAGGATCCAGGAGCTTCTTCCAAGTCTCCCATGTGGGTGCAGGAGCCCAAGTGTTTGGGCCATCTTCTACTCCTTTTCCAGACCATAACAGAGAGCTGGATTGGAAGTGGAGCAGCCAGGACTTGAACCGGTGCCCATATGGGATGCCAGCCCTTCAGGCAGCAGCTTTACCCGCTATGCCACAGTGCCGACTGAATGAATTTTCTAAAAAAATATTATTACACTTATTATAATCAAAGAAAATATTGAGAAAGGATATAATTATCTTTTTCCTTACGATAAAAGGAAAATGTGGTCATTTACAATTAATTATGATAACTCTACAGTTTGTATAGCTGCATGTAGGTTGATACTGAAGTATGTATCAGGCTGAGGAAATTATTTTTTCCTAGTTTGTTAAGTGTTTTCTTAAAATGGATATTTAATTTTGAATTTTGTTCAAATTTTCTCGCAGATGACTGATATTGGCTATGAAAAATTAAAAAATTCTCTGGTGAATGGGCATGTACATTAAGATTTTTTTAAAGATTTATTTATTTATTCAAAGTCAGAGTTACAGGAAGGCAGAGAGAAAGAAAGAGAGAGAGAGAGGTCCTCCATCTGCCGGTTCACTCCCCAAATGGTCTCAATGGTGGAGCTGGACCAATCTGAAGCCAGGATCCAGAAGCTTCTTTCAGGTCTCTGACTTGGGTGCTTAGACCCAAGGACTTGGTCCATCTTCTACTGCTTTCCCAGGCTACAGCAGAAGTGGAGCAGCCGGGACTGGAACTAGCACCCATATGCGGTGCTGGCACTGCAGATAACAGCTTTATCTGCGATGCCACAGTGGTGGCCCAGTAGATTAATTTTTAAGACAGAATTCCAGTGGCATCCATTGAACTAATTTTCAGTTGAATCCACTATCTATCTCCCAAAACTTTTCATTCAGCCAAAATTGATATGTCTACATTATATCAGGTCTCTCTAACTTTATATATTCTAATATTTCCAAATTGCACATTTTAAATAACTCCATTGACTTGTACTTACAGCCCTACTTCAAGGCACAGCAATAGGAAAAAATTAACTAAGAACTATTTTATGGAAAGTTAGTAACTTCTTTTACAGGCTTCCATATGGAAACATAAATAGAGTGTACTGCTTTACACATTAATATTGATTGCATATGGATTGTAGCTTGAGAGTTGAGGACACAGCATCATTGTCCAAGCCAGGAATAAGTAACACTTTTCAAAGTGTAAAGACTTTTTTTTTTCATTTCCTCTGCGTATACTATGTTAAGTCATTCAGAACCATACTTTGTACAATAACACATGGAATGCCAAAAGCAGTAAAATTTGAAACTTATTTAAAGAAATAAAAATTTCCCCTTAGAGCCACTAGAAACTGACTAAAATTCAAAAAAATTCAATAATTTCTACTATTTCAGGAAAAAAATTCATAAAATGCTATTTCCACATAATCTGAATTGTGAGAATCACTTGGCATTTGTAGTAAGTATTGAATTGAATAGTCATCAAAGTAATGATAAATATCTTTTTCAGAAACATTATCTATGATAATTGGCTTACTTTAAGCATTAGATTTTAGTTCTCTATTTTATATCACTACAAATTATCTAAACAAAGGAATAAAGAGTTGTTATGTGACACAAATTTGTCTTGAAATAGAGATTTTCTAATGAAAATGAATGAAATCACAACTAAATGTGAAATAAAATCATGGATTTTATAGACTATCAAGGTGATTAATGCCTGCATACAGAAATTAAAATACATAGAAAGATCTAGGTTAAGTCTGAACATTTCGTACAGAAAGGTGAAAATGAACAGCAAGCAAAAGAAATAAATGCATAGCTATGGTAATAAATGCAAAATGAAGGGACATCTTCTATGAGAATAGAAATTGATGTTTTCATTGGCCACACTGCAGCTGCAACGTCGTATTAATGTTGCAGCACTTCAGTACTGGCCATATGTAGTGAGTGATGCTGGAAAGGATCCTGGAAAAAAAGACTGAATAATAAGAAAAGGAGTCTGATTTGTGGGAAAGATTAAAGCAGCATGATATTTATAGCTGACAGAGGGAATATGAAAATGATCTGCAATTATTTTAAAGATGTAAATAACAAGTAGAAAAAAAGAATTCTGGAGGAGGAAGCAGAATTCGAGGCAATGCAATCTGAATGAAAAGCGTCAGGATTATTTGTGCTGAGTAAAGATTAAAACACACACATCTCTTCCTGACTGAATTACTAAGCAGAAACATGTTCTTTCTCCTAGCATTAAATGTCCTCCTGCATAAAACACTAAAACATGTCATTTTATGGGTTACTATGCATTGGCAGACAGTGTGAATTATTTTACCAAACCAGAAAGCAAAGATTCTTCCAGACAAAAAGACATTTTGTCTGATTCACTGTCTGAATCTATGGAGTAAGACTCCACTTTCTCATTGATTTTAGAATGTACAGATTTCTTTCCTTTTAAAAAAAAAAATCTATCACATATGAGTGATTGGGAAAGGCTCATCAGTAAAACCATAAGGAAGCAGAAAGATGTTACACGGAAAATTACTCCAAAATATTGCAAAGAGGAGAGGAGGAATGATTGGCGTTTAAGTAGGCTTCAGCATAGTGTTTCAATGTGCGCTTCTATGTATCTGGCCTCTCAGCTCCTTGAGTTCCTTTCCTCTAATTATCTTTAATAACCCAAACTGATAGCTTGAAAATTCATTAAAATTTCTTCTTACTTTTTACATATCCTTTCTTTTATTTATTTGACAGGCAGAGCAAGAGAGATAGAGAGAGAGAGACGGGGATCTTTAATCAACTGTTCACACCCCAAATGGCAGCAAATGGCTCAGGATGGGCCTTCCTGAAGCCAGGAACCTGGAACTCTGAGTGAGTCTCCCTCATGGGTGGTGACAGCCCAGATAATCAGGACATCTTCTGCTGCTTTCCCAGGCACATTAGCTGGAAGCTGAACAGGAAGTAGAGCAGCTGGGACTCAGATCAGCACTCTGACATGGGATGCCAGAATCACAGGTATAACTATTTGTCACAACACTGGCCCCAACAAACACCTGGATTTTAAATCATTCACTCTTTTAATGTGCCTTGCAATATTCAGCCCATTTCCTGTAAAATTCCATGTTTACTTTTGCACTAATCTTCCACCGCAGCCCTTGTCTGCTTTGAGAGATGATGATATTTAAAGATATTTAAAGACAATATTTTATCTTTAAATATAACATGAGGAGAGCTCCTTATGCTGGAAGAATGACCTTCCATCTGCCCAAAAGGAAAATACACACAACTCTCAAGAACCTTTCCTCTGATAATTTCTCAGTTAAAATTGCCTATGTTTTGTGTTAACTTATTTACTGGACTCTCATTATGTTCATCCCTCAATATGCTTCCAGTGTAATCAATCATTCTCTATTTGATTAGTACGTTCATCTTACCACTCCGCTGAATGATGATTTCAGATATTGTTTTCTTTCCTTAAGCATCTGATAACTTTTTGCTCACAATCCCTTTATTTCATATCTGCTTTTCATTGAAACAAAGGAAAATAATTCATCCAGAGAAGTTCCAAAATTTTTACACCACTGAATATACCTAACTACAATATGTTGCATTATTTTTGAATATTGAATAATATATGACTGATCCCTCCAAAGGTTTCATTCCAGAGTTTTCTTTTTTCCAACCCCACAACTTTATTAATTTTGCCTCCCATATTCATATCATTTCAATTAGCATGAAAATATACAATGAAATACTCAATATTAATGACAAATTTATTGGTTCTTATTTTCAATCTACCTGTTCCTCCACATTTCTCTCTTCTGTTTTTCAGGCATAAATCATTGTCTAAATCAGAGTTAAAATTTATACAGAGTTTCTTCAAATATTGAGTATTGTTAATATATGATTAAAAACTCATTTATTTATGTAACCAGGAAATGTTAACAGTGTGAGTCTCTTATTGTTTTTCCAACTAATATACTATATTGAAATAAATATGTGAAAGATTTTTAATTACTATATACAAAAAAATATAAATTTAAAATTTTGTGATATGATAGTTCAAGCCATTAATAATTTATAATCAGCCTTATTGTATATCCCTTTCTGACATTAGTCACCAAACCAAAATTTTAGCTGTTGTTCAAACTGTTCTATATTCTGTCATATTCTATCTTCTGAAAGTCTATAAACACCTCATCTGAGCATCTTCCCTCATATATTTTCTGAAACCTGAATAACACTTCCTTTCTTTCACATTTTGGTTATTTCTTGTCATCCTTGAAAAATAGTAATCTACATATTTCACTATACACCTTATGCTTCAGTATGAAGTAGGACATCTTTTTCATTCCATCAGTTGCAAGTATTCTATTTCATTATAATGGTACACATTTTGAAGAAGTAAGAAATGACATATGAATGGAGATTTAAGAAAGAAACATGCAGATTAATATGCTCAAGTACGTTGAAATATTAGACTCTATCCTCTGTTCTTCCATTGCTGCAGAGCACTTTCTGCCTTGCAAGATAACACATGACCTCCTTGGAATCTAACTCCACTTAACAATTCAACCACAATATAAACTGTCCTAAGAGACACTGGTTCTTCTATGACATGATGTAAAATATACGCCAATGAAGCTTCAGCATCTAATTAATACATACAACCAAGATATAGAAATATAGGCTGTTCTAGTTCCAGGGGTTTCTGTTTAAAAAGAATTGGAATCCAAACTTGAAAAAATCTACAGGTCTCACCAATTGTTCATGGAACTGATGCCTGAATATACAATTAGAAAACACTACTTTTGTACTTATCACATTAAAAGTATAATTCCTTAGCTTTTGGAGTAAAAGCTGCCAAACTGTAACTTAATTCCTTCACTGGTGGCATAATACTGATCAAGTGGAGGCCTGAGAAACAGACTCCACTTTTGACCCTGACAAAGATTATATGTTGAGGGAGTGGCACTGTGGCGTAATAGATTAAGCCTCTGTCTGCTCTGTGGGCATCCCATATGAGTGCTGGTTCAAGTCTCAACAGCTCCACTTCAGATTCAGCCCCCTGGATGGGAAAGCAGTGGAAGATGGCCCGATTGCTTAGGCACTGGCATCCATGTTGGAGGCTGGGAAGAAGCTTCTGGCTCCTGGCTTCAGATCAGCCCAGCTCTGGCTGTTGTGGCCATTTGGGGAATGAACCAGTGGATGGAAGACTTCTTTCTCTCTCTCTTTGTCTATCCTTCCCTATGTATGTAACTCTGCCTCTCAAATAAATAAGTAAACAAATCTTTTAAGAAAGATTATATGTTGAAAACCATATTAAATCCAGAATCAATACCAGAAGTTTATACCACTTTAAAAAGCATAAAAATGTGCAAAGATGGTGAATCAAGTCATATCTATGTATTTTATTAGCATAATAGGTCAGTATAAATTCTAGGTGGATAGTTGTAGTGGATAATGGGGGACTAGTATAAATTCAGTTATCAGTCTCTGTTGCAGCTACTTTGCAAAAAAAATTTTGTTTCTTGGAAAATTTTGACCTTGTGCATATTGCACTTTGCAGTTCTTTAAGAAAAGATTGTCATAAATAGTATGTATTTAGGTGAGATGGACAATAGCAAAGGAGATGAATCAGTGGAAGATGTAGGAAAAAGACAAAAATGGATGACTGCTATAATATAGCCCCATAAGGAGTGGCCTGAAAAATCAGTGCACCTATGTGTAATGAAAACTTGTCATGTGTATAGACCTAAAATGAGACAGATTGAAACTTCAGGAATAAAGAGATCTGGCATGAAAACACGTACCTGTTCCTTGACGAATAGTTTCACATTGTGTGAAGATACTTGCATCACTTGTTAATGCTTACCACATAGTATTGACCATAAACTAGGCTTTAAGAAAGTTTTCAGAAGAACTTAGAATGGGAAAAAGATTCAATGAGTGATAGCAGCAGGATTCTTACAATGGACAGTCAACACTGCTACAACAGACTCATTACCAGAGTTGCTATGATGGCAAAAAGTTTAGCTTTTCATCAGCCCAATGATCTCACATCATAGAAAATTTACAGAATTTGAAAAGATAACACAAATTACAGAAAATTGAAAAATTACAGAAGCAACAAAGAGAAAGTATGAATCTTCAATTCAGCATTGTCCCTTGAGAATATTAACCAGTCACCTCAAGGTGAAGTTATTGAGTTAGAACCCTTTCATCCTATAAGTTAGTAACAGTTCCCTAGAATCCACACACAAATTCTGGTTATCAATAAAATATTTATTTCCACAAGGCCTGGACAAGCAACTATCTTAGAACAAGTATTTATCCACCGACATTAGAGCATATATTCAATTGCTCCAAAACAAAAGACTTAATTTGTTGCAAAGTTTATGTAGCAGTGGATGTATGATCATGAATTCCACCGATCCTCTCACATATGAACTACCCAGAACTCCCAGAATTTTAGAACCTTTACAGAAGTCGTGATGTAGAATCTAATATGTTGTCTTGGTGGGTCACCATTTACTCTCTAAATCAGTAGCTATATGATCCTTTTATCCGAACATGGTTGAATACATGTGTTAATAGTCAGTGTTTAGAAGTGTAAGCAGAGCACTTACTATCATCCCCAGTTAGCACTTGAATTGTTTGTGTATTCTGTTATAATACTCTCAGCATTTTTATTTCTAGTGACTCCTTTTGAAGAGTGGAAATATCTACTAAGAATAATAGTATCAATATATTTGCTTTACACTTATAGTATAGTGGGAAATTTCTCCATCAAGCAAGAATAAAAGAAAAAAATCACTATTTTTGGAACCATTAATTTTCCCTTATCACAGGGAGAAAAAGGGCTTACCATTCCACTGAAAAGAGAAAATGATGTTTACTAGTGAGAAAATCCATTGTGGTGTTTCTTGTTGCTTGCATGTCCAATTGTCTTGGAGAAAGGACAAACTAGCAGTCAGAGTTTTGGAAATACATGGTGAATAGCAACTTAGCTATCTTAGGGACTGTGATTGATGAGTATCATCCCATCAAAGAAACTAACCTGCTTAGCAGAGTACTAACCAAAGGTGAATGAAATCTGAATAAGTAATAGAATAGAAGCATGATTATCATTAATTTCTTCAAGACAAATCACAATGCCAAGATTTGTAGTCTTTCATGGGAAGAGGTGTCAGCTACAATTCTTTATGTCTATTCCCCAAAGTGGACTTAACTATAGAGACAAGTGAGTCTGAGTGGCACAATATTGATACTGGATTCTGTGGTGCAACATCCCAGTTGTCTTTGTTGAAACAAGGCATTCATTCTTCAGCCAAGAATTGTCTATTGCTAAAGAAATTGCTTTAAGACCAGTGCTGTAGCTTAGGAGTTAAAGCTGCTGCCTATGATGCCAGCATCCCTTGTGGGTGCCAGTTCATGTCACATCTTCTCCACTTCTGACCTAGTTCCCGGCTAATGGCCTGGAAAAGCAGAGGAAGATGGCCCATGTGCTTGGGCCCCTGCAACCCATGGAAGAGACCTGGATAAAGTTCCTGGCTCCTGGCTTTGGTCTGGCTCAACACTGGCTGTTGCTGCCATTTGGGGAGAACCAGTCAATGGAAAATCTCTCTCTTTCTGCCTCTCAATCTCTCTCTGTAACTGTGCCTTTCAAATAAATAAAATAAATATTTAGCTTAAACGACTATCATTGAAATCTTTCAAGAGTTAAAAATATCATAATTATTTAAAATGGTTACAGGCCCTGTGGCACCGCGGGTTAAAACTGCTGCCTGAAGCGCCGGCATCCCATATGGAGTCCGGTTCTAGTCCCGGCTGCTCCTCTTCCAATCCAACTCTCTGCTATGGCCTGGGAAAGCAGTAGAAGATGGTCCAAATCCTTGGGCTCCTGCAACCATGTTGGAGACCCAGAAGAAGTTCCTGGCTCCTGGCTTTGGATCAGCTCAGCTCTGGCCATTGCGGCTCTCTGGGAGTGAACCAGTGGATGGAAGACCTCTCTCTTTGTCTCTACCTCTCTCTGTAATTCTGTCTTTCAAATAAATAAAATAAATCGTAAAAAAATGGTTATGAAAAAGTAATTAAGCCATCAATGCGTAGCTTATATAGAGTCATGGACTAAGGTGGTTGTAAGTCAAAATGTATTACTGATGAAGTATACTAAAATACATATTATTCTGTTGACATTGGTGGCTACAAACACAGAGTTAGGAATTTTATAAAACAGAAGTTGTTTGTGTTAGATGAAAACATATAAACAACTGAAACAAAGAAGAAAACTTCTATTAACTAATATTCCTTTAGCAAGCATCTTGATTATCTACTCATTGATATTTTTATGTATTAATATATACAAGAAAAGAGTTAAGTCTAGAAAGCATTATGAGTCATATACCATAATTTATTATAAGATACAGATACTATTATATTAGAATTAAAATAGTAAAATATAGTTATTCAGAAAAGGAAGATATTTATTTTAATTCAAAATACAATGAGAGGAAAATGCATTTTAGGAGGGCAACAGTTTCACAGTATTTTAGTAAAGATTTGTGATCAAGGGATAAAGTAAATGCAAACAATATAAAATGTTTTTTAAATGAATCCCACATTTTATAACAATAAATAAAACACAGATTATAATGAACTTTAGGTCCAAATTAATAAGTTTGAAATTTGATAAGGAGAACTACTGATAGCATTAGGATAATCCATACAACAGAATTTTCCCACTAATTATTATTCTTTTGCTACAGGGAACAGAAACCAATTTGAGGGAAAATAACTAACAATTCAGTAAATTAAAGGAAACTTGTAATGCATTCATTATACAAATAGAATTGTGTTTTACATAAATCAAATATAAGGATGCAAGTTGATATTCTTTGCTTCTCTCCACAAATTTGCTTTTGTTCTCTGTGGCTCATTTATGTCAATTCTCAGACCATATGAAATGTCATAATCACTGAAGCATGTAACTTTATATGTGAAAATTTAAACTCTAGAATGAAAACAAGCCACAGCTATTCATATCAGATAGTAGAACTAAAACATTTGATTAATACACACTATCATAGTGGGAAGTGGATAGTAAGCTAAGCTCACTGCATATAGGAGTAAATTCTTGTAAGTTTTTCTTAAAAGTACAGAAATCAATAGAATGTTTTTTAAAAAGTCAAAAACTAATTGTTAACTCATGGAAAATATCATGAAGACTGAATAATATTGTACAAAATTTAACTTGTTATAGTAGTAACAAATGGAGAATTTGAGTGATTAATATAAATATGAATGTACATGGAAATATAAAATAAAGTTCAAGAAGAAACAACTTAACACTGCAATCCCTAATTTGATTATGTAGAATTTAAGAGTTTCTACTGCTGTTTTATCTTTCAAAATTATGCTAGCATTCTGAAATCTTTGGATTTAGAAATGTAATAGTATGTATTAATTTCATTATTGTAAATGTAACATTGAATGTATATAGAACCATATTTAAGAAAATTAGTTTTCAAAAAAGACTTATTTGTTTGAAATGCGGAGTTACAGAGAGATAAATAGAGACAGAGAATGAGAGAGAGATCTTCCATCAGCTGGTTTACTCCCCAAATGAACGTGATGGCCAGGATTGAGCCAGGCCAAGCCAGGAGACAGGAGCTTCATCCATCTTTTCCACATGGGTGCAAAGCCCAAGAACTTGGGCCATCTTCCTTTGTTTTACCAACTGCATTAGCAGGGAGCTAGACTGAAAGTAGAGTAGCTGGGACTTGAACCAGTGCCCATATGGAATATTGGCATTCTGGGAGGTAGCTTAACCCATCACATCACAACATTGTTCCCTAAAATGGAAGACGTTAAAAGTAGATGCTACAGTATTATAATTGCTCAAATTTGTTTTTAATGAAAAAATGTGATTATGAATTTATCTGCCAGTAGGTTATGATGTAGCTCAATTTTACTGAAGTAAATTTCAGTTTGAGAATTAACCCAAATGCTTGCATATGGAAAAAATAAAATTGTCACAGTTTCCAATGCCTTAAGTTATAAATTTGTTGTCAAAGGCTTTTCTACATATAAATTACATCATTACGTTTACTCTATATGCAGGTACCCAAATATCTTTTTTCCTCTCTATGTTGATAAATGTGTAAAAGAAAATTATGTTGCCTCTAGAAGAGTATATTTGGAATTTAATAAGAGGTATCTCGAGACAAAAAATATTTGGAATGTACTGCATTTCCCTTCATTATTTCTATTTATGTGCACTTTATGTCACATTAACCTATTTCAATACTAGCATGTTTGTTCTGCTCTTACAACTTTGATATTCTTCTTTGCCTGCAATGTTAGAGAGAGTATTTTTTGTACTGTGCAAACCATGTACTTTTAAATATAAAATAGGAAATGTTAGTATCAGATAGTACAATGATCTTATCATAGAAAAAGACATTTTCAAAAATATTGCTGTTAATTCAGGTGTTTCAATACACATTGTGTTTCCAATTATAGTAATTATTTGTCACATCTGTCATAAAAAGGAAGTGACTCTGAACATGAGCTCTTGAGTTGATACAAAAGCAATTTATCTTTTAATAGAGTTTTTTGTTGCTTTTTGTGTTCATGCATAGATGTTCTAAATGCAGTACAGAGAAATCACAATTAAATAGGTATTATTAACAGATCTCAAAGTCATGAACTGTGTTACTTAAAATGAATTTTACTAGGGTAGGAAGTCATTGAATTTCAATTGAAAGTGAGTGCCGATAAAACCCTTATCAAAACCCAACTTGATTTGCAAGTCTATGCACCACTTTGACATGGCATTCTAGTATAATCTATGGCCTATGCTACTACAATATCTAAATAAATAGCTTATTGGACACGAAATAGCATACAAAAACAATGTTCATGTATGCTAAAGAATGGTGTAAATAGTATGTTCACTCAAAAAAAAAATTATACATACTGTACCTGATACCCAGAATAAGTATTAAAAAAAAAAAAAAGGCACACAGGGGTGGGTGTTTGGCATAGCAGTTAGATGCAGCTTGAGATGCCCACATCACACATCACATATCAGAGAGCCTTGTTTCAGGTCCCAGCTCCTTTCCCAATACCAGCTTCCTGGTACACACACTCTGGAGTACCCTGGGAGGCAGCAGTGACAGCCCTAGTATTTGAATTCCTATCTCTCACATAAATGATGTGGATTGAGTCCCTGGTTCCTGGCTTTGGGCTAGTTCAGCCATTGTTGTGTGGCATTTTGGGGAGTAAACCAGCAGATAAGAAATTTCAGTCTATATGTCTCTTTGCCTTTCAAATAAATAAAACAAATAAACAACCTATTTTTAAAAGCACACTAACATCTTCCTTCATGAATACTAAATCTTAATGTATATATATTTTTGGACTTTTTTTTTTTAATCAGTGTATTGCAGGGGCCAGAAAATTGTTATGGGGGAAAGGATCACACAGCAGGAAAACATTGAAGGCATTAGAACTAGATAGGATAACTGATATGCATTTTTTGGAGTTTTACCCACACTTTAAAAATTTAAAACAAGCTACAACCTGTTCAGTTTACTGTGGCTGATTTAAAAAAATTCACATTTTTGATCAATGAAGCCAATGATGTTAATTCTTCTCATTATGTAAAGACTTAGGATGCTAAGTCTTGTCTACTCCAAGGATGCTAAATTTGTAACTTTAACATTTCTGTCCATTATTCATTCAATGTAATCACTGCCTTTAAGTTGTACTTGATGTAACTGACAGTCAACAATTAGCATTCATTTCTACTGACTTCAAGTTTTCTTTCCTGTGCTGAACAGACAAGACGTTTCTTTCAGATTTCCTTGAAGTTAGTTTCAAGATTGTTTCATAAACTCAAAAAATAAATAAACAGAGCCAATTTATGGCTACATTGAACATTTTCTGTTATTGAGCAAGACCGCTGATTTACCATTCAGTTATTCACTTAGTGGACCTTGGAATGCCTAGTAGTACTAAAAGCTGTTGGATTTTCCCCTGAATCCCTGGGAGTAATTTCTTGATTCTGGATCTGGATTTCACATTAAGTGTTTGTACTCATCTAAAAGTCCCAATCATGGCGTCTTAGTCTCTCCATTCATGTCTGGAAGAGACAAAAACTCCTCTAGCAAGGGTCTGTTCTCAAGGTTTGCTGCTGTTGTTCTTTTCCATTTTTGCAATCATTTAGGAAAAGTAGCTTAGAGTCAACTGCCTCTAGAACTTCTAAAAATTTTGGCATCTATTTTCCTGTTTAAAATTACTTCTTGCTAACATACTTAAAGTGACTTTTGGCTGGCACCGTGGCTCACTGGCTAATCCTCTGCCTGCTGCGCCGGCACCCTGGGTTCTAGTCCCTGTTGGGGCGCCAGGTGCTAGTCCCGGTTGCTCCTCTTCCAGTCCAGTTTTCTGTTGTGGCCTGGGAGTGCAGTGGAGGATGGCCCAAGTGCTTGGGTCCCTGCACCTGCAAGGGAGGCCAGGAGGAAGTACCCGGCTCCTGGCTTCGGATAGGTGTAGCGCCGGCCTTAGTGGCCATTAGGGGGGTGAACCAACAGAAGGAAGACCTTTCTCTCTGTCTCTCTCTCACTGTCTATGACTCTCTCTCTGTGTGTCTGTCTCTCACTATCTAACTCTGCCTGGTCAAAAAAAAAAAAAAAAAGATTTCTATCTCTTCCATGTATCTTTAATGATAAACTAAAATATACTAAATTGCTATGGATAAACATGTTCAAGGATGAGAAACAAATGGTTTATCTGACACTGTAATTAGAACCATTTTCACTCAGAAATGGAATTGTGGTTATTTGTGACACGGACAACCAAATACAATCACATCTGTTAACAATGGGGATATGTGCTGAACAATACTTCCTTAATTGTTCGTGTCATTTTGAGAACATTATGAGTTGCATGAATCTAGATGAAATAATCTAATAAATAGGCTACAAACTTGTACACATGTCCCTAAAATGAATACTATTAATAATTATAACACAGTGATATCTGTATATCTTAACATAGAAAAGATACAGTAAAATGTGATATATTTGACAGGACAGAAATATTAACAGCTTTTATCACTATGCCTTGAATACATGTATCAAATTATCATACTCTAACCCACAAATATGAAAACTTACAATAGTGATTTTAAATTTTTCATTAAAATTTGATTTGAAAAATAAATAGTGCTATACCTGTGTAGGGTACTTGCCATGAATGAAATCTGCTCTCAGTAAATCAGTGAGTGAGTGGTAAGCAAATGCAATCATTTGGAATATTACTGTTCACTATATGGACTTTGTAAACCCTACACTTGATTACACTAGATTTGTCCAAAAATATTTTCTAAAGAAAACTTAGTTTTCTTTGTTTGATAATAAACTAAATTTTATTCACTAAAACATTTTATTTTATAAATTTAAATATTTCTTCTTTACTTTAAAACGTAAACACAATTTGCTACTTCATAAAAATATTTTACTTCTTTATGTGCTTATCTTACAAGCATTTTTTTCTATTTTTAAATTATTTTTTCCCTTTTAAACTTTTCTAGTTAAAACCTATAATACAAACACCTATAACTCAAACATTGAGGGACCAGCGCTGTGGCGTAGCAGGTAAAGCTGCCACCTGAGATACTGGGGTCCCATCTTGGTACGGGTTCAAGACTCAGTTGTTCTACTTCTAATCCAGCTCTTTGCTATGGCTTGGGAAATCAGTGGAAGATGATCCAAGTCTTTGGACTCCTGGCTTTGGATTGGCACAGATCTAGCCATTACAACCATTTTGGGAATGAATCAGTGGATAGAAGACATCCCTTTCTCTTTCTCTCTCTCTCTTTCTCTCTCTCTCTCTCTCTCCCTCTGTCTCTCTCTCTCTCTCTACCTCTCTGTAACTCTTTGCCTTTTAAATAAATAAATAAATCTTAAAAATAACATTAAAGAACTTTGCAAGAAATATCACACAGTGCTACTTTTCCCACTGGGCACACTTAGAGTCAGGATCAGCAATGTCAATGGCTTGCCCCTCCACAAGACATCTTGTCCCACTGGCAGAACATCAGGGACAGTCACATGCATGGAGCTGCCATCGCCTATGGTAGTGATACCTTGTCCTGGACTACTTCTTGAAGGACCTGGTTGAGGTTCTTCTTGAGATGTTATCACTCTTTTCTGAAAAATGCGCATTGTGATTTGCTTGGTTGTGGAGAACAAGATTTTTGCCAATGCCTCCTAGTGAAGATATTTTCTTCTGAGAACACAAGAGTGTGGCTGCAGGGACTGATTAAGGATAGATTACGACTTGCGAACTGGAAGAGCATTGAGCCCTCTCAGGGGCATTGGCTTCACAAGGACATGCAGCTGTTTTTCCAGACACGCTTATCTAATATGTCTTGTAAAACATGTTTTAGAGAATCCTAAGAGTTTCATGAAAAGCATTCTACAATAGGTTGTTGTAAACCTTATCAATAAAGAAAAGACACAGGATTAGCCAGGCAGCACTCTTCAGAAAAAGAGTTCCCATGTCCTGCCTCTACTTTCACTTGCACATCCCAACACTTAATCTGTTTCATTTTTTTTAAATCATTGATTTGCTTAATAAACAGGTAATTCACCGTGAACATATCTTTTTATTAATAAAACACTTTCAGTGTTAACGGTTCATGTTTTCAAACATTCTAAGGAGCTTCATGAAGTCTTCAAATTTCTGCTAACCCCTTCTCTGTGTTTTTTGTTTTTTTTTTTTTTTGTTTTGTTTTGTTTTTTTTTTTTTTTTTTTTTTTGGACAGGCAGAGTGGACAGTGAGAGAGAGAGAGACAGAGAGAAAGGTCTTCCTTTGCCGTTGGTTCACCCTCCAATGGCCGCCGCGGCCAGCGCGCTGCGGCCTGTGTACCGCACTGATCCGATGGCAGGAGCCAGGTACTTATCCTGGTCTCCCATGGGGTGCAGGGCCCAAGCACTTGGGCCATCCTCCACTGCCTTCCCTGGCCACAGCAGAGAGCTGGTCTGGAAGAGGGGCAACTGGGACAGTATCCGGTGCCCCAAACGGGACTAGAACCTGGTGTGCCGGCGCCGCAAGGCGGAGGATTAGCCTAGTGAGCCGCGGTGCCGGCCTAAAGGATTCTTCTTTATTCTGCAGTTCACTTTGCTCTTCTTTCTCCTCCAGCTCTGTGTTCACTAGGTATAAGGAATTTTTTAATGATACTTTCCTCCTCCCTTCATTCTCTACCTGTCCCCCTCCTTCCCTCTTTATTTCCTTATTTCTTTTTTTGTGTGAGATAACATATCATTAATTTATATTATTGTCAAAGGATTAATGTTTCCTGTAACAAAAAGTTCAGCATGTAAAAAGACCCAAGTTCAGTGGGAATACAGGCAATATCTATTAATAATAATCCAATGCAAAGATGTCCTATTCACTCATAGAGAGTAAATTAACTATGCATGTTACTACAATATCTTGAGGCTAGTAAAATAGAATTCCCCTTTCATAGATAAATAGCTGAAACACAGAAGGTAAATAATGCGTCATGATCAATACAACTGTGAAGGGGAAAGGGGACTTCAGTTCAGTTAATTGGAATCAGCCACTGGTTTAAATTTTCATTCAGTACTCAGGAGCCCATTAGATATAGTAGGTTAGCCACTCATTTAGATTAGTGGTTTTTGACAGGAAAGACATTTCCCACATTATAATAATTCTGTAATGGCAACAGTGTTGCTGCATTTTATCTCATGTAAATTGTGATAAAATGGGGGTGGGGGGCGGTGCCGTGGCTCACTTGGTTAATCCTCCGCTTGCAGCAGTAGCATCCCAAATGGGCACTGGGTTCTAGTCCTGGTTGCTCCTCTTCCAGTCCAGCTCTCTGCTGTGGCCCGGGAAAGCAGTGGAGGATGGCCCAAGTGCTGGGGTCCCTGCACCCTCATGGGAGAACAGGAAGAAGCACCTGGCTCCTGGCTTCGGATCGGCGCAGCTCTGGCCCTAGCGGCCATTTGGGGGGTGAACCAACAGAAGGAAGACCTTTCTCTCTGTCTCTCTCTCTCTCACTAACTCTATCTGTCAAATAAAAAACAAAACAAAACAAAACAAAACTGTGATAAAATGCAATTCACATCATTGTGTTATGGATACTAAGAAAAGAATTGCCAATTTAACCACTGCACAAAACTGCTTAAATTTTTTTTTTTATTTTATAATACTGATTGTCAGATTTAACAAAGTATTTAGTCAAATATGTCAGTTTACATATTCTATTATTTTTTTACTCATCTAATGCATCAATAGCTAATTTGAGATAAATCAAAAATATCAATTATAATAGTAACTTCAGTTTCAAAAATTCTAAAATGTTCTTACTATCATCAAAACATAAAAGTAGTTGCTCTTTATTCCTTACACATAAAATTGCAGTATTCTGCTAAATGTACTTTATTTGTCATAACAAAATGAATAGAAAATGGTATTAAAATGTTTAATTTGCTACAGTTTTTTGAATTGATATATAGTATTTTTAAATATTTCTAAGAACATTTTGAACACCCTTCATAAGAATCACATTTCCAAATTTCACCCTAACTCTTTAAGACAGAATGATATAAACATGATATACAATGAGTAGTAGAAATAGTGTTGTACAGATATAAACTAAGACAAAACAAATAGATAAATTGAACAGAAAGCAGAGTTCAGACAGAACCCATGCATATTGTAAATAATATTTTAGAAGAGGACTAAGACCAATCAATGAGGTAAACATTCTTTCAACTCATGATTTTGGAAAAGCTATTAACTTTTAAAAGATATTGGCCTTCTGTGTTACACAATATACAAAAATTAATTCAAAATTATCAGATACCTAAAGTGAGAAGAGAAAAAACTGTAAATCTCTTAGAAGAGAACCAGGGAAAACCCTATCTGGCATTAGATTTGAAAAGGATTTCTTGGGTATAATAGCAAAGGCAAAGGAAATAAAAGAAGAAATAGAACAAATGAGCTTTATGAGAATTGCAAATTTTTTGCATCAAAAGTTATTTTAAAATAAAGGCAATCCACAAACTGTAAGAAGATATTTGCAAATCATTTATGTGACAAAGGAGTAATATATGGAACATATAAAAATTTTGAATGGTAAAATATGTATAATTATATATAACTTCTGATTTTTCTTTAAATAGAAGATCAAATCATTTTAATGTTTGTTCATCAAAAAATGACCAATGAGTTAAATTCAATGCCTGACAAATCCTCAATTGACTTTCTTATAAAACTTGAAATGATGAATTTATTACTTATGTGGAATAATAATGTATACAGAAATGTCAAAATAACTTCAAAAACAGAAAATAAAATTTTGAAGGTTGGTTGTTTGATTGCAATATTTACACTAAACACATGATAATCAAGAGTTTCATAGTAGCTTAAGAATCTATATGAATGTTGTCATAATAATAGAGATACAAGGAAAATTAATATATTTCAGAAGTGAAAGGTGATTCGATAATTTCAAGGAAAAATAGGTTTCACAACACATTTTCTGGAAAAGCTGGATAAGCATATGAAAATAATCATACAACCAGATTATTTTCTGCATAGTATTCAGAAGCACAAAACTATCGAAATTAATGATAGACTAAAACATAATTATTATATCTAATAATAAACCAAAGAATAACCATTGATGATTTGAATAAGCAAAATGTTCTAAGATCTCAAAAATGAATAGTTCATAAATGGAAAATGACGATCTATGTTTTCATTACATGTAAAACCATTACTCTTCAAAAACATTTTTTCAGAAAATCAAAAGCAATTCATAGATGGGAGAAATATTTGAAATACATGTGTTAGAAAAAGAAAAAATTATATTAAAGGTAATTCATATAAAATAAACTAAAGCATAAATTATAATGAAACAGTCTAACTAAGAAATGAAGTTGAAGCAAAATAAATTGACTGCAAAAGTATACTTCAAAACTCGGGGATATAGAAACCTTCTAAACCTTGATTGTGAGGATGAATTAACAGCAATATTCTCATAAACAAATTAGTTAAATTGCTTAATTGAAATGGGCATGTCTTTGTGTATTTAAATTTTTCTTTTCTGTTTTTTCTTCTTTTCTTTATTCTTGTTAAAGATTTATTTACTTGAAAAGTTGAGTTACAGAGAGGAAGAGGCAGAGAAACAAGTCTTCCATCCACTGGTTCACTCACCAGATGACCACAACCTCTTGAGCTGTGCCCATATTAAGCCAGGATCGAGGAGCTTCTTCTGGGTTTCTCACTCAGGTGCAGGGGTCCAAGGACTTGGGCCATTTTCTACAGCCTTCCCAGGCCATAGCAACAGCTGGATCAGAAGTGGAGTAATTGGGACCTGAACAGGCACCCATAAGGGATGCCAGCAATTCAGGCAGTAGTTTTACCAGCTACACCACAGTGCTGGCTCTGAGACATTTTTCCCCAGAGAAACCTTTTATTTAATTAATACAAATTTCATAAGTACAACTTTAGGAATATAGTGATTCTTTCCACTGTACCGACTCTCCCATCCCCACTCCCACCCCTATCCCATTTCCTTCTCCCTCTTTTCCATTCCTAGTCCCATTCTCTATTATGATTCATTTTCAATTAGCTTTATACACAGGAGACCAACTCTATACTAAGAAAAAGCTTTAACAATTTGCACACACACACAAACTATTTGAGAACAATTTTTACAGTTAATTCTCATAATAAAACTCACTGAGGTTAGAGGTCCTGCATGGAAAGTAAGTGTACAGGGATTCTTGTCAATTAACACTCTTATGTATGATATCAGTGATCATCTGAGGCTCTTTGCATGAGCTGCCAAATCTATGGAAGGCTTTAAATCCACAATCACCATCAGTATTTAGACAAGGCCACAAGCAAAGTGGAAGTTCTCGCCTCCCTTCAGAGAAAAGTACATCCTTCTTTGAAGACCACTTTTTCCATTGGGGTCTCTCTCACAGAAGTCCCTCGTGAAGGGCATTATTTTGCCACAGTGGCTTGCCTTTCCATGCCTGAAATGCTTTCATGGGCTTTTCAGCCAGACCAGAATGCCTTAAAGGTTGATTCTGAGGTCAGAGTGCTAATTAAAGTGATTGTCATTCTATGAGTCTGCTGTGTGGACTGCTTCCCATGTTAGGACATTCTCTCCTTTTTAATTCTATATATTATTATTGCCAGACACTTGATGTTATTTATATGATTCCTTTAACACTTAATCCTATCTATAGGATCACATTAACAGTTGATATGGTAACTTTAACACATAAGATGGCATTTTTACCACCCAGCTTAAAGGGTGGCAAGTTTTTAATTATACTCTGAGAAGTATATTCTTAGGAATGTATGCAAAACTATACAGTTTTAGAGTTACAAACTTCCTACTCTCTTATTCCTACACTTATTTTTTACTAAGATCTCTTTTCAATTGACTTTATAAACATGATTAGCTCTATGTTAAGTAAAGAGTTCAGCAAATAGTCAAGACAACATAAGACAAGGCCACAGCCAGCATCATATTGAATGGGGAAAACTTGGAAGCATTTTCACTAAGATTTGCAACCAGGCAAGGATGACCACACTCACCATTGTTACTCATTATAGTTCTAGAAGTTGTGGTCAGAGCCATTAGGCAAGAAAAATCAAAGGGATACAAATTGGAAAGGAGGAAGTCAAATAATCTCTGTTTGCAGATGACAGGATCCCACAAATAGTGAAACTGAAAGAGTCTACTAAGAGACTATTAGAAAGTTTGGTAATGTTGCAGGATACAAAATCAAGACACAAAAGTCAATGGACTTTGTTTATACAATGAATTCCATGACTGAGAATGAACTTCCAAGATTAGTCCAATTCATTATAGCTACAAAAAAAAACTTTAACCTTAGAATGAATTTAATCAAGAGTTTTAAAGATATCTACAATAGAAATTTTTAAAAAATTAAACAAACAAATAGAAAAGGATACTAGAAAAACAACAACAAAAAATACTAAAATGGTTAAAGTATTACATTGTACATCAACCCTCAGGACAAGAGCTGATCAAGTCACTGTTTCTCATAGTGTCCATTTCACTTCAACAAGTTTCCCCTTTGGTGCTCAGTTAGTTGTCGCTGATCAGGGAGAACATATGATATTTGTCCCTTTGGGACTGGCTTAATTCACTCAGCATGATGTTTTCCAAATTCCTCCATCTTGTTGCAAATGACCAGATTTCATCATTTTTGACTGCTGTAGTATTCTATAGGGTACATGTCCCATAATTTCTTTATCCAGTCTACTGTTGATGGGCATTTGGGTTGGTTCCAGGTCTTGGCTATTGTGAATTGAGCTGCAATAAACATTAATGTGCAGATTGCTTTTTTGTTTGCCAATTTAATTTCCTTTGGGTAAATTCCAAGGAGTGGGATGGCTGGATTGAATGGTGGGGTTATATTCAGGTTTCTGAGGAATCTCCAGACTGACTTCCATAGTGGCTTAACCAGTTTGCATTCCCACCAATAGTGGGTTAGTGTCCCTTTTTCCCCACATCCTCTCCAGCATCTATTGTTGGTAGATTTCTGAATGTGAGCCATTCTAACCGGGGTGAGGTGGAACCTCATTGTGGTTTTGATTTGAATTTCAATGATTGCTAGTGATCTTGAACATTTTTTTATGTGTCTGTTGGCCATTTGGATTTCCTCTTTTGAAAAATGTCTGTTGAGGTCCTTGGCCCATCTCTTAAGTGGGTTGTTTGTTTTGATCTTGTGGAGTTTTTTGATTTCTTTGTAGATTCTGGTTATCAACCCTTTATCAGTTGCATAGTTTGCAAATATGTTTTCCCATTCTCTCGGTTGTCTCTTCACTCTCCTGACTGTTTCTTTTGCAGTACAGAAACTTCTCAATTTGATGCAATCCCAAATGTTGATTTTGGCTTTGACTGACTGTGCTTCTGGGGTGTTTTCCAAGAAGTCATTGCCGGTACCTATATCTTGCAGGGTTTTTCCAATGCTCTCTAATAATTTGATGGTGTCAGGTCATAGATTTAAGTCTTTAATCCATGTTGAGTGGATTTTTGTGTAAGGTGAAAGGTAGGGGTCATGCTTCATGATTCTGCACATGGAAATCCAATTTTCCCAGCACCATTTTTTGAATAGACTGTCCTTACTCCAGGGATTGGTCTTGGATCCTTGATCAAATATGAGTTGGCTGTAGATGTTTGAATTGATTTCTGGTGTTTCAATTCTGTTCCGTTGGTCTATCCATCTGTTTCTGTACCAGTACCATGCTGTTTTAATTACAACTGCCCTGTAGTATGTCCTGAAATCTGGTATTGTGATGCCTCCAGCTTTGTTTTTGTTGTACAAGATTGCTTTAGCTATTCGAGGTCTCCTGTGTCTCCATATAAATTTCAGCATCATTTTTTCCCAGATCTGAGAAGAAGGTCTTCGGTATCTTGAAGGATAATACAAAAAATGGGAAAATCTTCCATATTCTTGGATTGGAAGAATTGATACTATCAAAATGTCCATACAACAATTTAAGTAATTTACAGAGTCAATGTGATCCCAATCAAAATACCAATGACATTCTTCTCAGATATAGTAAAAGCAATGCTAAATTTCATATGGAAACAAAAGACACCATGAATAGCTAATCTTAAGCAACAAAAACAAAGCTGAATGCATCACAATAACAGATTTCAAGACATACTACAGGGTAGTTATAATCATAATAGCCTGGTAATGGTACAGAAATAAACGTGTAGAGCAATGGAATGGAATAGAAACCTCATAGATTAATCCACACATGAAAAACAAATTTTTGACAAGAAAGCTAGCATCTACCCCTGGAGAAAGGACAGTCTCTTCAGCAAATGCTGCCAGGAAACTTTGATCTTCATGTGCAGAATATGAAACAAGAACCCTGCCTTACATCTTATAAAAAAAATCAATACACAATGGCTCAAGGATATAAATCTTCAACCTTATGCCATTAAATTACTGCAGGAAAACATCAGGGAAACTTGATTAAACATTGGTATAAGCAAACACTTCTTGGAAAACACCCCAGAAGCCCAGGGAATAAAGGCAGAAAGAGACAAATGGGATTATATAAAGCTAAGAAACTTCCACACTGCAAAGGAGACATTCAATAGAAGCAACCAAGAAAATGAGAGAAATATTTGCCAACTATGCAACTTATAAGGGATTTATACCCAGCATCTATAAAGAGCTCAAGAAACTCAACAACAACAACAAAAATAACCCAGTGAAGAAATGGGCAGAGGACATAAACAGGCAGTTTTCAAAAGATAAAATTTAAATGGCAGCAGAGTATGGCCCAAGATTTAGGCCCCTGCAGCAGGTGGGAGATCTGGGTGGAGCTCTGGACTCCTGGCTTTGGACTGG